>NW_006159727.1:1786631-1792498 GCF_000334495.1 Tupaia belangeri chinensis | reverse complement strand
TTTTTTTTTTTTTTATCAGCTTTCCTATTAGCTGTAATAGGGGCATTTAGGCAGCCAAAAGTGATTGCATGTAAAAATTCTCCCTTTGGAATTTCTGAAATGTGATCAGATTGTACCATTGTAATGAAATCTTCATGATATTCTCTGAAGTGTCAGAAAGAGCACTGTTTTGTGAGTCCTGAGTTGATGCTGCTTACTGATTCTATGATCTTCAGTGAATCACATCTTGGACTTCAGTTTCCTCCTGTAGAATGAGAACTAAAAACTAAATAGCAAAAACAAATAACCCCCAAAACCAAACCAAACAAAAACCCACTCTGATTACTTTAAAGGATTTATGTAGCTATTAAACACACTTGATGTAAAAGTGGAGATCAATACAAATTTAAGAACATTCTTCTCTCCAAGTTTCATAATGTGGTACTTGACTTGGGAGCACAGTGTTTCAGGATGGTCAAGTGCCTGCTATGTCTTTTTCTCTCTGTAGATATTTGGTCCAACTGGTCATAACTGAGTCCTCTATGTTCTTGCTCCTTCCCTTGTATTTTCTCCAGAATCTTTCCCTCATGCTCTCCTACCTTTTGAGATTTGGTCTTCTTGGGTTGTGTTGACCTTTCTCCCCATAGCCTATGAACATGCTCCTCTCTTCTGTCTTAAATTATTTTCTCCCAACTCCATGTCCCTATCTCTACAGTGCTGTCTCCTCTTCCTTTTAAAATAAAGTCCCTAAAAGCACTTCCCATATTCACCATCTTCAGTACTCCCCATTTACTATTTAATCCATTAGGTTGTCAGGAAAGTCATAACATATTTTTTCTGTTTTTCTATGCAAAAATGCATCATGACTTTCTCTACAACTCAATACTTTAATTAGGCTTCTATTTCCATAATTCTACTGACATATATACTAAAAAGCATACCACATTCAGTGACCCTTTAGTCAATAACTTATTTGATACCTCTTTGGCATTTTGTATTGTCCCTCTCTCCCTAAAACTCTCTCTTCGCTGGGCTCCCAAGGTAGTTCTTATTTTCCTTCTTAGACAGGATCTTCTCAGTCTCCTTTGCTGGCTTATTTCAATCTCTTTCTCCTTAAATATCAATCATCTCCTGGTTCATGATCTTGTTCATTCCTCTTCTCACTGAACTCACTAATTCTTAGGGATCTCATCCATGTCCAAAGCTTTAGCCACCTGTGTGAGTTCCAAATCAGTAGACCACATGTCTGTCTGGAGCTCCTGATCCTTAGACATCTAAACCTAACTATTTCAGAGATACCCAAGTTCATGATGTACAAAACCAAACCCAGGGTCCACTGCTTTGTACCACACTTGGTCCTCCTCACTACCTTTATCGCTAACACTGTCCATGCAGTTTCAGAGCTCTAGGACCCTGAGAGTAATCCTGATCACAATCCTGATTGCAATCCTCCTTTCACCTCCCACATCCAGTTACTAGATTTTTAGATTCTGGCTGGCAGGTGGCATGTGGTTAAGGGCACTGGACTCCCACATGGCCAATCATGGTTCAAGTCCTAGACCTGGTGGCTTGCTCTCTCACTTTCCATTTCTCTCGCTCTCTCACTCTGTCCCTTTCTGATCAAATTTAAATAAATAAATAAATAAAAATAACAAGTGCTTTTCTGCTTAACTAACCAACTCTTTAGAACTTCCATTTGGGAGCCAGCAAGTGGCATGGTGGTTAAAGGCGCTGGACTCCCACATGGCCAACCACGGTTCAAGTCTCGGACCCGGTGGCTTGCTTTCTCACTTCCTCTCTCTCTCTCTCTGTCTATCTCTGATCAAATTGGGAAAAAATAATGATAATAATAAATAAAAGTTAAATAAAATAATAATTTAAAAAAAAAAGAAATGAGATAGAGCCAGAGTTAGAGCCATAACTAGAGGTAGATTGAGTTTTAAGAAAATATTCTTACATGATTGGGAGCCTAGCAAATACAAAATCTTTTGGACAGACCGACAGGCTGGAGACCAGGGAAAAGTTGATGGTATAGTCTCAAACTTGAAATGTGGAGACCAAATTCTCTATTTCTTGGGGGACCTCAGTCTTTTTCTCTTAAGGCTTCAACTGATTAGAAGAGGCCCATCCATAGTATGAAATATAATCTTATTTACTCAAAGTTTACAGATTAAAATGATAGTCTCATCTTAAATGTACTTCCATAGGAACATCTAAAATAGTGTTATATCAAAAACTGGGCACTTTGAACTACTTAGTTTTATATGCATACAAAATTAACCATCACAGGAATTGAGACAAGGAAGAAAATGTAGTCACTAAAGTATACATTATCAAGCAAATTATCACTATTGACAACCAGAAAATAATTCCACTAGGGAACTCTCTGAGAGACAATGTAGAAAATACATTTGAGTTGGGACCAGCAATTGGCGTAATGACTATGTCGCTGAACTCCCATGTAGTCGATTGCGGTTCAAGTCTTGGACCTGGTGGCTTAAACTCACACTGGGTGCATGTGCATGTGTGCCCAAGATCCCAAGAGGAGAATGGAGGAGAAAGGATTGCGGTGTGGCCATCCCCCCTAGGGGATGATTTCTCGCTCTCTGTCTCTCTGCCTCTCTCTGTCTTTCTGGCGAGCACACATGCCCTATAGCAAAAACCTCTCCAAAAAAAAAATTACATTTGAGAGTTATTCTGCCTTAAGAGCAAGAGAGCCGGGGTATTTATCTACCAACTTCTGATGGTCACTATTTGAGGGTTGCTCTGAAGAGTGGGCAGCAGTCTTGCAAGCCTCCAGGCCTGCTGGGTGCTCAGGCATAGTACGCTACAGCAGCCAGAGAATGGCTACAGGCAACAAGACACAGGTACATGCAATTGGAAATCAGGATGGGATGCATAGGACTGGTAAGTGTTAAGGGGAACATGGGTGGGGTACCCCCATGTTCATGGGCGGGGAACATGGGGTAGCTGCTACTCTGGGGAGAGGTAATTTTTTGTGTGTATTTAGATGTTAGAAACTCAAGAACCTCTATCTACCATTCAGTTGAAGATGTGTTACTCAGCACTCAACCTCTTTGTTCTGAGTATCTCATAGACCAACAGGCAAGTATACTTCAGGAGAGGGGCAGCCTGAGAAGAGATGAGTAGGTGAGGTCTCTGACTAGACAAATATTACCTTTCTTGACAATGACTTTTTCAGAGCTCATTCAAAATGTAAGCCAAGGGAACCAGCAGTTGGCGTAATGGCTATGTCGCTGGACTCCCACAGAGTCGACCGCAGTTCGTGTCCCGGACCCGGTGGCTTAAAACTCACGCCGGGCGCGTGTGCGTGCGTGCCCAAGATCCCAAGAGGAGAATGGAGGAGAAGGGATTGCGGCGTGACCATCCCCCCTGGGGGGTGATTTCTCACTTTCTGTCTCTATGTCTCTCTCTCTCTGTCTGTCTGGCGAGCGCACACGCCCTACAATGAAAATCTCTCAAAAAAAAAAAATGTAAGCCAAGAGATAGAATCGTGCCCAACACTACTAAATGCCTACCTACTGTCCATTTTCTTCTTTTATTAGTAGAACCCTAATTTTGTTTGAGGTGATGGTGTACTTAGTTGAACATTATACGGGACCAGAAGTTGGTTTAAAGGCTATGTTGCTGGACTCCCATGTAGTCGACCGTGGTTCGAGGCTCAGACCTGGTGGCTTAAACTCTCATCAGGTGCGTGTGTGTGCATGCCCAAGATCCCGAGAGGAGAATGGAGGAGAAGGGATTGCGGTGTGGCCATCCTCCCTGGGGGAGGAGAGGTGTTGCTATCTGTCTATCTGTCTCTCTCTTTCTGGTGAGTGCATGCACCCTATAGCAAAAACCTCTCAAAAAAAAATCTTTTGGAGAGCAAATTTTTGGAGTCTCTCCCAGACTCTCTTGCAGCTATGCAATGTGTGACTCAGTTTCCCAAAGAGGTGTATGTAGAAGTTACTGAGTAGGACTTTCAGAGAAGGATTTTTTTTTAAGGCAGAGATCTGGCATGCATGAATCCTTTGCCTTTTGTCCTTGCCTCTTCTCTTATAATCCTTCCTGGGATATGGTCACAATGGTAAAGAGGTGGAGAAGCCACCTTGTGGCCATGTCAGGTTGTCAGAGCAAGAAGTGAGAAGCAGTTTCTATCCCTGATGATTTTCTTGAGCAAATGCACGAAGTGTAAGCTGCCTATTTCAAGACTTATTTTTCCCTTGATTCATGATAGAGCGTATGCACATGAGAGAGACAGAGAGAGAGGAGAGACACCCTTCACAGGACCTGGTCATGCCGTGATCTACCTACTCTAGTCCTCCAGCCTGGCCCATCACATCTTGGGCACTTGCATGCATGCCCAGTGTGCTTCACTCCAACCAGACCAGGGATTCAAACCAAGGTTATCATGTAGGATCCAATTTCTCCTGAACAGGGTATTACCACAGTCCCGCGAGACAACGTAAAACTTTTTACTATAGGAGAAAAATAAAGCCTATTGTGTTTTAGAATCTCCAGTTTCTATGTGGCCAAATGCAGTCCAGACTGAGGGGAAGTAGTAGAAAGAATGCACAGTAAAATAATTGCAATTATTATAATCATTTTCTACATTCCCTGCTAGAATATAGGCTTCACAAAGGTAATCATTATGTTTGTTTATTCCTGTATCCCCAATCCAGAACATTGTAGACATGCAATAAGCCCTCGTTGAATGAGTGAATAAATGAATGAAAAACTATACTCTTCTCATGGCTGGCCCAATAGCACAGCAGTTAAGCAGTTAGCACAGGGAGCCAGAGTTCACATGTTCAACCATAGTTCAAATCCCAACCCCACAATCCCAGTGGCTTGAAAAACATACTAGGCACATACATGTGTATGGGCAAAATTCTGATAGTATGGAAAAGAGAAGGGAAAAGGATTATAATCTGACTAGGATCCATTGGGATATTCTCTCTCTCTCTCTCTCTCTGTCACACACACACACACACGTACATGAATGCTTGCAATTAAAAATACATTATACTCCTCTCTGATTGCTTTATATATATTGTTCAATTTCCCCAACAAGATCACTCATTAAGTGCTGAGACCCAGTGTTCTTTGACGTCCTCCAAAGCACACATCACAAGGGCAAGGTATACTTCAATGAAAGAAGAGCTGATCGTCATAAGCTTGACTCTCAGCTCAGTTGGTTACCAGCTATGTGACCTTTGGAAATTCACTTCTTTTCTTTCTTTCTTTCTTTCTTTCTTTCTTTCTTTCTTTCTTTCTTTCTTTCTTTTTTTTTTAAATAGAGCACATGTACTTTCCAGAAAGACAGACAAACAGAAAGTGTGAAATCACCCCCTGGGGGAATGACCACTCCACAATCCCTTCTCCTCCATTATCTTCTTGGAATGTTGGGCATGCACGCACATGTGCCTGGTGTGAATTTTAAACTAGCAGATCTGGGACTCAAACCATGGTCGACTATGTGGGAGTCCAGCAACATGACCATTATGCCATCTGCTAGTCCCTGCAGTTGCTCTTTCTAGGTATACTTCCTACCACATAGAGTTCTATAGAGATTAAGAACAATGTATGTGTCTTAGATTAAGTACCCTAAAAAGCGCAGGGCTTAGATGTGGTAGTTTATTTGGGAGATGAGCTCAGAGAAGAGGGGAGGAAAGGAACAGTGGCTGGAAAAAAAGCCATAATGAGATTAGGTTACTGCATGGTGGTACAACAGTAAAACACGACATTCTGCAAGGATGATCCACCTGGGAAGATTCTACATTTTTGTGAGGAGGTCTCTCTGAATATTCAAGGTACACTCATGCTCATGATCTGGGGATGGCTGAGGCTTGGGGCCGATCGTGGCATCAGGACCCTATTGAGGGTGC
>NW_006159727.1:1782184-1786615 GCF_000334495.1 Tupaia belangeri chinensis | reverse complement strand
CTCATGGAAGAAATAAATAACTTTTTTTAAAAAGAATATATTATTGAGGTCTTTGGGGTAGGCAATGGGAGTTTGATGCCACAAAGACCTCTAAGAACAGAATACCTCCTAAAGTTGCCTGTGAGAAACACAGGAGACTGAGGTTCTTACTCCATTAGTTGAGCTAAGTGTTCCCTCCAGCAGAGTTATCTTCCCCACATTTGGGGGCTCCCTTTTTCAGGCTGAGCAGGTTCCCACACCTTGACAAAGGCCTCGAGACTGAAAACATGGAGGGATGCATGTTGAACACACAAGATGAAACGTTTTTTCAGTGTGGCCCCGAACTTACACAGATGGGCGCATCCAGCTGGAGTGAATATCAGAGTTGCTCTGAGGAGCTGTGACTCAGGGCACCCAAGGCATCTATGACAGTGTGTCAAGTGTCTGGCCCTTTACAAGAGGTCTTCAAAGAGTCTGTGGAAATGCATATCGTGAAGAAACTATACCTGGGTTTCACTTTGGGGAGGGACGGGGTGGGGCACAACAACAAACTCATACTTTAATTCCATTTTCCATGAACTTTTTTTTTGAGAGGTTTTTGCTATAGGGCGTGTGCGCTTGCCAGACAGACAGAGACAGAGAGACAGAAAGCGAGAAATCACCCCCTAGGGGGAATGGCCATGCTCCAGTCCCTTCTCCTCCATTCTCCTCTTGGGATCTTGGGCACCCACCCCTGGAATAAATCCAAGCCACCGGGTCCAGGACTCGAACCACGGTTGACTACATGGGAGTCCAGAGACACAGCCATTATGCTAACTGCTGGTCCCTCCATGAACTTTTTGAAGTCGTCTTTGTGTAACTATCAAAATGGTGAAAACTAGAAAAGTAAACACACGAATTATTGATGAAGATGTAGGGAGAGGGGAGCTCTTGTGACAAGCAGTTGGCGTAATGGCTGTGTCGCTGGACTCCCACGTAGTCGGCCGCGGTTTGAGTCCCGGACCCGGTGGCTTAAACTCACGCCAGGCACGTGTGTGTGCATGCCCAAGATCCCAAGAGGAGAAGGGATTGCGGCATGGCCATCCCCTTTGGGGGGTGACTTTTCACTTTCTATCTCTCTGTCTCTCTCTTTGTCTGTCTGGCAAACGCACGTGCCCTATAGGAAAAACCTCTCCAAAAAAAAAGAAAAAAGAAAAAAAAAAGAAAAGAAAAGAAAAAGAAAAAGATAGAAAGGAGAGAGGGGAGCTCTTGTGCACTACTCTTGGGTGGGTATACTAGTGGAACTTTCCTGAAAAACACTCTGCTTTGACTCAGTAAATGTAGTTGGCACGTGCCCTCCACTCTAGTGACCATACCCTCTCCCCACCTCAGGAACAGAGCCAAGAGCAACTGTCCCTTGCATAGGTGCTGAAAAGCATCTTTATAAGGATAAGGAGAGAGGGGAGCTCTTGTGCACTACTCTTGGGTGGGTATACTAGTGGAACTTTCCTGAAAAACACTCTGCTTTGACTCAGTAAATGTAGTTGGCACGTGCCCTCCACTCTAGTGACCATACCCTCTCCCCACCTCAGGAACAGAGCCAAGAGCAACTGTCCCTTGCATAGGTGCTGAAAAGCATCTTTATAAGGATGTTGACTATTGAGCTATTGGGGAGTTGAACACAACCTGAGTGCCCAAAAAATAAGGTGGCTATTCCTTATGAAATACCATGTAGTGGGACCAGCAGTTGGCATAATGGCTATGTCGCTGAACTCCCATGTAGCCAACCGTGGTTTGAGTCCAGACCCAGTGGCTTAAAACTCACACCAGGCACGTGTGCGTGTGTGCCCAAGGTCCCGAGAAGAGAATGGAGAAGGGATTGTGGCATGACCATCCCCCCTGGGGATGATTTCTTGCTTTCTGTCTCTCTGTCTCTCTCTGTCTTTCTGGTGAGTGCACAGCGCCCTATAGCAAAAACTTCTCCAAAAAGAAAAAAAAAAATACCATGTAGCAAAAGGGAGCAATACACACAACTGATACAGTGCTCCCAATGTGTTCAGGTCAACTCAGAATCCGAAGTTCCAGCCTCGCTGCGCAGTTCTCGTATCAGTCCACAAAGTGCTACTGCCTATGCCGCTGTGGCTGGGCCTTATCTATTGAGTTTACCACCAAGAGCAATCCTAGATATTTTTAGAACACATGGTAGTTGTTGCAGATATCTTGGAATATCCTGACCAGTATTTGGAAATGATGGCAGGTATTTGATCTACCACTGGATCGTACATTAATAGATGTGCATTTATCACACATCCGGTTTATATTTTTATAACTATTTAAACATCATTGGTTTCTTCTATGGTTCTCTGTATTTTATTTCATGTATTTTTTTAAGGTTTTTGCCGTAGGGCATAAGCACTCACCAGAGAAACACAGAGAGAGACAGTGAGAGCGTAAGTGGGAAATCACCCACCAGGGAGGATGGCTGCAATCCCTTCTCCTCTGTTCTCCTCCTGGGATTTTGGGCATGTATGCGCACATACCTGGCATGGATTTCAAACCACTGGATCCAGGACTTGAACCACAGTCAGCCATGTGGGAGGGAGTCCAGTGCCTTAACCACTTTGCTACCTGCTGGCCCCTTATTTCAGGCATTTAAAACTATCATCATGAGAAAAAATTCATAGGCTATGACAGATACGAAAGGGCCCATGGCATAGCAAAGGTTAAGACCCCCTAAATAGGCATGATCAGCACCTCTTTAAATAAAAAGATTCATGAAAACATATCCGGTTAGGACCTTCCATGTGCTATCCTCACTGGCTAAGAATGAGTTAAACAGTGGATCCAGCCCTGTGGCGTCATCCAGCTGATGCTAGTGTCGGAGGGACTGGTGCTGCTTGGTCCTATGGGAACAGGGGAGGAGAGAAGCAGAGGAAAAGGGAGGGAGGAAAAGGAAAAAATGGAAAAGATCATTTTCCTGGCTCGTTCACATCACTGAATTGAACTTTACTTTTAATAAAAGTATTATTAAATAGAAATGGCATGCTCATTATTTTGCATTTAGGTGATATTCAGAGACATGGTCCTGGTAATTACATGAGCTAGATTGGGCTGGCATGTTCTCTCTTTCTGAATACACTTGAACCAGCATGTCCTCTTCCAAGGGCAGCCTGTCCTCAGGTTATGGAGACATGTATATAGTCTCCACTGTCTTCTTCCTCTTGACTCCATGGGACCAACAGGCACCCTGAATTAGGTCCAGAGTTTACACTTAAGGCATGGGCTCCCTGACTCTGGTATAGAAACATAGTCCACCTCCTTCAGTGTAATGGTTGCATCAGAAGGCACCCAGAGGTAGGAGCTCTCTTCTGTATACACATCACAACCCTTCAGACCTGCGCTTCGTTTCAGTTCTTTCCAAGGTGTACCCTCACTCAGGATTCAAGTGCAGCTAGTTTGTTTTGGAAATAGAGGAAAAATCATTAAGAACATGGAGCAGCGAGACAGGGTAGAGAGAGAGCCAATGACAGTAGGTGACTGGGTTACAGACTCCTGGGGAAATTTCGAGCAAAGGTGCAGAACCCATGCCACATAGTTAGCTTAGCCAAAGGGTGAGAGAGTCGGGATATTTATACATCAACTCCCATAGTCACTGATGGCAGGCTGCTCCCAGGGGACTTTACTTCCTTGGTGTTTTCAGTTTGCACAGGCAAAACAGCCCTTCATGGTTTCGAAAGCATCTTTGGATACAGAGCTGCAGAAATTGACTTTGTAGGGAGAAGGGGGCCAGCTGAATCAAGATGGAAGGGGAGATGGGAGGGTATAGATAGTACCTGTGTCAGACACAATCCTTACAAGCTATCTGCTACTCCTCAATGGAACGAGCTCTTCAACTTTGTCTGTCCCAGCTTCCGCACTCTGTAAGAGGCCAGAACTCTCTAAAGGTCACAAACTGGAGTCCCAAGAATGAAATGAGATTCTTGGGTGTGATTTGTTTTGCATGCATTGCTTTTAAGAGTTATGATTGAATCAACTTCTCAAGATCACAAAGTTTCATATGAAAACATGACTTCTTACATTCTCTAGGAAAATCTATTTGGCAACACTAGACTCCAAACTAGATGATCCCCAATACCATATGGTTCTGGGAATCTAGACTTTTCGGCCAATGTAAAATGGTTTAGGGAAAGTTTTCATGGCTTGTGGGCAAGTTCTCTCCCATGCTTCCTTTGGTTTAGGGGGTTTTATGTTGTTTGTATAGTTTGGGGAGTGTTTTTTGTTGCTGTTTGCTTTGTTTCGGTTGTTTTTTGTTTTTGAGATATTTTTGCTACAGGGAGCGAGCGCTCACCAGAAAGACAGAGAGAGACAAACAGAGAGACAGAAAGTGAGAAATTACCCACCCAGGGGGGATGGCCACGCTGCAATCCCTTCTCCTCCATTCTCCTCTCGGGATCTTGGGCACGCACGCACCCG
>NW_006159727.1:1780023-1781140 GCF_000334495.1 Tupaia belangeri chinensis | reverse complement strand
TGGTCACCTACGTGGGAGTCCAGCAACATAGCCATTACACCAACTGCTGGTCCCACTTTGTTTTGTTTTATAGAGGACAATTCAACTTTCTGCCTTTTCACATAGTTGAGAAGTGGGGAACTTGGCTTACAAAAAGATCCAGGTAGCCTCAGCTGCCCTGCCAGGGTTTTTGAGCCAGGATGCTGTAGCATCAGCTGGCAAGCCGGCTGCTTGCAGAGAAGGCCCAGCCATCTGTTCCCGGAGACAGAGAAGGAAGCATCTTCCTCCTTCCACACCTGCCCCAAAACTCAGGCCGACAGACATTTTATTACCCAAGAATAGCTCTTGTCTAGGCCAAATACGGGACCCCACATTCCTCTGCTCTTTTCCACATTCTCCATCAGCTCCTTGCTGGCTTGACCCAGCATGAGATGAATCGGCTGGCTAACTCCAGCTCCAGGAATCTCTGCGGCTGCTGGGTTCGCGTGGTCCCAGCCAAGCCCCAGAGGCCACCGACTGTGCCTATCAACCGAAGTGGGAGTCGAGGGCTCTCAGCCCGTAGCTGAGCTGCCCTGAGAGTCGGCAGCTGATGACACAGGCTGGCCCCTGATTGCCAATCTAGATGGCACTTTGAAACATCCCATCCCTGGCGATCCCCTCGAATGCAGCTGTGATTAGTCTAGTCTCTGAGGCCTTGAGAAAAAAAAAAAAAAAAACACCTCAGGGACTGAATAATAATGGGAAAGCCCGTCTAAAAGGGGAGAAAGTCTGAATCCAAGGGCCTTTTAAAACAAAATGAAGTCGTATTCATTTCACGCGCATCAAATGAAGGCTAACGGGATGGTCAAGGAGGAACTCTGACTTAATGTATGGATAAGAATCATCGATCGAGTCACTTTTTTTTTTTTTAAGAACAGCAATGGATACTGTTAAAATGATTTTTAAGTCCTTAAAAGCAATTTAAATTCTTGACTGAGCTGGGAGTTACCTTTCCGAACGTGATTGCTACCCTGGCAGCAATCAGACTGACTGGGTTTTCCATCCAGGCGCTCCTGCTCCTTGGCTGTGTGACCTTGGGCAGGCCTTGACCTCTCTGTGCCTTAAAAAAAAACAAAAAATCTTCTACAAAATGGAGATG
>NW_006159727.1:1774061-1779997 GCF_000334495.1 Tupaia belangeri chinensis | reverse complement strand
TTGCTTGGAAGATTAAACCAGACATCCACAGAGAACACTCCAGACAATACCATGTTCAGTCGGAACTCTGCAAATGTTACATATTATTGTTGAATTGTTATGAATTTTTTTTCAAGGATAGTGCCAAGATTAACATCAGTCTGGTTCTCCATGACAAAAAAAAAAAAAATTCAAATGGGGTCTGAATTGATGAGCTCTTAGCAGCATCTTGCTTTTCTCCCGGCCCTTGTCACAGTCAATCTGATAAGAAATGCAGGGGTGTGCTCGCCACACACAAAAGCCTGCCATAGGGCTGCTTGGCGACTGGGTTGCTGGCCTGAGGTTGAGAGGAGGCCAAGGGACCTCGCCCGGGTGGAGCGCCGCCGCGGTACAGTGCCCAAGGGCCCACGGAATTTGTGTATTCAGCTGGCCTCCCAGCGCCTCCCTGCTCATGCACAGGTGGAGGTGAAACATCAGAATCCAATTTTTTGTCACCTTGTGAAATTATGAGACTCCATTCCGGTTGCGTGTGTATCATCAGAGCACAACGGACACGTGGGGTAATTGCTGTTGCTGGGTTACTCCTTGTAAGTTCAAACAGTTTCCCATGCTGAATGACAATATATTTGCCGTGACCTGGGTAAATTAAACCAATGCTTCCTGCCTAGGTAGACTTTGACGTGATTCAGGCCATCTGTTTCTGATGAAGGTAATGCTTCAGTAAAGCAGGAAATAAAAATGCACAGTGCTACCTTGACGGTTGGGGTTTTTCTTCCTCTCTAACTTCCTTCCCTCCTGCCCTCTTTCTTCTTTCCTCAGGTCCTTTCTCCTTCCCTCCCTCCCCCTTCCCCCTCCTCTTTTTCCTTCTCTCCCTCTCCCCTCTATTTTCCTTCCTCTACCCTCCTTTTCTTCCTTCCCTCTTTCCTATTTCTTCTTCTCTTCATTCTGCCTTTCTTTCTTCCTCTCCCTTCCTTTCATCCTTCCTTCCCTCTCTGCCTTCTTTCTTCCTTCTTCTTCTTCCCTCTTTCTCCCCGTCTCCCTCTTTTTTCCTTCCTTCCTTCTATCTCTTCCTCCTTCTCCTTCCTTTCTTCGTGCTTCCTCCCCCACTTTCCTTCTCTCTCTCCCTTCCTCTCTTCTTTTCTACTTTTCTTTCTTTTCCTTGTCATTGTTTTTGTCTCAGAAGAGAAACACCCACTCTGAGCCACTCAGTTCTTGGTGTCAGACGTCATTCTTGTCGTGGTCACAAATCTGAATCCCATGTCCAAACACAACACAGAAATGTGACCAGGGCTGGGTAGAAGGGATTTGACAGATCTTCTGCTTCCCAAATCTCTAAGATGCAAAGGTAAAGGCAGGCTCTTCCCTTAAAGGTTACATTTCACATTTTAATTGCCTCACTCACGTGGTGGCTGCTCTGAGCCAGGGCTCCTGCAGTCGGCTTGGCAGCCCTCCCAGCCTGCTGATGCTTACTTAGGTCTCCGGCGGGATGCCTTGCTGCTCCCTCCAGCTCCGGGAGAATCAGGACAACAGCACAACAAATACGACGAGCCAATCAATGAATCTGCCGTCCTGGGGAGATCTTGTCCTTGCCCCTCATGCTTGTACCGGAGTAGAGGAGAGGCTTGGTCCAGTTACTGTCGCTGGGAAGAACAACCCACCCTAATTCTGACTGGCTTAAAATGATTATCACTGTCTGCAGACCAGACAGCGGTGCTGTGGTAAAATGCACCGTTCTGCAAGCCTGACTCCCGCGGGATGATTCCGGGTTCACATCCTGGAGACCTCCTTGAAAATGCTGGGCTTGCATGTGACCATAGTCAAGGGCCGGCTGAAGCTGGGAGTGGATGGTGGTGTTGCTATCCTCTTGGGGTGCTGTCGTTCTAGCTCTCTCTCTCTTGCATGAAAGAAATAAGCTTTAAAAACAATTATCACTGTCTCTGGGGTACTGTGAATTGACTGGACTCGGCTGGATGATTCTCACTTGGGGTTTCTTAAGCTGTCACAGGTAGGTAGTGGCTGGCACTGGAGTCCTCTGGAGGCTCCATTGGGTTATCGATGTCCAAAATGGTACTCACTCAGGACTGGTGATTGTCACTGGCTGTTAGTTGGGAGCTCAGTTGGAACTACCTACAGGCGACCTATCCATGTAGCTTGGGCTTCTCTCAGCATGGCAACCAGGTTCCAAACCTGTCCTGAGGAGGACTGTGAGAGGAGGAGCACTCCAAGAACAAGCATATAAGAAGTGTTCCAGGACCAGCAGATGGCATAATGGTTATGTCACTGGACTCGCACATAGTTGACCACAATCTGAGTCATGGACCCAGAGGCTTGAAACTCACACTGGGCACATGTACGTGCATGCCCAAAATCCTGAGAAGAGAATGGAGAAGAGATTGCAGCATGGCCATCCCCACTACGGGGGGAGGGGTTCTCACTTTCTGTCTCTGTCTATCTCTGTCTCTCTGTCTCTACAGAAGCACACATGCTCGATAGCAAAAATCTCTATAAAAAAAAATAAAAGAAGGAGAAACGTTCCAAGGGAATCAGGCAGAACCACACACTTTTTATGATCTAGCATGCAAATCATATAGTGTCACTTTCTCTGTAATAATTGGAGGTCACATGCCCAACGAGATTTAAGAGAAGAGGGTATACATGCTACCTCTTAACAGAGAGTGCTAAAGAATTGGGGAAACTGAGACCAGCAGTTAGCGTAATGGCTATGTCGCTGGACTCCCACGTAGTCGACCGCGGTTCGAGTCCCGGACCCAGTGGCTTAAACTCACACCAGGCACGTGTGCATGCATGCCCAGGATCCGGAGAGGAGAATGGAGGAGAAGGGATTGCAGCGTGGCCATCCCCCCTGGGGGGTGATTTCTCGCTTTCTGTCTCTCTGTCTCTCTCTGTGAGCGCACACGCCCTATAGCAAAAACCTCTCCAAAAACAAACAAACAAACAAACAAACAAATTGGGGGGACATATTTAAAAACTGCTACAGTGTTTAAAAAAATAAAATAAAAAGTCACTTTGTTCTTGTTGTTGAACTTACAAGTCGTGATAATGCTAAAGTCAAAAACACCAGCCTGTCCTGTTACTAGGTGAACATCTGGAGGGGAAGGTGGAGGATGTAAGGGGAGGAATGGATGTCACATCTTCTTATCTTTCAGCTGTCCATTTAGTGTGACAAATCAGAAGTCTCCAATACTAACGGAGCCTGAAATAGATTTGGGGGTTTGTTTGTTTCTTAATGTGACCAAGTACTTTAAATGTTGCAGATTTGGGGCCAGCAGGTAGCATGGTGGTTAAAGCACTGGATTCCCACATAGCCACTTGCGATTCAAGTCCCGGATCAGGAGGCTTGAGAATCACCCACGTGTGCATGGATGCCCCAAATCCCAGGAAACTAGAGAAAAGATTGCTGTGTGGCCATCCCGCCGGGGAGGGGGGGGAGGGGGATAATTTTTCTCCCTTTCCTTCTCACTGTCTCTTCTCTCTTTCTCTCTCCCTGGCACACATGTGCTCTATGGCAAAAAGCTAAAAAAAAGAAAAACATTTTTTAAGTTGCAGATTTCAGAGCAGCCAATGGTATAGTGGTTAAGGTGGTTGGATTCTACCACGGTTCAAGTCCTGGGTCCAGGAACTCAAAAATCACGCCAAGTGTGTGTGTGCATGTCCAAAATCCCAAGAGGAGTATGGAAGAGTAGGGATTTGGTGTGGCCATTAGCTCTGGAGGGTAATTTCTCACTTTCCTTCTTTCTCTCTGGTGAGTGCACCTGCTCTACAGCAAAAATTTAAAAAGAAAAAGTTGCAGATTTTACATAGAACTGGATTTTCAGCACCTTTAAAAAATCAGATGTCACAATACAAATTCTGCATTCCCTCAAGGCAGCAATAGCTTGGTGCTGAATGGGACTGCCCCTTTAGATGGGACTAATGTACACCAATTAACTGCAGACCCCACCCAGCCATATTGTCCCCAACACTGAGATTGGCTATTAGTAATCATTTACTCATATGGCTGCACCATTGTTTTTGCTTTAGTCAGAAATACATTTATTTTTGGGAACCAGCAGTTAGCGTAATGGCCATGTCGCTGGACTCCCACGTAGTCGACCGCGGTTCACGTCCCGGACCCGGTGGCTTAAAACTCACGCTGGGCGTGTGTGCGTGCGTGCCCAAGATCCCGAGAGGAGAATGGAGGAGAAGGGATTGCGGCGTGACCATCCCCCCTGGGGGGTGATTTCTCACTTTCTGTCTCTATGTCTCTCTCTGTCTGTCTGGCGAGCGCACGCGCCCTACAGTGAAAATCTCTCCCCCCCCCCAAAAAAAAGAGAAATACATTTATTTTTAATACCTTGTCTGAATCAAAAGTGGGAAAACAGCACAGTAGATCTGGAGGGCTACGTATTTGACACAAATGGGAAAAGGCATTTTTTATGGGCATGCAAAACTTCCTGTGTTGTTTTCAATACACACCAAAGAAGAGCATGTCAATTGTTTTCATCACCTTCCCTTTCCTCCTTCCTCCCCTCTCCTTCTTTGCCTCTCCTCTTCCTTCTCATCCTCTCTCACTTCTTCCATTTCCCCCTGTCCTTTGCTTCCTCACTTCTTTCTTTTTCTTTTTTCCCCAAGAGTTAGCAGGATGTGTCTGGTCAATTCTCACTAATAACACTGAGTTGATTTCATTTTCAGTCTCATGCTATTACTCGAGTTAAAACAGTTTCCCCCCCTGCTCTTCATCTTTTCCATGACAGCCAACAAAATGAACAGAGATTTGGGGCCTACCTCCCAAGAAGGAGGTAGTGGCTGGGGGCTGAGTCTTTAGTATAACGGATACACCAATGGGCCTCTTGGACGACCCCAGATGGTGTGACTGCTCTGCTCTCCCCAAGGAGACATCCTTGTCAGCCCAGCCCAGCCCAGGGTCTTTGTGACTGTGTTTATATTCCAGGACAAAAGAGGCAGCTTCTCTGGAACAACCGTTCCAATGGCTTGTTCTGAGTGCTGCAAACGACAAGGCAATGGACAAGCAGTTTCTTTTGAGTGACAACTTAATCGTGTTCATATTTGGAGTTCAGCATTTGGCTACAGAGTTTAGCCCCTTGGCCAGAGAGAGGCCTGTCACCTGCTGGTACTTGGCCTGGGACTTTTCTGTGCCGTCCACCCACCATTTATAGCCTCTCCTTGCCTGATTCTGGGAGAAGCCTGTTTTCTTCTCTGTCACACTCGCTCTTCCCTGGCAGCTTGGGTCCAAGCCTGTCTTGCTCTGGTTACAGTTCTCCCTAAAGGTCATTTGGTCTTGCTTTATCTACTGCAGGTGGCCTCTTTTGTTTTGCTATAGGGCATGTGTGCTCACCAGAGAATCAGAGAGAAAGTGAGAAATCATCCCCCTGGGGGGATGGCCGTGTTACAGTCCCTTCTCTTCCATTCTCTCCTTGGGATTTTGGGCACACATGCACACTCACCAGTGTGAGTTTCAAGTCACTAGGTTCGGGACTCGAACTGCGGTCAACCATGTGGGAGTCCAGTGCCTTAACCACTATGCCACCCCCTGGCTCTGCAGATGACCATTTTTAAATACCTGTATTCCTTCAGCATAGACCACACTCTTCAGAAAGTCCTTCCTAGATTTTTTGAATTGCTAGAGGGCCCATGAGTTCTCCAGAGAGAGACAGAGAGACAGTAAGAGAGAGAGGAAGAAAGTACCTTCAGTGGGGCACGATCACACCACAACCGCTTCTCTTCCATGTCTCCATCCTGTCAAGATTTTCAGCACGCATGTACACATGCCCAGTGTGTGTTTACATACTCACTATAGACTGAGATTTTTTTTTTTTGGAGAGGTTTTTGCTATAGGGCACGTGCGCTCACCAGAAAGACAGAGACAGAGATACAGAAAGCGAGAAATCATCCCCAGGGGGGATGGACACACCGCAATCATTTTCCATTCTCCTCTT
>NW_006159727.1:1772872-1773872 GCF_000334495.1 Tupaia belangeri chinensis | reverse complement strand
AAGACAAATAGAGACAGAGAGACAGAAAGTGAGAAATCACTCCCCCGGGGGGGAATGGCCACGCTGCAATCCCTTCTCCTCCATTTTCCTCTCAGGATCTTGGGCACGCACGCACACGCACCCAGCGTTGAGTCTAAGCCACTGGGTCTGGGACTCGAACTGCAGTTGATGACATGAGAGTCCAGCAACATAGCCATTACACTAACTGCTGGTCCCTAAACTGAGATTTGAACCACGATGGGTGGGAAGAACCAGAGGGGATAAGCTAAAAGAGGGATTTAATTACCATGTGGACCCTGATAGGGGATGTTTAATGGTCCAGGGATCTTTCTTTGTGGGGCTGCCACCCATTGTGGCTCACAAGAGAGTCCCGTGAGAGTCTCTGCATGAAAAGGGACTCACCATGTGGGAGGCTGGAGCCGTGCAGGTGCACCCATCAGGCACTAGAAGGTAGAGGAACCAAGGTGCTGCTTCACTTGTCTCCATATCAAGAAAACAAATGTTTTGGCAGGAAATTTCCCTTCAAGAATGTTCTGATTTTTGAAGGAAACATTTTTCTGAATCATTTCCTTGGGTAAAACCACTCAGCTATCTCAAGAAAGAAAATAGTCCTCCTTGTGAGCTCAGTATGTGTTTTCACTCACAGAGGAGGTATGCATATGAAATATGAAACTGATTTCTGGACTCCTACAAAAATCCACTTGCATACAAACACGTGCGCATGTTCATGGATATGTGATCCTGGGAGAATGTGTGCGGGTGTATACATGTGTACACATGGAACTGTGTGCCCAAGTGTGCACATGTAGTGTGAATTTGTGTGCATGCATGTTTGCAGGCACACATGTGTACATGTGTCTGTGTGCATGGGTATCCACGTGTGCATGTGTGCATGATTGTACATGCATGTGCATGTGTGTCAGCATTTCTGTGTGTGTGTGTGTGTGCACATGTGCACTTTTGCATCATAACACATTCCAGGGGAGCCTAAAGGGAAAGA
>NW_006159727.1:1771672-1772841 GCF_000334495.1 Tupaia belangeri chinensis | reverse complement strand
GGACAGCAAAGGTTGTTCTTCCAGGAGCCTACTAAAGGGGGGCTTCCAGCAATGCTGGAAATCCCACACAGTGCCCTTCCTATCATGCCTCTCCCACGGCTAAATGTCTGTTGGCATCGGTCAGAGGTGAAGATGAAGACCAGAGGTGAAGTCATTCCGTGTGGTTAGACACCCTTCATTGGCTAAGACTGCCATGAGAGTGGCAAGTAAGACTGTCCCAACTCTCTGGACCCCCACGAATGCCTACAGGCAGGGGTCTGTACACGGTGCTCCTCCCACTCCTTCTCAGTCTCCCTAGACTTCCCACCAGCACCATAAGTCTGGGCATGTCCTACTTTATGACGTAAAGAATCCTAAAACTTGGAAAATGACTAATAAGGAAATTATTTCAAGATTTGGGGAAGCCAGGTAGTGGCATGTTGGCAATGCAACTGAACCCACATGGAAAAGGTCCTGGGTTTGCACCCTGGACTTCCCTGAGCATGCTGTGTGTGCATGCCCACGATCTGGGCCAGCTGAGACAAGGAGTGGACCATAGCAGGAGGACCATTTGGGCTCTCTCTCTCTCTAAGAAATTACTTAAGGGACCAGCAGTTAGCGTAATGGCTATGTCGCTGGACTCCCACGTAGTCGACCACGGTTCGAGTCCCGGACCCAGTGGCTTAAACTTACACCAGGCGCGTGTGCGTGCATGCCCAAGATCCCGAGAGGAGAATGAAGGAGAAGGGATTGCAGCATGGCCATCCCCCCTGGGGGGTGATTTCTCGCTTTCTGTCTCTCTGTCTCTGTCTGTCTGGCGAGCGCACGTGCCCTATAGCAAAACCTCTCAAAAAAAAAAAAAAGAGAAATTACTTAAAAAGAACTGGGAGCAAATGCCCTAATTCAGTGTACTTCTTTGTGAAATGAAAATAGCATCCCTTTCCTCAGAGAACTAAATGCACAGGTAGCTGGTTAGTACCTGGAGGTAAAACGAGTCTGTCCCATGGACTAAAGCATGTGGGTGGTAAAAAGGAACGGAGACGCGTTCTCCGATGTTTGCCTTCACGCCTGTCACTATCAGCCCCTTCGCTCTCCCTGGACATCTTACCTAGGTCTCATGCTTTCCAGGAATCAGTTCTGAGGTGCTCACGCCCGGGCTGAAGTTTGGGGGCCTGCATTGGCAACAGAGA
>NW_006159727.1:1766527-1771640 GCF_000334495.1 Tupaia belangeri chinensis | reverse complement strand
TCCTGCAGCCCCCTCCCTGCCTGTCTGGGAGCCTCCCAGCCTGCCTGCCTGCCTTCCCTATAGGACTGTTGTGAGGGTTATGTGAGTTACTGTAGGACTGCATGGCAACACAGCCCCCCTCAACTCCCACCCACCATGGTGCACCCCATGGCCTTTCATTGCTGGGGCTCCTCATCTCAGCAGACAGGGTCTCTTGGAAACGATGCCAGCCCACTTACCTTCTACAGGACTCACTTGGTCCCCTAGAAGCTCATCTGGCCTTGCCAGCCCGAGTCCTAGGAGTACAGCGTGGCTGCCCCTTGCCGTCCTCTCTCCCTCACCTATTGGTGCAGGCGACTGTAGCCACCCTCCTCCCTTCCAGATTCCTCAGGCAAGAGGCAGGTGCAGGCCTCTGCTCACTCGTGGGCCCAGCCTCCTTGGGACAGGTCAGTTCTCCCAGCACCCCATGCGCTGGGATGAGCAGGCCCACAAGTCTCTGCACGGTAGGCTCATGCCACTGAAGGGCATTCCCAGGTGAGAGCACTTCTCCTGAAGACCCCTGACTGGTGGCAGGGGTGTGGTGGGAATTCGAACCTCGAAAGGCACAAAAAATGCCATGCTGCTTCCCTCCAGGTGACCCCACACACGCATCCGTCTGACTCCCTCACATTGCTAGAGTGGATGACTGAGAGACGCTTAGAGCACAATTTTCACTCGCACGCACCTCTCAGGGCCAACATTTTTCTTTTTCTTTTTGTAGAGGGTTTTTGCTATAGGGCACATGCGCTCGCCAGACAGAGAGAGACAGAGAGACAGAAAGCGAGAAATCACCCCCCAGGGGGGATGACCATTTTTTTTCCCTTCTCCTCCATTCTCCTCTTGGGATCTTGGGCACACATGCACACGTGCCCGGCGTGAGTTTTAAGCCCCTGGGTCCGGGATGCGAACTGCGGTCAACAACGTGAGAGTCCAGTGACATAGCCATTACGCTAACTGCTGGTTCCCCCCAGGGCCAACGTTTTGAGAAAACTTGAGAGTTCAGGCCGAAGGGGAGAGCATCTGGGTTCAGATTTAGGTTTGAAGAGTGTAGGGGCATCAGGTGGTGGCATAGCTATGAATGGGCCCACATGGGAGGGTTCCACGTTCAGATTTGCTACTTTTCAGCTGTGTGCCCTAGGGAAAGCTACTGCCCCTCTCTGGGCTTCAGTTCCCACAGCCGTGAATGAGGACGTAACAGGACTTTTTCTACAGGACTGTGGTGAGGGTTAAATGAATTCCTGTGAGACGGAGGCATCATAGTACCTTTTACATAATAAGGGAGGCTTCTAAAATGGAGTGGGAAAGTGGACTGAACGTATGAGTTTCTTTTGGTGTCAAAACTTTTTTTTTTTTTTTTGGAGAGGTTTTGCCAATAGGGCGCATATGCTCGCCAGACAGACAGAGAGACAGAAAACGAGAAATCACCCCCCAGGGGGGATGGTCACACCGAAATCCCTTCTCCTCTCGGGATTCTGGGCACGCACGCACACGCACCCGGTGTGAGTTTGTAAGCCACCAGGGCCAGGACTCGAACCACGGTCGACTACATGGAAGTCCAGTGACATAGTCATTACTCTAACTGCTGATCCCGGGGTAAAAACTTTTGAAATCCATGCTATTATTTTTTTCATAATATGCATTTTCCATGAACTTTTTGAAGACCACACACACACACACACACACACACATACACACACATATAACCACAATAGCTATTGTGTGATTCTTCCTATCCAATTTCCCACCTGCCTAGCCTGCCAAGTGTCCATGCTTCCTGGTCCTCACCTACAGCCAGAGGATGTGGTCTCAGAACCACCAAGCAGGGTTTGCCGAAGCAAACGGGGTAGAGTGGGCTGGCGCAGAATGCACCTAGCCCCGTTCCCACCTCAAAGCCATGCAGCAGCTGCAGATTCGGAACCAGCATTGAAAACTCTGGACTTGGGACCAGCAGTTGGCGTAATGGCTATGTTGCTGGACTCCCATGTAGCCGACAGTGGTTCGAGTCCCAGACCTGGTGGCTTAAACTCACACCAGGCGCGTGTGCGTGCATGCCCAAGATCCCGAGAGGAGAATGGAGGAGAAGGGATTGCGGCGTGGCCATCCTCCCTGGGGGGTGATTTCTTGCTTTCTGTCTCTCTGTCTCTCTGTCTCTCTCTGTCTGTCTGGCGAGCGCACACACCCTATTGCAAAAACCTCTCCACAAATCACCATGGGAGGTAGAAAGCCTCGTATGTAATGAGTGGAGAGTGCTGAGTTTAAATCTTTTCTTTTTCCTCCAAAGCCTGTGCAATTTTATTGCTACTCTCTGCCATCTCCCTAGCTCCTTTTTAAAAGTTTATTCTTTCCCATGAGAAAGACAGAGAGTCGATAACCCCCAACAGGGTCTTCATTCCACACTACTCTGAGCTTTAGCCAACCTAGATCGCAGGCACACTGGGGTACACTTACATATATGAGGAGGCCCCTGGGCACAAACCTTGGGCCCTCCCACGTGAGTCCAGTTGTGTGATAGCTATGTCACAGCCTGGTCCCTCCCACACTCTTCATTTTATTGATTTTTTTAAGAGAGAGATTTTTTGCTATAGGACACATGTACTCACCAAAGAGACAGAGAGCGACAGAGAGACAGAAAGCAAGAAATCACCCTCCGGGGGTATGGCCAGGTCATAGTCTCTTCTCCCCCATTCTCCTCTCAGGATCTTGGACACGCATGCCCAGCAATGAGTTTTAAGCCACAGGGTCCGGGACTCAAACCACAGTCAATTACATGGGAGTCCAGCAACATAACCATTACGCCATCTGCTGGTCCCACGCCCACACTATTTCAAGCACTAATCAACAGCTCTCTCTCCCTCACATTTAGTGAAGCCATGAACTATTAAAAAAAAAAAAATACTACTTTTAACATTTTAAGGCAAATTTTCCTTTAATTCCCTAATAACAAAACTCATTCAAAGCCACTTTTCTGTCAGAAAAGTAATATCTATGCATACACTTCGGTCACTGAAGCCAAATGTCTTTTAAACAACATTTCTCAAATATTCAACAGAGATCATTTTAACTCTGAAACATTTCGTCCGGTTCAAAAAAAAAAAAAATTCCAAGGTGAAAGAATCCAAAATGTGGAATATAAAAAATGAGAGGGAACCAGCAGTTAGCGTAATGGCTATGTCGCTGGACTCCCACGTAGTCGATCATGGTTCGCGTCCCGGACCCGGTGGCTTAAAACTCACGCCGGGCGCGTGTGCGTGCGTGCCCAAGATCCCGAGAGGAGAATGGAGGAGAAGGGATTGCGGCGTGACCATCCCCCCTGGGGGGTGATTTCTCGCTTTCTGTCTCTATGTCTCTCTCTGTCTGTCTGGCGAGCGCACGTGCCCTATAGCAAAAATCTCTCCAAAAAAAAAAAAAATTAGAATGAAGGTACCACAGCATCAGATACTTGTCCAAAAGGGCAGAGACACAGGTCAAAGCCACATCTCTCTGGGTTTGCTGGCATTTAACTAGATGCAAAATGTCAGCCCAGGAAATGGCTTGTTTAATGCAAATATTAACAAGAGAGGAGTGTGTCGGTGTGTAAATGGAGCTTCAGCTGAGAGGGCCTTCCTGACCCACTCCCACCGTCACCTGAAGGCAAAGAGGGAACTTTCTTTTTTGCTTATTTTCATACTCTTTGCAGGGAGTAAAGTTGCAGGGCATTTGTTTTATTGGAGAAAAGGAAGGCTGAGACAGGAATCACTAACCCAGATGGCATTGTTTGCCAATATCGTGAGTTCAGCTTATTATTTTCTATTCTATCCTGTTCTATTTTCTAGTCTATTCCTATTCTACCACATCCTACTCTTCTGCATATATTCAGAGAAGACTGGAATTTAGCAGTATTAATTTCACTCAGACCAGGAAGAAGGCAAAAAAGAAAGAAAATCTTTTCCTTTTTTTTAATTTTTTTCCTTCTCACCATCACACACATTAGGGAGGGGCTTTAGTGGCAGCTTGAAATGGCCCATGTAGCTTTCTGTCCTTTCTCTCCTCTGGACAGCGTGTTCTTGGAAAGATTGTCCTAGTGGTCCCTCCTCAGCTCTCTGCATTTGGTCTTGCTCTGAAAAGGGAAGCTTACCTGGGAGTCAGCCTGATTCGGTGACACAGGGGAAATCTTAGTGCAGCTCTTTTAAATATGAAGAGCAATGATTCTGAGAGACACACAGTAGTGTTGTCTGGGGGAAAACCTGCTGGTTGCACAGGCCAGAATCTGCCTTCTGAGATGGCATTTGGCGAATTCATCTCGGGGACAGTCAGACCCTACTTGGGCAGTCTCGGAAATTGGAGACTTTTAGCATCCCAAGAATGACTCACTTCTTCAGTCCAACAGAGACTTGAACATATAAACCAGGATGGCCAGTAAGACTACTGCAGAGCGATGCCAGACACTCCCGCCAGCCTGGCGATCTCGACCCCTGCCTATGAGCAAATGATACAGGCAGCCATGTTTGCTGTTGGTGGGTTGGGGGTTAGAACAACATCTGGCTTAAATAGAGCATTCGAGGACTTGCTAAAAGCAAAGTTAGGTGGTTCACCAAGTTACCAGTAAAGCTGCAGAACTAGGACCAGAGGGTGGAGGGGAAGCAGACCTAAGCCAGGAGAACAGCAGCCTTCACTGACAACAGGTAACAAACATTCAACTCCTTTGTTCTCTGGTGTCTGTTGGACGCTGGATGTTACAACCACCATGGCTACTGCCTGAAAGAATTTTCCTCTGTCCCTACTTCCAGATTCAAATCTATGGCAGATTTACCTGCCTGGCTAAGCCTAAGTCACACATGCACATGGCCTAACCACCTGGAATGTTAGGAAGGCAAGCATCTTGGTTTTCTCTCAGGAAAAAATTCTTTTTCTTTTTAATTATTTTTTATATGCATTCAATCACATTGTTTAGTTTACAAAGTGAACATTTCAATATGTAAACATTTCTCCCCAGTCCAGTTGATCAAAATATCTTCCACAGATAACACCACACCTCCCCATCCCATCAATGCTCTGCCTCTGTATCCCTCCTCCAAATGACCTTCCCTAGGCCCCACTCCTCCATACACACTGCATC
>NW_006159727.1:1763054-1766400 GCF_000334495.1 Tupaia belangeri chinensis | reverse complement strand
CACTCAGCAGTAAATCTT
This sequence comes from Tupaia belangeri chinensis, assembly GCF_000334495.1. Lineage (NCBI taxonomy): Eukaryota > Metazoa > Chordata > Mammalia > Scandentia > Tupaiidae > Tupaia > Tupaia belangeri. The sequence continues at coordinate 1,766,382 of NW_006159727.1, read as the reverse complement.
CCATATTCTTCCACTTTCTGTCAAAAGCCAAGGTTTTGTTGGTTTTTATGGCTGAATAGTATTCCATAGAATATATGTGCCACAGTATTTCAATCCATTCATCCATACGGGGGCATTTGGGTTGGTTCCATGTCTCAGGAGAAAATTCTGGCATAAGGATTTGAGTGCAAATAGTTTCCTGGGAAACTGACCCCAGGAAGTTGTAGTAGAAAGCAGGGTATTGAGGTAGGAAAAGGAGAAGGTAATAAAGGACAGGTCATGAGCTATGGACATGTCACCAAATGTGAGCAACTGGGGCTTATTCTTATAGATCCCTTTAGAGCTGTCCCATTAGAGGGGTGAGGAAACTAGAGCTGTTATTTTATTTATTTATTTAACTTTTTAAGAGAGATTTTTTGCTATAGGGCATGTGCGCTTGCCAGAAAGACAGAGAGAGACAGAAACCGAGAAATCACCCCCCAGGGGTGATGGCCACACCACAATTCCTTCTCCTCCATTCTCCTCTCGGGATCTTGGGCACGCACGCACATGCGCCTGGCGTGAGTTTAAGCCACTGGGTCCGGGACTCAAACCACAATCAACTACATGGGAGTCCAGTGACATTTCCATTACACTAACCACTGGTCCCTAGAGCTGTTATTTTAAGTTTATTTGTTTCTTCCATGGTGGAGGGGAGAGAGACAGTATCCCAAACAGGGTCCTGACACCAAGATCCACCCCCAGATCATGGGCATACAGGTACCTAGTGCAGTCAGAGGGGGTCTCCAGAGGCAAATTCAGAACCTTTTCATGTGGATCAGCCTTGCAGAGTACTCCCTTTTACTGCTAAGCTACCATCTGGCCCAAAACTGAAGCTTGGGTTAGCTCATTCCCATCTGTCATTGGCTGAAGGTGTCTTTAACTCCTGAGGGAAGTCAACTTCCCTGTCCGTCCAACCATCTCTGTACAGAGTTACACGTGCTTACGTTGGCATATACAAGAGTAGTGAGTGTCAAGGGCTTATGTGTGGGCATGACAGCATCTGCTACAACAAGCGCCATGCATTTTTAGCTCTTCAAGTGACAGGTGGGATCTACCTCCTACCTAGATTCCGAGAAAGGGGGTTCAGATGCCACCATCAAGGATTTAACAACATTCTCGACCAGTGGATGTCTTCTTTGATCAGTCAAACTCTCTTTCCCCATCTTCCTCAGTTAACTGCCCAAACCTGGTGGTTTCTGTGGGAGTCACCACTTTTTAACAGGATCACTTAGCTCTGATAAATGGCCAGTCAGAACTCTTCCCTTGGGTTTCTAAACTAGAAATGAGTCCACTTTTCTCCAGTGGGCTGGGTGTGAAGATGCAGAATTGAGAAACTCTGAATGGTCACGTATTCTACCACATAGGGGATGTAATCCACAGTGAGTATAATATACACACACAGAGAGTCACAGTATGAGAAAAGGAAAAGAGTGGCTCCCCTACTCTTCACACCTTTTGAGTAGCCTAGGATTCCATGATCCACTGCATTGTCCTTTTTTGCTTGAGTTTATAACCTGAAAAATTCTGATTAGTATGGGGAGCACAAAAACAGAAGGAAGGAGTGGGAGAATTACCATAGGCTGGGCTTCCCAGTACACAGGCTCCAAGATGAATCAGAACCTGACATCCAGGAAGCATGTGAGGGAGGGCTTCTGGAAGGAATGCCATGTGGGAGCTAGAGAGACAGAATTGGGCAGAGGGGGGATCCTGAGCTGCAATTCCTTTTGCTGAGGGCCTCAGTTAATATCCTGGGAGCTTTGAAACTGAGATAGCTCTTCAGAGTAGCCCGAAGCTGGCCCAAAGGGCCTAGGCTTTTGTGCCACTAGATGACCACCCATTGGATACAGGCTGCCTCATGCAGGAAGCAGACCTTGGATGACAAGCTTTCTCTAGGTGAGGCAATCCCTGCAGGGGACAGACAGTTGAGCCCATTCTACCATTCTACCAGGGGCTCTCTCAGCAGCCAGGAGAATCTGTCTTGTGGTCCTACAAGGAAACCTGGGTGACCCTTCACAGCATCCACTACAATGGCCTTCAGAGACATCTCTCAGATACGCCTGAACGAGGACTCTCTCCTAGTGGAGAGGACACCTTTCTGAGCTAATAAGAACCATTTACTGAAGACTCTATGCTTAGTACTCTGCAAACAGCATCCTTGTCCCCCTACACTCCCTCCTTCCCTGCCCACGACATTGAACTGCAATCCTTTTTGACAGATGGAGAAGCAGGAGCTGAGAGAGTTAAGGAACAGGTTCAAGATCACAGAGCTATTAAGTGGCAGAGCAGAGATTCAAAACACATCTCCCAAGTGTGGAGCTGATGCCTTGAGCCTCTTTGCCTGGGCCAGGGCTGAGGCGAAGCAAGCAAGGCACCTTAGGGTATGATATTTAGGGAAGCATTCGCTCTCAAGTACTGACCCTAAACTTCTTCCACCCTGACAACCTCCTTGGCCTCTTTGACACTGAAGTGCCTTGCTCATCTCACAGCTCTTTGCTGTGGGGAAGGAAACTGGCATGTTCGAGCAACCGGAGCCAAAGCCCTCTCTCCCAAGGGGTTGTTCCATGGACCCTACCAGCCCCTGCCTCCCAGTCTCACTTTTCTGCAAGTCTCCATAACTGATCAGCCTCTTTCTTTAGAGTCTTTTTCGAAACAGAGGACCAGACAAGGAATTTGATCTGTTCATTTACCAATCACATTCCTAATTTCCTGATGTTTTCCTAATTTCCAATCACATGCTGAGGTGCTTCCCAGGGCCTGCCCCTATTCAATTGAGCTTAGTGTTTTGGAGTTCACTCTTCAGTCATCCAATCCCAGTCACTGAGCAGAATTTCACTTCCTAGACAACCAATCACGTCCAGTCTGGACCGTACACGTTGTACCAGCCTGATCATGGAGGCAACTGGAAAGCCCCAATTCACCCTGCCAAATTAGTGGCTGAAGGCCAATTGCCTCCGTATCAGATAGCTTCAAAACGGTCATGGAAAAATGGAATTGGGGCCAGATGGTGGTTCAGTAGTAAAATGCAATGCTCTGCACAGCAATCCCACATGGGAAGGCACCCAGTTCAATTCCAGAGACCTCCCTGAGTATACAGGACACACATTTGCTCATGACCCTCAGGCAGCTGAGTGGTGGGGGTAACTCACGGTGTCAAGATCCTGTTGAGGGTACTCACTTTCTCTCTCTCTCTCTCTCTCTCTCTCTCTTTCATGGAGGAAATAAACTTTTCTTTAAAATGGAACTAATACATTAGGTTGTTTGTGTATGTATTTTTCTGGGGTTTTTTTTTTTTTTTGGGGGGTTTTTT
>NW_006159727.1:1758396-1762766 GCF_000334495.1 Tupaia belangeri chinensis | reverse complement strand
GCTTTTTGATTATCTCTCATATATGGAAAGACTTCTATCATTACTTTTCTGCCTGTAAAGAACCCTCAGACTCCACAGATTCTCCCAGCACATTGCATTGTAATTGCCATTGGCCCACGTCTCTGCCCTCTGGGCTGGGATAGTACTCACTCCCTGCACACTTAGTGGTGTTTTCCAGCCTCTCTGTGGCCTAGGGTGCTCAAGAGATATTTCTTGAATGAAGATTAACCAACTCACTCTAAAGCTTAGCTCAGGTGAATCCATGGTCCCAGCTGGAGAGAAAATCATGCCAAGCCTCCATCTGTTTTTAAAAGATAGAAGGGCATTCCTACTCTTTTGGGAGAAACTTCAAGGATTTAATGAAATGTTTCTGCAGTTGAGGCTACGGATGATCTGTTGACATGGTCTAAAGGGTTGTAGGTTGTTTAATGTCTTTCTGTACCATCAATTCTGCACTTTGTACCGACTCAGCAAATTGGTATGAATTTGGGCTACTGACAAGGACCTTGGAAAATAATGTGTCTTCTGCAGGTTTAAGAAAGGAAAGAACTTGAAAGTAGTCCTAACAAAGTCTGAAATCATAACTGCTGGGATCCGGTGCCCCCAAGGACTTGGCCTGAGATGAACTAATGAAGCACCCTTGTGTTTCCTGACTCTGGTTTTCCTGCCCATGGGCTCTCCAACTGATACAGTGTGCCATGCTGGAGACAGCAAGGCCCTCGCCTGCCCCAGTCCTTATATTTCGAGAATTCTCTAAAACAGCCTATCTCGGGACAGCATTCTAGCCCTGAAGGCAGTTATTGCTCATCTCTCTCAGCTCAATGCAGTGAGACAAGCAGGCTGTGGAATTTGGAAATCAGAAAACTTAAGTTCAACTCGTTTGGTCATTTACTGACGGTGAGCATTTTCCAAAGAGGACTCTACTGCATGCTACCGTTCTGAGACATAGTAAATAGGAATGATGTATTGGTTAGCCATTGCTGCTGATAATGATACTGTGTAACAAATAACCCAGAAGCAGCATACAGTGGTGAGCACTCATTTTTAACTCACACGGTTAGCTGGGGCAGCTCTGCTCCACATATCTCATTCTGGGGCTCAGGGTGGAGGGCCAGCAGCCCCTGAGCATTCTCTTCTCATTGAGGATAGAAAAACACAAAAGGGGAAATGGAAACATACAATGTCTTTTTTTTTTTTTTTGAGAGGTTTTCGCTATAGGGCACGTGCGCTCGCCAGACAGACAGAGAGAGACATAGAGACAGAAAGCGAGAAATCACCCCCCAGGCGGGATGGTCACTCCAGCGACATAGCCATTACGCTAACTGCTGGTTCCCAACATACAATGTCTTTTGAGGCCCAGGTATGTAATTGGCACAACGTCACCTCCACTCTCATCCCATTAGCCAAAACGAGTCACAGGGCCAAGCCTTCCATCAAGAGGACAAGGAACTTTATTCTTCCCATGAAGATTTAGAGAGAGCATGAATTTTTATTATATTATTTAATCTACTGCAAGGTACAGGGAGAAAGTGCTCTATGCTCAACTAAGTAAGGGAAATGTTGTGTTTAAAAGAGAGAGAGAGAGAGAAAGGGTTGCCCCACAGGTTAGTAGTTAAGGGAGCCCTATCCAACATGGCTGACTAAGCAGTTTGTTTGTTTATTTATTTATTATTTTAAATCCTGACCCCAGTGGTTTGAAAAACACACAGATGCATGTGTGTGCATGTCCCAAATCCTGACAGGATGGAAAAACAGAGGAAAAGGTATTGTGGCATGACTACACCCCACTGGGGGTGGGGGTGCTTTCCCCCTTTCTGTCTCTCTTTGACTCTCTCTGGCAAGCACATGTGCCCTCCAACATTTTTTTTAAATAAAAGAGAGTTGGGGTATTGGAAGTAGAAGAATGGTACCAATATATTTTTTTTAAGTGAAACAAGAGCCAGCCCTATAGCCTAATGGTTAAAGGAGTCAGATCCCACATGGTCAACTACAGTTCAAATCCCAGCCCTGACTGCTTGTAAAACACACCAGGCATATGTGTGTGCATGCCCAAACTTCTGATGGGATGTTAAAATGGAGCAGAAGGGATCACAGCATAACCATGCCTCATTGGGGGGGTTGCTTTTTACCTCTCTTTTTCTTTTTCTCTGTCTCTCTCTCTGGTGAGTGCACGCACCTTCATGTAGTTACAGATATGAAATAGATCTCAGAGACTTTAATACAGGTGTCTATTTTGATCGCCATTTGGGAGATATAGTGTGTAATGTTTTCTAACTGTTTTCACTACGCCACTAGCATTGCACAGAGCCCACTTTAGGAAAGCTTTCTGGGACCAGCAGTTAGCGTAATGGCTATGTCGCTGGACTCCCATGTAGTTGACCGCAGTTCAAGTCCTGGACCCAGTGGCTTAAAACTCACACCGGACGTGTGTGCGTGCGTGCCCAAGATCCCGAGAGGAGAATGGAGGAGAAGGGATTGCGGCATGGCCATCCCCCCTGGGAGGTGATTTCTCACTTTCTGTCTGTCTCTCTCTCTTTCTGGTGAGTGCACATGCCCTATAGCAAGAACCTCTCAAAAAAAAAAAAAAAAAAAAAAAGGAAAACTTTCTGTAGCTCATAGGCAAGTGACCTAACCTCCCCGAGCCCCAGACACAGGGGCTGTGATACACACCTCTAAGGATGGTTTGGTGGCCACATGAAGTAAAGTACATCCAGCATTGACCATATATTTAAGGGCACATGGATGCCTACTGGCTCTTGAGTTCAGTCCATCTGGAGCCCTAGTTAGTCAGAAAAAGGGCTCCCTCAGCATTGGACAAGCCAGATCTGGGCCACTGAGGATTCATGTGCTAGATTGAGCAGGCTCTGGGTGATGAAACAGCTATAAAAAGGAGTAGAAATCCCCCTGAACTCCAAGAGTAGTGACATGCAGCGGAGGCTTCACAGAGGGGATACGTTAAGGCCTAATGGCCTTGAGTAAGGAGTAGGTTTCGGTGCTAGCAAGTTTGGAGAGACTCTAGGCTAAACTGGAGTGGCTACGGTCATTTTCAGAAAAGTCTCCAATTGACATGGACGGATCCTCGGCCCTGAGAAAAGGCGAGGCCTTCAAAGCAGAGATGGTGGTCCCAGTCAGTGTGAGCCATGGGTTGGGGGGGAGGGGGGCAGAACACCGTAGAGGTCATTATAGCCTCTAGCCCCAAAGAGCAATCTTTCCTCATTTCAGAATCTTGCTTTTTTCACTGCACCCTCCAGAAAGTTCTGTCCTTTTGTTTCTCTCACCCCAACCCAAGACAGTGAGAGGCCCAGTCTTCTTTGCCTTCATCTTTCCAAAGCAGCTCCATCCCTTCCTGTGGCTTCTGCGAACAACAAACCCCAGAGTTATTAGCATAAGGAACAAAGTTCACAGAAGATTCTGATTCCCCTCAGGTATGGGGAGGAAATTCTCCATGGAATAGCCTGTTTCCCCTCTGTTACATATGTGGTTTTGATTTCTCAGGGGAAAAAAAAGACTCCAGGTGCCGTTCTCCGCAAGCTCACTCCTACTCTAGCCTCGGCAGGCTCCCAAATACCCAAGTCTGTAGAAGTGCTAGGGCTGGGGCCGACAGCTTCCAGCATCTTCCACAGCCATGGCAATCAATGCAAGAGAATTCTTCTCCGCACTGGATTTTCTTTCCTTAGCAATGCTCCAACGCTTGTCCCCAGTGCTCCTCAGGGTTGTGTCTCTCTTTTCTTTACCTCCAGCTCTGCTGAATCTCTCGGCTGAACGATATTTTTAGGTTTCCCCCTCACCCCTCGTAACTGAAAGACCCTTACCCTAAAATCTCAGAAAACATGTCTCAGAGGCCTAAAAAGCTGTGTTTTGGATCCTGGTGTCTGTAAGCTACAAAAATGGCCAAACATCAACTCCCAGAGGGTGTTTTGGGTGTTTTGGTTGTTTTCCTTTTTTTTTCTTTCAGATTTTTTTTTTTTTTTAAATGAAACAGCTACCCTTACCTTTTTCCTCTGGGAAAGTATCTTGGGAAGGAAATGAAATACTGGAAATGTGAGGATGTATCCTCAAAATGTAAACGTCTCATTATGTAAAAAAAAATTAATAAAATAAAAATTTTAAAAAATCCAGATGAATAAAATCTTCCCTAAAAGTGCCTATTTGAAGGAAATACGAGTTAAAAAGCAAGCTATCCAGCCAATTTCGTGTCGGCCAATGCTGATGGAGCAATAATAACCTGCTCTCCCATGGTGACATGAAAGTTCTTCTTTTTAATTATTTTTTTGGAGAGGTTTTTGCTATAGGGCACGTGCACTCACCAGAAAGACAGAGAGGGACAGAAAGCGAGAAATCACTCCCCCACCCCCGGGAGGGATGGCCAT
>NW_006159727.1:1746864-1758386 GCF_000334495.1 Tupaia belangeri chinensis | reverse complement strand
CCCCTTTCTCCCCCATTCTCCTCTCGGAATCTTGGGCACGCATGCACACGTACCTGGCGTGAGTTTAAGCTGCCAGGTCCGGGACTCGAACCACGGTCTACTACATGGGAGTTCAGCGACATAGCCATTACGCTAACTGCTGGTCCCGACATGAAAGTTCTTAAGAGCATGGTCTCGACAGCCAGGTAGTTGGGATTGCTACCTACCAACCATGTGACCCAGAGCAAATTACTGAATTTCTCTGTGTCTCATTTTTTGCCTCTGACATCTGTGAATACGAATATCCCCACCTCATGGGGTTGCTATGAGAATTAAATACATTCAGTTTCATATAGCACCTGGTACATAGAAAGCACCAAGTGTTTATTAAATAAAACTTGAGGACGAAGGCTGCCATGACCCTGCGTGCCAACACCCCCTAAGTGCTGAAAATCCAGGAAGCACTCATTATTATGAGTTCTTATGGTTGCTTTGTCCTCATTGACCTCACCCCATCTCCCTTTTCTTCCTGCTCTAACCCCCATATGAATGCCCTCTCATGCTGCCCCATCTGAATTCCATTCCTTCTTTTAAAAAGACAAATGAAAAGAGAAAGAAAATACAATTCTAGTGAAAAATCTTAGGAGAATTTGCATTTTAATAGCAGAGGAAAAAAAAAACAAGTCAAAGAAATGAATTTCTAAGTATAGACTGGGATTGCTTAGTGAGGGGGCTACTTAGTGGAGTGGAGGTGACAAGACTGGGCAGGAGAGGAGAGGAAGAGGATCAGCTTGAAATCCCTCTACCTAGGCAACTGCCTGTTGGACCTACCAGAAATGCTGACCCCTACATACAAGAAAACGTGCTTCCCCTGAAGTCACACACCTACTCCAAATGGAAACCCATGTGTGCCCTGGACGTGTTTTTCCAATTATGGAAAGGGCACCCAAACATCGGGCACACCACAAAAGCCGCATCCCCGCGATAATAATGATGAGAATAACATCGCTAATAGCCACGATGCAGCTGTTACACAGCCTCGTGCCTCTTCAGAGCCTCCCGGGGATTGGCAGTGTGCTAAGAATAGTCCTAGCACTAGCATTTAAGAATAATAGGCCGACCAAAGTGAACCCCACGAGGTAGGATCCTGCTTGCCCAATGGCCTGCACGGCCTAAGGGGAGGGACACGGTGATCCCAGACTCTCCTGGGTGGGCTGAGAATCTAGGAGATTCTGCTGTGTGTTCAGGCTGGGGAAATCCTGCAACAAGGACCAGTTTCCCAATCTGCAGCTCTCAGATTAACCCTGCCGTCAAAGCCCACCTGCACCCTGGTTCCTAGAATCTGTTTTCTCGTGGACTTCGCTTCTTTGAATGGAAATAGGAGTCAGTCGAATGATCGGTGACTGGCCTGGAGAAGACGTGATACCGTCAAGACATAATTAGCTAAAAGCAATGGAAAATGCCAAAGAAAAGTGGTTGATCTTTTTTTTTTCTCTCTCTCTCCTATAAATGAGGTTCAGGGGGGCTGAAAGGGTGACTTTAGAAAGTCACCAAGATCCAGGCTATTATTATTATCGACGTTCTATTGTACAATTTCCATGTGGTGAAGTACACAGATCGTGAGGAGTCTTGACAAGTGTATGCACTGGCATGAACTGTTCAACCAAAATATAGGAAATTTCCATCATCTTGGAGAGTTTCCCCGACTCCTTTCCAGGGGACCACCACCTCTCGTAGGCAATCACTATCCTGACATCTGCCACCTGGGAGTGGGTTCTGTGATCTGAACTTCCATAGGAATGGAGTCACATAGCAGGTATTTCTCCGTGTCCAGCTTCTTCCACTCAATGTCATTCTTTGAGGACTCACCGATGTTGTATATATCACTAGCTTGTCCTTTTCATCGCTGAGTAGTATTCCCTTCTATGAACACGCCACAATGAACACACTTTGTTCATTCATCTGAAGGACATTTAAGTCATTTCTGACTCGGAACTGTCTAGGTTTGAATGTATGTGTTTCTCCAAAATTCATATATCAAAGCTTAAACACCAAAGTGGGGCCTCTAGGCGGAAACTGGGCCATAAGAGCTCTGAGTGAGTGGATTAGTGATCTTATAAAAGTGCTCGAGGAAACCAACTAGTCCCTTTTCCTTTCTGTTATCTGTGGACACTGCACTCATCCCCTTCAGAGGATGCAGCAATAAGAAACTATCTTGGAAGCGGAGAGCACTCATCACCAGAAAGCCAAACCTGCTGGTGCCACGATCTTGAACTTCCCAGCCTCCAGATCGGTGAGAAAGAAGCTTCTATTCTTTGTAAATCACCCAGTCTGTAGTATTTTGTTTGAACAGTACACATGGACTAAGACAGAGCTATCACGGGCAAAGAGCTGTTATGAACATTTGTGTGCAAATCTGTGTGTGGATCTAGATTTTCATTTCTCTTGGGTAAATACCTGAGGGTGGTACTGCTGGATATAGTGTCGCTATATGTTTTATTTTATAAAATACCCCCAGTTTTCCAAAGTGATTTCACCATTTCAGGCTCCTTCTGTCTCACTCTTCTATCAGCTTCCAGACATGACTCGCATCTCTTCGTATTAAATAGCTGCTTGAACTCCAGCCATCATAGCCACATTCCAACTCACGAGAAGGAAGATGGAGGAAATGGTGGGTTCTGCTCACTTCAGTAACACTTTCTGGAACCTTCTTCACGCGATATCTGTTTACATGGTCACATCTGGCTGCAAGAGACGTCTAGATGTGTCTTTTTTTTTATTATTATTGGTGATCCACATGCTCAGCTAAACCTTGGGGGTTTTCTTACTGGGATGGTGGATGAAAGTCTGCTGGGGCCACTGTGCCCCCCTTACAAGAGGGCTCTTCTTTTTTTGTTGTTTTTGGAAAGGTTTTTGCTATAGGGTGCGTGCACTCGCCAGACAGACAGAGAGAGACATAGAGACAGAAAGCGAGAAATCACCCCCCGGGGGGGGATGGCCACGCCGCAATCCCTTTTCTTCCATTCTCCTCTCGGGATCTTGGGCATGCACGCACATGCGCCCAGCGTGAGTTTTAAGCCACCGGGACATGAACCGCAGTCGACTACATGGAAGTCCAGCGACATAGCCATTACTCTAACTGCTGGTCCCAAGAGGGCTCTTCTGAAGAACTTTCACCATTCTTCCATTTCTGACATGGTTTCAAACCATTTCTGAATGCAAGTAAATGTCACTATGTAGTTTGTCAGGAGAGTCCTTTGGTGGCCTGAAATGTAAGGGACTTTCTGACTTTGTTATCTGATAGAGATAGTTTAGGAGTTTCCATGTATTGTAGGGTAGGCATGTCCATGTGTACACGTTCACATATGTGCCATGCATTTGCAGGAAACCTCCTAAGGACCTTTTCCTGTCAAGAGGCTCACAATTTGTGCGGTGATCAACGTATTGTCATCAAGGGCTTGTGGCGTGGCATATTGAAACGAGGCCTGAAATGCTGGGAAGAGAAAGTGAAGCGAGCAAGAGCACACGAGGCTGTTTGGTAGCGGAGCTGTGGCCGAGGCAGGCAGCCCAACTTTCACGAGAAGCCTCAGCGTTTCCAGCCGGGTGCCCCTTCAGCAAATGAGGGGGTCATCGGGTTATGTTATTTTATGGTACAAAAGCAGATACGGTCCGCTGCCTCCGCTCTACCCTGATAATTTTGTTTTCCTGGCGAGTTCGCCATCAAGGATCTGACATGCCATTAGGTTTTTATCTCGGTTGCCCAAGGAGGGGTAACAGTGAGTGAGGGTCTGCTTTTCATTAAAGTGAGGCTGGTTGCACGAGCATTGCTTTGAACAAAACAAGCACGGTTCACGACAAGGTTAGCGGGAGGCGGGGCGGAGGGAAGGTTATTAGTTATTACCTTTGCTTCCTTAGCAGGACTGGGGGCTTCTCTCCGGAGGGGGTTGCCCCCTCCCTGGGGGAGGCTGAGAGCTAATTCCACACTCAGGCCATGATCCCCAGGCCCGCCTAAGAAGCGGCGCCTTCTAATCATGCCGAATCAACCGGCTGATTCTGTGGCGTCAACTGTTACCTATTAGGGAACCGGCTGACACCAAGAAACACGACCCGCTTCCAGTCTCGTCCCAGGCTGGACTTGCATGCAGGGCAGCTTGGCTGATCCTGCCAGGGACACAGGTCCTCTGCCTCCTCCTTAGGGCTTCTGCCGACCTGTCTGTCTCCAAGGGAAGGAGTTGCTTAAGAGGGTCTGGGAGGGAGGGGGCTGAACAGAACAAGTCTGGGGAAGGGTGGGGGACGGTGGCGGAATCCTTGCAAACATCTCCATCTTTTCCTTTTAAGATGCAGTAGCTAATGGTCCTGGCAGGAGGACCCAGCTGTTCATGGTGCTGACCTGAACAGCTTTGACTGACTTCAGGGTCTTTCCGATAAGGGCTGCTTTCTCTAACCCAAGCACCCCAGGCCACCTTTTGGTGTCGTTCTCATCGGAAAAATCACACGGGTGTCATGCTCGGTGTGGCATGTGGCCTTCCATGAAATGTCCTCGACGGTCTCTGGTGGAACTCATAGCCTCTGCCTCTCTGTCTCCTTCCCATGCTTCCTCATCCTCCTCCACGCTCAACCCGCCCACCACTGGGGTGCAATTTATAAGCATGGAAATCCCCTTAATCTCTCAGATATGTGGTTTACTTCACCCAAGAATTCAGAGAGCTGCATCTTCTCCCTCGCAAAGTGAATTATAAGGAGGGGGTTGCCCCCTCCCTGGGGGAGGCTGAGAGCTAATTCCACACTCAGGCCATGATCCCCAGGCCCGCCTAAGAAGCGGCGCCTTCTAATCATGCCGAATCAACCGGCTGATTCTGTGGCGTCAACTGTTACCTATTAGGGAACCGGCTGACACCAAGAAACACGACCCGCTTCCAGTCTCGTCCCAGGCTGGACTTGCATGCAGGGCAGCTTGGCTGATCCTGCCAGGGACACAGGTCCTCTGCCTCCTCCTTAGGGCTTCTGCCGACCTGTCTGTCTCCAAGGGAAGGAGTTGCTTAAGAGGGTCTGGGAGGGAGGGGGCTGAACAGAACAAGTCTGGGGAAGGGTGGGGGACGGTGGCGGAATCCTTGCAAACATCTCCATCTTTTCCTTTTAAGATGCAGTAGCTAATGGTCCTGGCAGGAGGACCCAGCTGTTCATGGTGCTGACCTGAACAGCTTTGACTGACTTCAGGGTCTTTCCGATAAGGGCTGCTTTCTCTAACCCAAGCACCCCAGGCCACCTTTTGGTGTCGTTCTCATCGGAAAAATCACACGGGTGTCATGCTCGGTGTGGCATGTGGCCTTCCATGAAATGTCCTCGACGGTCTCTGGTGGAACTCATAGCCTCTGCCTCTCTGTCTCCTTCCCATGCTTCCTCATCCTCCTCCACGCTCAACCCGCCCACCACTGGGGTGCAATTTATAAGCATGGAAATCCCCTTAATCTCTCAGATATGTGGTTTACTTCACCCAAGAATTCAGAGAGCTGCATCTTCTCCCTCGCAAAGTGAATTATAACACGAGCATGGAATATTGATTCCAGGCGTGTGGAATTTTAATCCCCAAGTTCCCACGAAATGCTTCTGTCCGTGGCAAATTGGCCCTCCATTCTGGCATGTCTGAATAGCTAGGGCGGAGGAGCCCCTCCAGCCGCGTCTACTTATAGTCACTCACGAGGGTCTGAACACCTGCATCTCTCTCACGTCACTTCATGGTGGCTCTCAGGTGCCGTGTGCAGTTTGGGTTTGTATTTCTTTGAATCCCAACATGAATCGGGCATTTCAAAGTCCCCCTGCTGCTGGCCAAGTCAAAGCCAGGCAGCCATCTTTGAAATGTCACCAGCCATTAGCCATGAGTAGAAATGGACAGGCTCATCATGATTAGCAGGTGCACTGAGAAAGTAGAAGGCAGCCCTAAGCCCTACCCTAGGCCGTCCCAGGACCACCAGCCTGGCTTCCCAGAGACTCTGTGTCTCTAACTGCAATTAGGTGAGGTTTTAATGGTCATTGAGCCCCTACAGATAGGCCAGCCTCTGTGCCAGACACCACACCCATCATAACTCCCCTCATTTCCTCATTACAGGCGAGAATCGAGAGGCTCAGAGTTGTTGGGTACAGTGCACACGGTCACACAGCATGTGAGTGGCAGAGACACATCTGCTACCAGGATATATCCCCTTTTTATTCCAACATCACACCCAAAGGAACTTCCATCCATCTGATGTAGGGCTTAGACTGTGTGCCTCCAAAAATATCACCAGGTCCAGGTGCCTGCATTTGAATGATGATACAGCTGGAGTTCAGAGAGGTTAAATGGCCTGTGCAAAGACACACAGCCAGGAGCAGCACTTGCCGTAATGGCTATGTCGCCGGACTCCCATGTAGTTGACCACAGTTCGCATCCCGGACCCGATGGCTTAAAACTCACGCTGGGCGCGTGTGCATGCATGCCCAAGATCTCAAGAGGAGAATAGAGGAGAAGGGATTGCGGTGTGGCCAACCCCCCTGGGGGGTGATTTCTCACTTTCTGTCTCTCTGTCTCTCTATGTCTGTCTGGCAAGCACATGCGCCCTATGGCAAAAACCTCTCCAAAAAAAAAAAAAAAAGACACACAACCATGCAGTTGGAGAGAGAGAGATCCTTATAACTTGCCATACCATAGACATTTATTGAACACCCATGACCTGCCAGGTTTATGGTAAACTTTGGGGATGCCCAGCTGAATAAGACACAGTTGCTGCCAGAGAATGACTTGGCAGTCATGTGGGCAGGCCGCAACATATGTGACTATATGTAACTCCAGGTGTGGAAATCTCTTCCTTGTGTGCACTGAGTGTCATGGGAGCCCAAGGATGGAGTGAGCCGCTCACAGCAGAGGGGACATTTGAATTGGCCCGTGAAGGAGGAGGAGGAATGAAGGCATTCGCTGCTAGCATGCTGCCCCACCTGCAAGCCACTCAGCAGGGTGAGCAGCATGCTGTCAAGCAGCCTATCCATCCTTGTAACTCGGCACTGTCTGACAGAACTTTCTGAGATAACGGAACGCTCGTGAGCTGCGCTGTCCTCCCTGTCACGTGTCCCTACTGAACACAAAATGGGGCTAGTGAGACTGAGAAACGGACTTTTTTCATCCGATTGTACTTACACTTTGTTTTTGTTTTTGTTTGTTTTTAAAATTTTACCACAGGGTATTTGCACTCACCAGGGAGAGAGAGAAAGAGAGAGGGAAAGTGAGAAAGCACACCCCCAATGGGGGGGGGTGTGTGTGGGCAAGTCACAATCCCTTCTTCACTTGAGAAACAAGGCACTGGGTTGGGGATTTGAACCTTACAGTCAGCCAAGTGGAATCAAGCTGGCTTAACCACCATGCCACAAGCTGGCCCATTCTGCTTACTCTTAATTTATATTTCAATTTAAAAAGCTACACATGGCTACTAGCTCCCTGTTCTAATTCATCCTGGGTTGCTTAATAACAAATACCTGCAACTGGATGAACAGAGATTTATTTAGCTTATGATTTTGGAGGTCCAAGGTCAAGGGGCCGCATCTGGCAAGGGCCCTGAGGCAATGCATGTCCTGTCTGTGTTTGTGTCTCTTTAGAAACCAGCGAGTATCCACTCATGGGTGCCTCACCTGGATGCCTAATCACTTCCTGAAGGCCCCACCCTGCAGTCCCAGAATCGGAGTAAGTCTCCACCCTCTCAACGCTGTCACAATGGATCACCAGATTTTAATGCATGAATATGAGGGTCACATTCAAACCACAGCACCCCCTCGTAGGACAGTACAGCTCTTGCTGGTTGCCTCCAACAGAGAGGTGGGAATATAGCATTAACCTTGCAAGGCAATGGCAGATCAATCTCTGCACGGTAGTTGCTGGACAGTTCCGCAAAGGAGTGAAAACATGGCCCCGCCCTCACAGAGCCCTACCGTAAGTCTAGTTGCTCCAACAACTGTTCAGTGGCACCAGCATCATGGGACCTGGCCCCAAGTGCCCCCAGGTCACCTCCTAACTAGAACGGATTCAGTTCCCGCTGCACCCTCTGCTCAAAGGTGAACTTCCCCTGGTGACTCTCTCATTGGGGTATGGGTCACCACTGCCCGGAAGGGAGCGGGAGGGCTAGGCATGGTGCCTAGAGGTCTTCCCTTGATAAAGCCCTTGTTCTGCTTCAGGAGACACAAGTGGGTTGTGGGACCCCATTATGGTGGGTAAACTGACTGTTCAGAGTATCCCTTAACAAGGTTCCAGGATTATGCAGTCTCCCTGTTCACAACAACAAGGGGACTCATGGCAGCCCACCGAGCACCCCAATTAATTCATGCATAGAGCATCTTTTAAAATATTTTTTCTTTATTCGTGATAGAGCACATGTGTTCATGAGGCGAGAGGCACAGAAGCACCCTTCATACGGGCTGGTCACATCACAACCCCCTTTCTCCAGTCCTCTAGCCTGTCAGATTCTGGGCACTGGTACACATGCTTGGCATGTTTCAGGCTGACCGGGCCAGGGATTCGAATTGCGGTTGCCATGTCAGATCCAACTTCTCTTGAGCCAGCCCCAACCCACAGAGCTGTGACCTGTCTTCTTTCCAAGTCCTCTAGCCTGTCAGATTCTGGGCACTGGTACACATGCTTGGCATGTTTCAGGCTGACCGGGCCAGGGATTCGAATTGCGGTTGCCATGTCAGATCCAACTTCTCTTGAGCAGCACATCACCACTATGCCACAGAGCCAGCCCCAACCCACAGAGCTGTGACCTGTCTTCTTTCCACATGCTTACTGGAGGAGATGCAGAAAATAGAGAAACGTGAATGGAAAAGGGAACAGATCTGTAACCTGACCCTTCTTGCCACTTTCCCCACTGCTGCCCTGGTCAAGCCATCATTGTATCTGTTTGTACCGTAGCCTCATCCTCATCGATCTCCCTGCTCCTGCCCACTCTGTAGTTCATGCTCAGAGAAGAAAGAGGGATTCTTCAAACCCTAAACCAGATCGAGGCACTCCTTGCCCATACATCTCCAATATGCTCCATCCCTGTGCAAAAGTCAAAGTCCCGACAATGGCCTGCGTGGTCTACACAGTCTACACCACCCTCCCTCACCTCTCTGACTCCATCTGTGATCTCCCTTCTCACGCCGTAGGTCTGTCCCAGACACACTGGCCTCTTTGCTGCTTCTGGAACACGCTCAGCACAGCCTGCCTCAGGGCCTTTGCACTGGCTCTCTCTCCTGCCTGGAGCCCTCTTTTCTTAAAAAGCCACATAGCCCATTCCATGAGTTTCTTTCATGCCTTTATTCAAATGCCACCTTCCTGGTGAAGTCTTCCCTGGACACCTATTTAAAATTGCAATATCATCCCTTCCCCAACACCCCGATCCATTCCCCTGATTCCTCTTTTTCTCTAACCTTATCACTGCCTACCGTATTGTACACTTCATTTATTTGGTTTATTATCTTTTTTCTCCCACACGAATGTTAGATCTATGAAGGAAGCCCCCCTCCCCAACTTATACTGTATTATACTCACAGTGTCTAGAAAAGTCCCTAGTACAATAAAGGCTATCATTAAATATTCTGCAAATAAAAGAACGAAGAAATAAATCAATGAAAGTCTTCATGCCTCACCACCCAAAGGTAACCACTGCTAAAGGTTGGCTGTATTGCCTTCCAGATTTTCTTCAATCAAGTCTCCTTTTGACTGGGTTAAGTAGGACTCCTGTGGTCACCAAGAGGATGCTGAGCAGAAAAGGAGGGACAGTTCTCTCAGGGTCTGTATCTGACTGTGATCGCTTTTGTGGAAGCCTGGGCCTCACTGTATCAACACTTTCAGTTCTCTCAGGAATAATCAACCTCAGCGTGACTGACCCACATTGAGAAGACTCACAAGAATCTGATGAATAAAACCAAAGACCATTTTACTAATCCCTATCCCTTGTCGGTGATTCTGCCTTGAAAGAACAGAACGCTACACTGGAAATCCGGACTCCAGCTGGAGGAGCTGGGCTTTGTTGATTGCCCAAGGATTGAATTAAGATTTTAGGGGCCTTCAAACACTGAAAAGAATACAGTGTTCTGCATCATCCCATGTATTAGTCAAAATAAAAGTAATGCTCAGGGCCACCAGCAAGTGGCACAGTGGTTAAGGCACTGGACTTCCACATGGCCGGCCACAGTTCAAATACTGGACCCAGCAGCTTGAAACTCATGTCAGGTGCATGTGCATGCATGTCCAAAATCCTGAGAGGATGGGAATGGAGGGGAGGGCTTGGGGGGTGGCCATCTCTCCCCCCCACCCCTGCCGGGGAATGATTTCTCACTTTCTCTGTCTCTCTGGTTACTGCACATGCTCTACAGCAAAAAGTTTCTCAAAAAATAAATAATAAATAAAGTACTGCTCAACTACGAAACAACTGCATTGGAAACTATATTTCCTTTCTCCCATTATGCTGATTTTAATGCTTTTAAAAATCAAATTGCAGAGCCAACGAGTGGCACGGTGGTTAAGGTGTGGAGTCCCACATGGGCTACCACAGTTCGACTCCGGGACCTGGTGGTTTGAGAAAGATCATGCCAGGCATGTGTGCATGCATGCCCTAAATACCAAGAGGAGAATAGAGGAGAAGGGATTGCAGCGTGGCCATGCTTCTCGCTTTCCCTCTCTTTGTCTCTCTCCAGTGAGCACACTCACTCTACGGCAACATTTTAAAAAATAAATAAATAAAATGGCTTCTTTTAAAGAATCACCTTGGTTTTTCCTTCTGCTTTGTTGGTGCCCAAGGCGTGAGTGCGGGTCTCCTATGAGACAATCCAGTTCTTGTTCTCCCCGGCATGGTTTTACCAACGCTTGCAGCCAAGGATCCTAGTTTTTCCTTTCCCCATTTTCAGCCAGTATCATTTGTAGAACTGAACCTCTCTTTGACCTTTAGGGCTGGGGTCAATGAAATAGGGGCAATTTGATGGGACTTCTAAGAAAGCCTCGTAACAGTTTGATGTAAACATGCTAAAGATCTGGTCCTGTGTCATATTTTGTTCTTGTAAGGGGGCCTAGAGGCAGTGGAATTGCTATGTAGAGTTGGAACCAATATGGCATAATGCAGAGAAAAGAGATGAAGAGAAACTAAGTCTCGGATGGCATGGTTTTGTGCTGCTGGATCAAACTTTGCCTGAAGCCCATATTTCTGCTTAACATTTTTTTTTCCAGTTATGTGAGCCAATACGTTCTGCTGTGGTTTAAGTTAGTTTGAGTTGAGTTTTCTGTCATTTCAAATCAAAAGATTCCTAACAGATATATCTTGGAAACATGAATCATAGCACAGAGAATTGACCAGATTTCATTTCTCTACATATGTTAAGATGGAGCCATTCGAACAACCTTTTCTTTAATACTTTAACAAGACTATCTTCTTTCCATTGAGAGTTCTATCTTGGGTTGGTTTGTTTGTTTGCTTTTTAAATATATAATGTCCTTTCATTTTATTTATTTACTCATCCTAATTTGACCAGAGAGGGACACAATGACA
>NW_006159727.1:1740600-1743503 GCF_000334495.1 Tupaia belangeri chinensis | reverse complement strand
CCAGTCCTCTAGCCTGTCAGATTCTGGGCACTGGTACACATGCTTGGCATGTTTCAGGCTGACCGGGCCAGGGATTCGAATTGCGGTTGCCATGTCAGATCCAACTTCTCTTGAGCCAGCCCCAACCCACAGAGCTGTGACCTGTCTTCTTTCCACATGCTTACTGGAGGAGATGCAGAAAATAGAGAAACGTGAATGGAAAAGGGAACAGATCTGTAACCTGACCCTTCTTGCCACTTTCCCCACTGCTGCCCTGGTCAAGCCATCATTGTATCTGTTTGTACCGTAGCCTCATCCTCATCGATCTCCCTGCTCCTGCCCACTCTGTAGTTCATGCTCAGAGAAGAAAGAGGGATTCTTCAAACCCTAAACCAGATCGAGGCACTCCTTGCCCATACATCTCCAATATGCTCCATCCCTGTGCAAAAGTCAAAGTCCCGACAATGGCCTGCGTGGTCTACACAGTCTACACCACCCTCCCTCACCTCTCTGACTCCATCTGTGATCTCCCTTCTCACGCCGTAGGTCTGTCCCAGACACACTGGCCTCTTTGCTGCTTCTGGAACACGCTCAGCACAGCCTGCCTCAGGGCCTTTGCACTGGCTCTCTCTCCTGCCTGGAGCCCTCTTTCCTTAAACAGCCACATAGCCCATTCCATGAGTTTCTTTCATGCCTTTATTCAAATGCCACCTTCCTGGTGAAGTCTTCCCTGGACACCTATTTAAATTTGCAATATCATCCCTTCCCCAACACCCCGATCCATTCCCCTGATTCCTCTTTTTCTCTAACCTTATCACTGCCTACCGTATTGTACACTTCATTTATTTGGTTTATTATCTGTTTTCTCCCACACGAATGTTAGATCTATGAAGGAAGCCCCCCTCCCCAACTTATACTGTATTATACTCACAGTGTCTAGAAAAGTCCCTAGTACAATAAAGGCTATCATTAAATATTCTGCAAATAAAAGAACGAAGAAATAAATCAATGAAAGTCTTCATGCCTCACCACCCAAAGGTAACCACTGCTAAAGGTTGGCTGTATTGCCTTCCAGATTTTCTTCAATCAAGTCTCCTTTTGACTGGGTTAAGTAGGACTCCTGTGGTCACCAAGAGGATGCTGAGCAGAAAAGGAGGGACAGTTCTCTCAGGGTCTGTATCTGACTGTGATCGCTTTTGTGGAAGCCTGGGCCTCACTGTATCAACACTTTCAGTTCTCTCAGGAATAATCAACCTCAGCGTGACTGACCCACATTGAGAAGACTCACAAGAATCTGATGAATAAAACCAAAGACCATTTTACTAATCCCTATCCCTTGTCGGTGATTCTGCCTTGAAAGAACAGAACGCTACACTGGAAATCCGGACTCCAGCTGGAGGAGCTGGGCTTTGTTGATTGCCCAAGGATTGAATTAAGATTTTAGGGGCCTTCAAACACTGAAAAGAATACAGTGTTCTGCATCATCCCATGTATTAGTCAAAATAAAAGTAATGCTCAGGGCCACCAGCAAGTGGCACAGTGGTTAAGGCACTGGACTTCCACATGGCCGGCCACAGTTCAAATACTGGACCCAGCAGCTTGAAACTCATGTCAGGTGCATGTGCATGCATGTCCAAAATCCTGAGAGGATGGGAATGGAGGGGAGGGCTTGTGGGGTGGCCATCTCTCCCCCCCACCCCTGCCGGGGAATGATTTCTCACTTTCTCTGTCTCTCTGGTTACTGCACATGCTCTACAGCAAAAAGTTTCTCAAAAAATAAATAATAAATAAAGTACTGCTCAACTACGAAACAACTGCATTGGAAACTATATTTCCTTTCTCCCATTATGCTGATTTTAATGCTTTTAAAAATCAAATTGCAGAGCCAACGAGTGGCACGGTGGTTAAGGTGTGGAGTCCCACATGGGCTACCACAGTTCGACTCCGGGACCTGGTGGTTTGAGAAAGATCATGCCAGGCATGTGTGCATGCATGCCCTAAATACCAAGAGGAGAATAGAGGAGAAGGGATTGCAGCGTGGCCATGCTTCTCGCTTTCCCTCTCTTTGTCTCTCTCCAGTGAGCACACTCACTCTACGGCAACATTTTAAAAAATAAATAAATAAAATGGCTTCTTTTAAAGAATCACCTTGGTTTTTCCTTCTGCTTTGTTGGTGCCCAAGGCGTGAGTGCGGGTCTCCTATGAGACAATCCAGTTCTTGTTCTCCCCGGCATGGTTTTACCAACGCTTGCAGCCAAGGATCCTAGTTTTTCCTTTCCCCATTTTCAGCCAGTATCATTTGTAGAACTGGACCTCTCTTTGACCTTTAGGGCTGGGGTCAATGAAATAGGGGCAATTTGATGGGACTTCTAAGAAAGCCTCGTAACAGTTTGATGTAAACATGCTAAAGATCTGGTCCTGTGTCGTATTTTGTTCTTGTAAGGGGGCCTAGAGGCAGTGGAATTGCTATGTAGAGTTGGAACCAATATGGCATAATGCAGAGAAAAGAGATGAAGAGAAACTAAGTCTCGGATGGCATGGTTTTGTGCTGCTGGATCAAACTTTGCCTGAAGCCCATATTTCTGCTTAACATTTTTTTTTCCAGTTATGTGAGCCAATACGTTCTGCTGTGGTTTAAGTTAGTTTGAGTTGAGTTTTCTGTCATTTCAAATCAAAAGATTCCTAACAGATATATCTTGGAAACATGAATCATAGCACAGAGAATTGACCAGATTTCATTTCTCTACATATGTTAAGATGGAGCCATTCGAACAACCTTTTCTTTAATACTTTAACAAGACTATCTTCTTTCCATTGAGAGTTCTATCTTGGGTTGGTTTGTTTGTTTGCTTTTTAAATATATAATGTCCTTTCATTTTATTTATTTACTCATCCTAATTTGACCAGAGAGGGACACAATGACA
>NW_006159727.1:1739380-1740378 GCF_000334495.1 Tupaia belangeri chinensis | reverse complement strand
AATGAAACTGAGACACAGAGAAAGTGACAAGTCCCAAGCCACAAAGGTAGTTATTGAGGTAATAAGATGGAGAATACACCATATTACGCAGGTATCATACTTGCAAACATTCTTCATTCATCATGAAGAGAGCAAAAAAAACCCTTATATCTATTTTACTTCTTGCCTAAACCAGTCACGGTTTGAATGTACTGGGTGGTCGGAAAAGTCTGATGCACTTTTGTACAGAAAAATACATCATGACTTTTTAAATTACCCAATATTTTTTTTTAGAGGATTTTGTTATAGGGCATGTGTGCTCGCCAGACAGACAGAAAGAGAGACAGAGAGACAGAAAGTGAGAAATCACTCCCCAGGGGGGATGGCCACACCGCAATCCCTTCTCCTCCATTCTCCTCTCGGGATCTTGGGCACAGCACACACACACACACACACACACACACACACACCCAGCATGAGTTTAAGCCACCGGGTCCGGGACTCAAACCGCGGTGGACTACATGGGAGTCCAGTGACATAGCCATTACACTAACACTGCTGGTCCCTTAATTACCCAATATTGATAGCAGTATCTTATATGAGAATCTCCCACCATACACACGCAATCCCAAATGAGGAAAGTAAGGAGCAAAGATTTAAGCTTCAGAACAGCCCCGTAGTGCAGTGCTTAAGGCAGTCAGATCCCCCTAAGATGATGATGGTTCAAATCTTGGCCTAGGTGGCTCAGGAAACATGCTGGGTATATGTGCAAACATGTTGGGTATGTATGCATACATGCCCCGATCCTGATGGGAAAGAGAGATGGAGGAGAAGGGACTGTGGCATGACTGGGCCCCACTGGGGGATTCTCTCTCTTTGCTGAGTGCATGTGCCCTCTGGCAATGGAAAAGAAAAAGCAGATTGAAGCTTTATTTATTTTTTTTTAGAGGTTTTTGCTATAGGGCGCGTGTGCTCACCAGACAGACAGAGAGAGACAGAGAAACAGAAAGCGAGAAATC
>NW_006159727.1:1736161-1739173 GCF_000334495.1 Tupaia belangeri chinensis | reverse complement strand
GCCCCTGAGGCCAGCCAGTGTTGTGGTGGTTAAGGGCACTGGCCTCCCACATGGCTGACCAAGGTTTGAGACCTGGACCCGGCGGCTTGCTTTCTCACTCCCCCTCCCCCGCCCCGCCCAGCCCTCTCTGGTCAAATTAAAAATAAGTAAATAAATAAATAAATGAAGTTAAATAAAGTAAATCTTTCAAAATATTAAAAACAAAAAGAACCCTGACACAGAAACTGCTCAAGCAGTGCCAGGGACATGATCAGCTCTCAGAAACTCTGACCTGGGGACCAGAAGTTAGCGTAATGGCTATGTTGCTGGACTCCCACGTAGTCGACCACACTTCGAGTCCTGGGACTGGTGGCTTAAAACTCACACCAGGCGCGTGTGCGTGCGTGCGTGCCCAAGATCTCGAGAGGAGAATGGAAAAGAAGGGATTGTGGCATGGCCATCCCCCCTGGGGGGGGTGACTTCTCGCTTTCTGTCTCTCTGTCTCTCTCTGTGTGTCTGGCGAGCGCATGTGTTCTATAGCAAAAACCTATCCAAAAAAAAAACAGTCACATGTTCTAGGTGGGTTTCTATCAGATTCCATTTGAGAGGCTGACACTGTATCCCCCAGATCTGGAGGAGGTAGTCCATCCCTGTGCAAGTTACACGCGTGGGCCGCAGGGAGGAACAAACACATTAGTGAGGCAGCCGCGGTGTCATGGTCCCTATGAGCTCTGTGCTGGTACAGGGGCATGAGCAGGAGCGTCTGTGTACTCAGGCCCTTCACTGTGTGGGCACATGTGTGTTTGTGTGTGTTTTCACATAGATGGTGTCAGAACTACAGGCCTCTAACTTCTGGGGCTCTGCCCTGGAGTCCTACAGACACATCACAATGAAGAGAAATGATGGAATCTGGTCACCTCCAGCCACCCAGATGTGTTCCCAGCACGGCCACAACTTGGGCAGCACATGCTCTACTGACTTATTCTCTAAACGCAAGATGGCGGAAGAGGCCAGGCACCACTGTCTAGGGGAACTGTCCACCTACAGCAGACACCGCCCTTGGCTCCCACTCTGATGGGGGCTAAGGTGTTTTCCCTTGCCACCCACATGCTCCAAGTGCCTTTATTTATAACACTTGGAAGGGTCATGGGTGTGACACAGAGCTCCATTCTATGGAAAGGGCCCCGTGGGGATCAGAAGGACCCACAGTGACACCAATCATGCTTGATGATCTCAGAAACGCCTCTCCGGTCTCCAGGTCTCAGCGTCTCTGTTGGAGAGATAGGGTTACTGGATTACAGAATTTCCAAGCTCCCTCCTTGCACCATTTCTTTGTTCCTTTTTTTTTTTTTTTTTTTTCCCTTTTTGGAGAGGTTTTCACTGTAGGGCGCATGCGCTCACCAGAGAGATAGAGAGAGACAGAGAGATAGAAAGTGAGAAATCATCCCCCAGAGGGTACGGCCATGGCGCAATCCCTTCTCCTCCATTCTCCTCTCAGGATCTTGGGCACGCACACACACGCGCCTGGCATGAGTTTAAGCCACAGGATCCAGGACTCGAACCATGGTCGACTACATGGGAGTCTGGTGACAAAGCCATTACGCTATCTGCTGGTCCCAATGCAGACATTTCTAGGTGGGGACAGGAGTAAATAGTGTCACTGTGTCTCTTCCCATTGGAGAGCCTGGGATCTGGTCGGAATGGTCCACGAAACAGTAGCTCAAGGCCTCAGCCATGGCCTGGTTTGCTGTGCTGGGAAGCATTTGGAAGGAAACGTAGAAGGTTCTGTGGGAGAGATGGAGCCTGTAGATCTCACAAACACTGACTCATATGCAATTGTCTGGTTCCTCCCCACTTTGCAGGGGAAAATATAAAAGTGAGTGTGTGTGTGTGTGTGTGTTAACACACTAGGGTCCCAGGGGAAAAAGAGAAAGCAAACATCTGAGAGAAAGAAAAGATATTCCCTTTGGTGAGTTTTCTTCTGGCGAGTCAAACTCTCTAGAATGGATGGCAAGGGTGGGGGGCAGGCTGCAGAGAGGACTGTTAACACTCCCCTCCTGCCTTTGAAGGCGGTGGGCCTCTCTGTAAACGTAAGTGACTTCTGACTTCCCCAGGTTCTAAAAATAATCAGAGCGTGGGGGTTCTAAATCAGGAACAAAGAAGAAACAAAGGGTTAATGAGGGGACACGAGTTTGATGTTTGGTTGCATAAACACAGAGCCAGCTGGGAGCAAAGATGCCTGAGGCTGCCCTTCACCGCGAGGCAAGCAGCCCGGCTTCGAGCCCTTGAAATTCTGGGTATTGCTATTGATCGCTTGGGCACATTCGCAAAGGGCACCTCACAACACGCACTCCGGGCCAGCACCCCTCCTTTCATCTGTCTCAGGACCTCTCCCCTGTAACCTCACCCCTCCCTCCCACACCCTGATCACCACTTCACTTTAACACCTAACTCATACTAACTTGTAAGTGACTGATGTGGTCCTGGGCGCCCCAGAGCCAGCAGCTCATGTTTACCGAGGGGCTCACTTTCTCAACTCCCTGCATGCTCACAGCACCACTAAGCACTATGACCACCACCCCCCTACATTACAGAAAAGGGGATGAAGGATTGCCTTAACCACAGTCCCAGATTTAGTGGATGGCGGACTGCAATCCAAAACCCCAAGCGATCAGATACCAGAGCCCAAACTCTTAACCCTCACGCCCCCCTACATTTCAAGGCAGGAGAATTGACTAAGGAGAAGTCTCTAGAAACTAAGAACCAGGGCACAGACCATGGGCTAATGTCGTAGGGCAGTTATTCCCTTTGACTCTCGAAAGGAAATAGCTGTGACTGTCTAGCAGTAACAAACTCTGAGAGCTGTCTGCCTAGCACCCCCCAACACCGCATACTGGGCCAGGCTCTCTAAGGAATTCCGCACACTCGGCAGTCTGTTCTCAGTCCAACAGAGAAGTTCCTGTCCCAATCAAGTGTCATGTACTAGCCATCATATTGCAAGGGGGAAGATGTGTCTTCTGGGAGTGGGGGGAG
>NW_006159727.1:1732216-1736146 GCF_000334495.1 Tupaia belangeri chinensis | reverse complement strand
AGACAGGAAAAGCCAAGTGATGAATCACTCCTGCAGGTCTCAGTTCTAATCCCATTTAATTAGCGCATCACAACTTCTGGTGTAGAATAGGCCTTCAGAGAAGATTTGTT
Organism: Tupaia belangeri chinensis; assembly: GCF_000334495.1. NCBI lineage: Eukaryota > Metazoa > Chordata > Mammalia > Scandentia > Tupaiidae > Tupaia > Tupaia belangeri. The sequence goes on along the minus strand of NW_006159727.1, from coordinate 1,736,036 downwards.
GGATGAATGAATAAACGAACACATGAAGTAAGTGAGTAAAAGAACTCATGGCTCCCTCCCTCCCTCTTTTCTTCTCCTTTGTTCTCAAAGTTATTGGTGGTATTTCCTCAACCTCTAATGTGCACACCCCACAGGTGGGGGCGCAAATTCTGATGGTGGAGGTCTGGGGTTGCGCATATCTAAGCAACTTGCAGGCCATGCTGGTGGGTTTTTTTGGTTTTTTTTTTTGGCGGGGGATGGGGCGAGGTCTACGCTATAGGGCGCATGTGCTCGCCAGAAAGACAGAGAGGGACAGAGAGACCAAAAGCGAGAAATCACCCCCCAGGGGGTGATGGCCACGCTGCAATCCCTTCTCTTCCATTCTCCTCTCAGGATCTTGGGCACGCACGCACACGCGCCCGGCATGAGATTAAGCCACCGGGTCTGGAATTTGAACCGTGGTCGACTACATGGGAGTCCAGCAACATAGCCATTACACCAATGACTGGTCCCATTGGTGTTCTTAATCTACAAACCTACACTTTGAGTAGAGAGGGTCTCAGCCACCTGAATTTTACTCATGTCTGTTGTCACAGTTCAGGGTTACACAAGAGGTTCTCACTCACCCCATGGAATGATTTAGATTATGTTTCCTCGGCCATTTCATCTGTGTGTTTCTGTTTCGGCTGAGGTGCATAGTTCTCCCGGTGTTGTCTCCCCCTCATACCAGAGGTGAGTTTCCCTATCTCACATCCTCGGGAGTAGACACCAATAGACCGTCATGGTTTTACTTTTTTTTTTTTTTTTTTTTTTAATTTTACACAACAAAAATTTTTCCAAAGAGGGTCCCCCAAGTTATACAAGCCTCAGGCTCTCCATCAACCTGATTCCATCTCGGCAGAATGGTATTTCTTAGAGCAGATAAACACTGGGTCATTGGAAAAGTCACAGAGCATTTTCGCATAGAAAAATAGGTCATGAGTTTTCCACCGCCCCCATATTTCTCTTGTACCCGTATCTCTATCAAGAGCGGTAAAATCAAAGAAAATCCAGCCGTGAGTTTTAAGAAAAATGGGGAAGGGCATATATCTTTGAGGAAGGAAAATGCAATAGTTACACATTTAAGTAAGCAAGCAGCTAGCTCTAATTGATAGTTTATACTGTCTACCTGGCCCACATAAGCATCTGTACTTATGACCATTAGCCTGGCCTGTAGTAAAAAAGCATTACAAAAAAAAAAAAAAAAAAAACACAAAAAAACAGTGCCACCTGTGAAAGTTCATGGAATCCAGGCCAGCCCATAGCTTAGTGGTTAAGAGAGTCAGATCCCGCATGGCTGGCTAAGTCCCAGTCTTAGTGGCTTGCGAAACACATCTGATGTGTGCGTGAGTACCCCAAATTCCAAAAGGATGGAAAAATTTTTAAAAAAGGACTGCAGGGTGACCATGCCCCATTGGGGGGGGGGGTGCTTACTCTCTCTCCTGTCTGTCTCTCTGTTTCTCTCTGACGAGCACACATGTCCTCTGACAACGAAAAGAAGAACGTTCATGAAACTCATCGGCCTGGGTCTCTTGTCCAAACAGGCTCAATATCCTCACCTATCCGGGGAGGGTACTGGGATTCTCTGACACAGTTGTACCGTGTAGACCTCCACGTCAGTGAATTGCATCCACTCCATTTACTGGATCATTGCAAACATGGGTGACAATACCACGAACCTCAAAATGACTGGCTCAGGAACCAGCAGTTAGCATAATGGCTGTGTCACTGGACTCGCACGTAGTCGACCGCGGTTCACGTCCCAGACCTGGTGGCTTAAAACTCATGCCGGGCGCGTGTGCATGCATGCCCAAGATCCCGAGAGGAGAATGGATGAGAAAGGACTGCAGCGTGGCCATCCCCCCTGGGGGGGGTGATTTCTCGCTTTCTGTCTCTCTGTCTCTGTCTGGCGAGCGCACACGCCCTACAGCCTCAAAAAAAAAAAAAAGACTGGCTCCATGAAAGCATGTGCAACCATGTAGCACTTTTGATCAGTTCCACACAACTTTGGCTGTACCTTGAATCACCTGAAAAGCTTTCAAAAATATCATTGCTGGGCCAGGCCATGGGGTGATAGTTGGGGCACCCAAATCCCATGTGGCCAGCTGTGTTTGAGTGCCAGACCTGGCACCTTGATAAAACCATGCCAGGTGAGTGCGCATGTGTATCCAGAATCCCAGGAAGAGAAGGGAAGAGAGGGGATTGCAATGTGGCCAACCCACCTGGGAGTGCTTGCTTGCTCGCTCTCTCTCTCTCTCTCTCTCTGTCTCTCTCTGGCAAGCAACACACCCTGTAGCAGATAAGAAGAAGGAAAAAATTATATAATATATACGTAGTTGCCTGGGTTCCATCCCCCAAAGGCGATTCTGATTTAATTGGTCTAGATGTAGGCTAGGCAATGGCATTATTTAAAGCTTCCCAAGCAATTACAGGGCACTTAGACCACTGCTTTCGACCATCAGAACCAGGGAGGATGCTGGAAGCTCACTCCTCAAAGTATGGTTCTCAGACCAGCAGCATCAGTGTCACCTGCCAGCACACTGGAAATGTAGAATCGCAGGCCCAGTCCCACACATATGGAATCAGAATTTTATTTTTTTTTCAAGAGAGAGGGCTTTTTGCTATAGGGCACATGCACTGACTGGAGAGACAGAGACAGAGACAGAGACAGAGAAGGGGGATGGTCACATAGCAATCCCTTCTCCATTCTCCTCTTGGGATTCTGGGCACGTGTGCACATGCACATGAGTTTCAAGCCACCAGGTTCAGTCCTCAAACCGTGGTTGAACATGTGGGAATCTAACACCTTAGCCACTATGCCACCTGCTGCCCCCCAGAATTTGAATTTTTAATCATGATCCCCAGGGAATATTCTTGCCCATCCAATTTTGAGAAGCGCTGCCTTAGAATAGAAACCGTTAAAGTTTCTGCGAGCCAGTGAGTGCCGCAATGATAAAACATGACACTCTGCAAGGCAATCCCACATGGGAGGGTTGCTGGCTCGGGTCTGGAGACTTCCAGTGTGCTTGGCATGTGTGTGTCTATGATCCAGGGCTAGTTGGGGACTTGGGGGAGGGGAGAAGTGACGCTTCTAGATCCTATTAGGGGTGCTATCGTACATGCTCTCTCTTTCTCAGTCCTTCTCACTCATGGAAGAAATTTTAAAAAACAGATCAAAGAAATAATTAACTTCTGGATCAGCCTCTTCCATTTCCAGATGCAGAAATCGGAAGCCAATCACATGAAATGATTTGGCTAGGGTCTCCCCAAAGCCCAAATCTTTCAGCTTCAATCAGACTTCTCCCTCGTCAGGACTTGGTGCCACTCTGAAAAAGTACTGAGAGGCAGACACTCAAGTCCCATCTCTAAGTTGTAGAAACCATACCGTTTCCGAAATCGGAAGCCAATCACATGAAATGATTTGGCTAGGGTCTCCCCAAAGCCCAAATCTTTCAGCTTCAATCAGACTTCTCCCTCGTCAGGACTTGGTGCCACTCTGAAAAAGTACTGAGAGGCAGACACTCAAGTCCCATCTCTAAGTTGTAGAAACCATACCGTTTCCTGCAGAACTCCTGGCCTTTTCTTGTAACGTGAAAAATATGTCTCTGTAAGCGCCATTATGTATTCTGTGTATATGCAATGAGTTTGTCTTGAGACATATTTATGCCCAAGAATATTATGTATTCTCTTTATATACCAGGTAAGGTTAAATTTTTTGGAAAATTTATATTTGCTTTTTATCACCCAGACATATAAGCAATTTATTGCCAGGCTTGATGGATTGGAATAAGATGGCAAAACC
>NW_006159727.1:1731781-1732100 GCF_000334495.1 Tupaia belangeri chinensis | reverse complement strand
TGAGTGGATGCCTTAAAGACGTTGCTTTTAAGATAAATATGCAGGTGGGGATCGTTTTTGCAATGCAGGCACTCCTTGCTGCTTTAAGTTCATCCAGCCTTTTTTTTTTTTTTTTTAAGACAGACATATTGAAACAGTCATACACTGAATAATTCATGTGGAAAAATTTGGAGGAGAGCTACATAGAGGTGACTTGTGGTATAGTCTTACTTGCTAATATAAGGAGACAGAGAGTTCCTGTATTACATAATTGCTATTCACCGGAAATGCAGCGCTCGAAGCAGCTTAGGTACCTTGCACATGCCCCCCCCTCCCCCCG
>NW_006159727.1:1729929-1731694 GCF_000334495.1 Tupaia belangeri chinensis | reverse complement strand
TTTTTTTTTTTTTAAAGTTTGCTATAGGACACATGCACTGGCTAGAGAAAGACAGAAAGAGGTAGAGAAAGTGAGAAATCATCCCGCAGGGGATGGCCATGCCACAATTCCTTCTCCTCCTCTGGATTTTGGGCATGCATACAAGAACGCATGCCTAGAGTGTTTTTTTAAGCCACCGGGCCGGGGATTTGAACTATGCAGCTGGCCATGTGGGATCCAGCTGTCTTAACTACCACGCCACCAGCTGGGCAGCAACCAACTCTTTTTTTTTTTTTTTTTTTTTGCTATAGGGCACGTGCGCTCACCAGAGAGACAGAGACAGACAGAGAGACAGAAAGTGAGAAATCACCCCCCAGGGGGGATGGTCATGCCGCAATCCCTTCTCCTCCATTCTCCTCTCGGGATCTTGGGCACGCACGCACACGCGCCCGGCGTGAGTTTTAAGCCACCGGATCTGGGATGCAAACCACGGTCAACTACATGGGAGTCCAGCGACATAGCCATTACGCTAACTGCTGGTCCCCCGCAACCAACTCTTAATGGTCTTCTTTTAGATAGAAAAGATGCTTTGAGTGTGCACGCATATTTGAAGTCCACCATGGAAACTGGCCGGGCCCAGGGGAGGTCTGCTAACATGCCAATAGGAGCTTCCTATTGCACCCCCGATATTATCTCATGCATGTGTATGAGTGGAGGTGCACCCCCCCCTCCCCAAGTCACTGGTATGATCTATCACCCGCCATCTTCTGCCAGACCCAAAGAGGGTCTTTACGTACAAATCCCTGGCCAAGGGTGGTCCTGCAGAACCGCTCAGCATTCACCCAGGTGCAAAAGCCAGTCAGAGGATGAATCATTATTATTTTTTTAATCAAGTAACAGACCCAGGTGTAGCAGTAGCCCAGCTTTCTAATATCACTGTGGCTTTGATAAATATGTCCCATTCCTTGATAACTTTTCCAAATCCTTTAATATCCTGCAGCTCAGTCCCTGATGTCTGGCTGTCGCAAAAATGTGTGAAGGGAGACCAAATGTCAATAAAATCTCCCTGCCTGCCTCAACCCTGTACATAATCAGCTCCAAGGTAAATAAATGGTAAGTTAGTTATCTGCTGCCAGGGAGGGGAGGCCTCTGGGCTTATCTGCCTTTCATTTTTGCCTTCCCATGGAGCTGACCAAAAACATCTTCTTATTCCAGTGTTTCTTCCAGGGCAGGGTGTTGGATTTTTTTTTCCCCCTTTTTTCTTTTTCTTTCTCTTGGAGAGACAGCCTGCTCAGCTTTTTTTGAAATGACTGTCCGCTTTATGCTTTGCTCTCCTCGACTCCATTAAATCACCTTTCATCACATTAAATACAGGTCTTCAGGGTGGTCAGAGAGCTTCACTCTGAGGGATGATGTTATAATGAGGGCGACGTGTATGAAAAATCATTTTTCAGCTCAATCTCAGGCAGGCCACTAGGACGGGGGGGGGGTGGTAGGCACTGAGTGACAGCGTTCTGTATGTGTCTGCTGAATGAATGAATGAATGAATGAATGAATGAATGAAACCTCTCCTCAGGAACCTGGCTGTCACAAGCCAGGCTCGGGGAATACATCAATGAACAAAAGGGACAAAAGTATCCCTTCCCTCATGGAGCTTCCATAAGTGGCAGGGTTTGGAAGCTTCTCAGGGAACATGCGTAACATCAAATTCACAGGGGAGGGGAGGGAAGAGATTTGAAAAGTTTCAGATACCCCTGCCCATAATTTACTCCTACTCCAGCTCCGA
>NW_006159727.1:1729603-1729898 GCF_000334495.1 Tupaia belangeri chinensis | reverse complement strand
CTTTCTTTTGAGTTAAATCATCCTTTTTTCTATGAGCCATCCTTTTTTCCAAGAGCAATTGCCCTTGGAAAGGATTAGCTGTTATCACTCTCCAGCACCTTAGTGCGAATTTATTTATTGGCTCCTTTTCCTGCCTAGATAGATAGGAGGGCCTCCAGGGCTGCCAAAAGACAGAAAAATCCTGAAAAGGCAGCAGTAAGGGAGACCAGAAAGAGAGTTCGAGGACAGAGGATGTCCAAAGTTTCTCTGCAGAGTCCCGTGGGGGCATCTGTTTGAGCGGCAGGGGCACCGTTCT
>NW_006159727.1:1716444-1729525 GCF_000334495.1 Tupaia belangeri chinensis | reverse complement strand
CCTGGAGAGGCTAACAGAACCCTTTGGGGGGCAGGCTCCATGATGTAGAGGTTCTCCAAGTTTGGAGAACCTTCTAGCTCCCCTACCTCAAGGCAGGGGCAGCTCCCTACTGCTATGAGGTCCGCTACGGCACCCACCTCAATGGACACAAAGCAGACGGCCTGGGCATCACAATTGAATATGCATCGATTTAATAAGTCCTAACTCAGTGTGGCTACCTGCTTTGGAGCTGCAGCATCATCCTCCTTTCTGCTCTAAAATCTCTACCATCACAGTCGCCAACCATTTAAACAGAGGGATCGCCATAAACATGAGGAGAATGAAGAGCTCAAGAAAGAACTATTCCATTTTCCAGCAGAATTTAGACAAATGCGAAGGAGCCAGGACTTGCTGTTCAATGATAAAACTGTTTTTCATCCCTGGGTTTTCTCGGCAAAAGCGTCTCAGTAATAAATGGCCAGAAGGCTGACAATAAGATGCAGCCTCAGAGTGCGATCAGATCAAGGGGACAGCTGCAAGACCCTTTGTTGAGATCTCAAAAGATCGAATGCAAGCGCCTTTGTAGACCATCTCACGTAGACAAAATGTTTTCTGGGGTTTTTAACATTTTATTTTATTTCTGTCATGAGAGAGAACGTGCAAGAGAGCACATGCGCACATGAGAGAGAGAGGAAGAGAGAGAAGCAGTCTGAAGAGGGCCTCCTTACCCTGTGATCCCCTTCCGTGGCCCTGCAGCTAGTCAGGATCATATGTGCAGGTGGGGGTACGGGCACATACCCATTGTGATTTCAGATCAGCCGGGGAGCCAAACCTGCAGTCAACTATGTGGCTTCCAGCACTGTGGGTTGGTCTGCTCCCACCTGTGCCACTAAGACTGGGCTAGGCAAAATGCATTCTAAGAATTTTAAGAGGAGGGGCCAGCAAGTGGCATGGTGGTTAAGGCGTTGGACTCCCACACGGCTGACTGTGGTTTGAGTCTCAGATCCAGTGGCTTGAAAAACCCACCAAGCACATGTGCATGTGTGCCCAAAGTCCTGAGAAGAAAATGTAAGACAAGGGATTGTGGCATAGCCATCCCCCCTGGGGGTGGTGATTTCTCAGTTTCCTGTTCTCTGTCTCCAGTGAGGGTATGTACCCAATGGCAAAAACCTTAAAAAAGAAAAAAAAAAAAATCTTAAGGATGCTGTTCCATGGCCCTGACCTGCAGCCTGGATTCCTCAATCCCTAGCCCTGATACACAGTATGACAAAAATGGCTCAGTGAGGTTAAGTAATCTGCGTATGGTCATACAGCTATTAGTGGCCAAGGCAGGCTTTGAACCCACGAAGACTGACTTATATGCCCTGGCCCAAGACAAACTATCGATTCCCTATGAGAACTGAGTGCCCTTAAGGGTCAATTCTCAAGGTTTTGTATTTGATTACATATGCATTTCATATTATGTATTGCAATACTCTGCAATTTTCACCCTATCAGAGAATCAATTGAACCAACTTGGTGTCTTACAATGTATACAGATGGTTTCATGAACTATCATGGTTCACCTTCCAACAAACCCGCCAGGATGGACTGGTGTTTGTTACTGCTGGGAAGGAACGGGATAGAGACCTAGTGCCCACCTTCTTTGCTGTCTTCACCCCAATAAGACTTCTCGCTGAGCCCCCACCCCCCCACCCCCCGCAGTGACTCTGCTCCTGTTAGCTCCACCATTGGAGCTGTCCTTTTGCCTCCTGTAACAGGTAGTATTGCTGTGTAACAAACTTTCCCAAAACTTAGTGGCTTAAAACAAGAATAATTTTGTTACACTCCAAGATCTGTGGGTCAGGAATTCAGATGGGGCACAGCAAGGATGGTTTGTCTCTGTTCCAGGATATTTGGAGCCTAATATGGGTAGACTCAAAGCCTGGAGCTGACTTGTAGCTGGGAGCTGGAATTTGGAATCACTTCAAGGCTCCTTTATTCACATGCCTGGCACCTGAACTGGAAGGACTCAAAGACTGTCAAGCAGGCACCTACAGGAGGAAAGCCACGTGGCTTCGGCTTCTTCACAGCATGGCAACCTCAGAAAAGTCCGATTTATTTTGGAGAGGTTTTTTTGTTTGGTTGGTTAGTTTATTTTTGTTGTTGTTTTGGTTTGGTTTGTTTTTTGCTATAGGGCGTGTGCGCTCACCAGAAACACAGAGAGAAACGTAGAGACAGAAAATGAGATAGGCCACGCCACATTCCCTTCTCCTCCATTCTCCTCTCGAGATCTTGGGCACGCACGCACACACACCCGGCATGACTTTTAAGCCACCAGGTCCGGGACTCGAAGCGCAGTCGATCATATGGGAGTCCAGCGACATAGCCATTACGCCAACTGCTGGTCCCAGAAAAGTCAGTCTTCTTACACTTCTTACACTCAGGCTTCTGTAAACCACCAGAACTAGTGATTCTGCAAACAAAGTAGAAGCTGTATGTCCTTTTATGGCCTAGCCCCAGAAGTCACCCAGTACCGCTTCTTCTGGAATCTATTGATTGAAGCAGGCACAATTTCCCTACTCTGTACTCAAGAAGAAGGGACACACATTCCACTTGTCAGTGAGAAGAGGGGCAAGGTTACATTGTAGAAGAGCCTATGCGTCAGGATATTGTTAGCCTCCATCTTTAGAAAATATAGTCTGTCGCCCTTTTGGCTGAGTAGCACCATGGCGGTTGGCAAGAATAAGCACCTTACAAAAGACAGCAAGAAGGGAACCAAGAAGAAAGTGGTTGATCCATTTCTTAAAACAATTAGTATGACGTGAAAGCACCTGCTATGTTCAATGTAAGAAATATTGGGAAGACACTGGTTACCAGGACTCGAGGAACCAAAATTGCATCTGATGGCCTTAAGGGCCGTGTGTTTGAACTGAGCCTTGCAGATCTGCAGAATGATGAAGTCGCATTTAGGAAATTCAAGCTAATTACTGAGGACGTTCAGGGAAAAAACTGCCTGACTAACTTCCATGGCATGGATCTCACCCATGACAAAATGTGTTCCATGGTCAAAAAATGGCAGACCATGACTGAAGCTCACGTCGGTGTCAGGACTACCGATCCCGATAGTGAAAAACCTCCAAAAAAAAAAAAAAAGGAAATTCCAGCTAATTACTGAGGATGTTTAGGGCAAAAACTGCCTGACTAACTTCCATGGCATGGATCTCACCTGTGACAAAATGTGTTCCATGGTCAAAAAATGGCAGACCATGACTGAAGCTCATGTCGATGTCAAGACTACCAATGGTTATTTGCTTGTTTCTCCTGTGCTGGGTTTACTAAAAAATGCAACAATCAGATACGGAAGTCCTCTTATGCCCAGCATCAGCAGGTCCACCAAATCTGGAAGAAGATGATGGAAATCATGACCCGGAGGGGCAGACAAATGGCTTGAAAGAAGCAGTCAATAAACTGATTCCAGACTGCATCGGAAAAGACACGGAAAAGGCCTGCCAGTCCTTCTCCTGTGCTGGGTTTACTAAAAAATGCAACAATCAGATACGGAAGTCCTCTTATGCCCAGCATCAGCAGGTCCACCAAATCTGGAAGAAGATGATGGAAATCATGACCCGGAGGGGCAGACAAATGGCTTGAAAGAAGCAGTCAATAAACTGATTCCAGACTGCATCGGAAAAGACACGGAAAAGGCCTGCCAGTCCATCTGCCCTCTCCACGATGTCTTCATCAGAAAAGCAAAAATGCTGGAGAAGCCCAAGTTTGAATCGGGGAAACTCAAGGAGCTTCATGGTGAAGGTGGTAGCTCTGGAAAAGCGACTGGGGATGAGACGGGCGCCAAAGTTGAACGAGCTGATGGATATGAACCATCAGTCCAAGAATCTGTTTAAAGTTCAGACTTTTAATCGTGACAAATAAAAAATCCTATTTGTGACCCCCCAAAAATAAAATACAGTCTGTCAATAGGCCCTCTGACCATAATTCATAGCCTCTTTGCCATGCTTCCATTTCTAATTCAAACCCCCTCTTCCAGGAAGCCTCCCATGATTGCTGTCATCTACTTTAACCCCTATTTTCTCACTATCAGTTCTACTTAATATGACAGAGGAGGAGGAGAAAGGGTAGTAGTGATACACTTAACATTATCAGGCATTGAACACTTTATTCATATTAAGTCATTAAATCCTCAGGACAACTTGGTTAAAGTGGGTGCTATTACTGTCACCGAGACCAGCAGTTAGTGTAATGGCTATGTCGCTAGACTCCCATGTAGTCGACCGTGGTTCGAGTCCTGAACCCGGTGGCTTAAACTCATGCTGGGTGCGTGTACGTGCATGCCCAAGATCCCGAGAGGAGAATTGGAGGAGAAGGGATTGCGGCATGGCCATCCCCCCTGGGGAGTGATTTCTTGCTTTCTGTCTGTCTATCTCTCTCTGTCTGTCTGGTGAGCACACATGCCCAATAGCAAAATACATGCATACATACATATATACATACATACATACTGTCATCCTTTTATAGTTGAGGAAACCAGAACCCTGAGAAGTGAGATTACTTGTCAAAGTCACACAGCTCACAACTGGCAGAACCAGAGTTTGAACTCAGGCCATCAGCTCCAGCCTCTGACTTATTCCCCTACCTCCTACTGGCCTCTCAGTAGCTTTCACTTCTCACAGTTCATTCTTCCCCAGTCAGACTGAAATAGCTGCATCCCTTGGCATTGCCACAGCCCTGGCATGATGTTCAGCTCACCCACATCCTTCCTGAGGGATTTTTAAATGGATACAACTGATACATTCCCAAGCACCAGCATGCACATGTGTGCGACTGCCCCACTGACCTCACCTCAAAGCCAAACAGTAGGATGCTATTTGGAAAGTGTGTAGAAAAAAATCTTCGGGACCAACTCATGGCATGGTGGTTAAGGTAGCTGGATCCAACATGGCTGACTATGTATTTTGTGTCCCAGACCCAGTGGCCTGAAAAACACTGGACACATGTGCGTGAGTGCCCCAAATCCCAAAATGAAAGAGATGGAGAAGAGGTTGAAGCAGGAGCATCCCCTACAGGGGGTGTTTTCTTACTTTCTCTCACTCCCTCTCTCTTACTGTTTCTCTCTGTTGAATGCACACATGCTCCAGAAAAAAAAAAAAATTTAGAAAACAAAAAAGAAAAAAACTTCAAGTGATGCCCAGTCTCAGTGGCACATGCAGTGACATACTGCATTTCAGCACTGGAAGCCACATGGCCAACCGTGGGTTTGGATCCAAGGTTGACCTGAAATATACCAGGCACGGGCATGCCCAAGATCCTGACTAGCTGGAAGGCTGGGGGAAGGGTACTGGGGGTGATGAGACTCTGTTGTGGGTGCTTCTCTCAATCTCTCTCTCTCTCCTCTTTCTCTCTTGTTCTCTCTCTCTCTCTCTCTTTTTGGAGAGGTTCTCGCTATAGGGCGTGTGCGCTCGCCAGACAGACAGAGAGACAGAGAGACAGAAAGCGAGAAATCACCCCCCAGGGGGGATGGTCACGCCACAATCCCTTCTCCTCCATTCTCCTCTCGGGATCTTGGGCACGCATGCACACGCGCCCGGCGTGAGATTTAAGCCACTGGGCCCAGGATGTGAACCGCAGTCGACTACGTGGGAGTCCAGCGACATAGCCATTATGCTAACTGCTGGTTCCCTCTTGTTCTCTCTCTTTTATGAAAGAAATAAAAGACACTTTTAAAAAGAGAAAAATAACTTCAAGAGAATCATTCTATGCCAATGCTCCTTAAGGATAACAGGAATTGAAGAATGGCAGCCAACAGGTTATGTTTAAGTGCCTGCATAAGCACCCCCCTCCAAAAGAAAAAAAAAAAGGTAAATACATCACTAGATGGAGAAGCCAAACTTAGATTCCAAGATGGTTTTAATTCTGAGCTCCAGGAGTCTCTGGGACTGAATTGAGTGAAAGAGAGAGAGAGAGAAAGAAGTGATTTAGAGCCGCAGGGTTTTTATGGGCGACAGGACCTCTTTCAGCCTGAGCAGGCAGATTGAGAAATCCGTAAACAACCAAGGAGCAAGGCCGGAGATAGCGTGGTCTAACAGGCAGAGGTATAATAGTGCTCAAGTCAAGGGAGGCCCTGAGCCACATGGAAATGATTCAGGGCATAAAAGACTGCGCCTGGGTGCTTTGTATCTGCACAAAAGCATTCCACGTGCACGCAAAAGTAGCTTCAGAAAAGAGACAGGTTTGCCTGACTTTTGCTTTTCTGGCCTCTAAATGAATGCTCCGGACTTTTACCTTGAAGTTGTGTTGCCTCTGAAAGAGCTTGTTTTGAAGGTACAGTTGGGGGCGGGAGTGGGGTGGGGTGGGGCGTTTAATATTAGCCAGAATCTTGGCAATTCTTAGCTGCCAATTGCCTGAAAGCACATCGTCCATCAGCCCAGGTCAGTCTGCATTACTCTGAAGAAGCAAAGGGCATGGGGGCGGTGACCTCTTGACCTTAGGCCCTGGAGGCTAGAAGAAATGCAGAGGTGGGCAGATAACTCTATCATCCTTAATGGGCTGCTTAACTCCTCAGGGGGGGAAAAAAAAAAAAGAGAGAGAGAGAGAGGAGCCACCAGTGACATGCCCCGAGCAGCAGATGGCAGCGTGGGCAGCCTTATGCAAAGGAGGGTGTCTGAGTTTGGGTTGTCCAGAAGCTGACCCTGAAATGAAAAAAATGAGTGCGAATACTTGACTTGGGAAATGGCAGAAACGCTGCTAAGGGAGAAGCAGAAGAGGGAGGCGAGGGAGGGAAGAAAGCTGATCAAGGGTGTGTTATCAAGCCAGCAGGCGCTGTGGGCAGTTGGAGCTTTCTTCCGCTGGGTACCTGGGTGAAGGCCCAGGTCATCTGGTATTGTTATTACTCCCTTGTAAATGGATACTTTTGTAAAAGCATAAGAAAAATGTCACGGCCATGTCAACTAGCTGGAAAATTTTCTGAAATGCCAACTTTCTTTGAAATGTAAGAGTAGTGAACTTTTCACAGCTTGTCACTGGTCCGGGGACCGCACTTTGACTAGCACTAGTACAGACCACACACCTCTGAGTTATCCCACCCAGGCAGTTGAGCTATTTATACACTGACGCGTGCTGGTCATTCGTTAAGTCTGGGTAATTCCTCCACGTGCATAGCCAGCGTGGTGGTCCACAGGTTCCAGAAAGCCATCAGGCAGAGAGATGCACTTACTGGCAATTGGGAATCAGTATGAGCGCGCTGAGCGGGGAAACAGGCCGGCATGCCAATAGCATCTGCTACGCAGGGACCCACACTATCCTTTTCCCCAGCTTTCCCCTCTTAGCAACACTCTGGGGCTTGAAGCAAGAGAAAGGTAAGGTCGGGTAGCAGTACCCGGAAAGCGGGCAGCTGTCTTCCCAAAGTCAAGGCTCAGTGGTGGCTAGCTGTAAATGGTGAGGCAATATCTGCTCACCCTTATATCCCAATTCAGTTCTCACTGAGGCAGCCCAGCCAGTCTCAAACGCAAGCCAAACCAAAACCACCAGTGCTGACGCATGTCAGCTTGGATCAGACAGCAAATACAGAGGGGTCCATTTTCCTAAGCACGTTTGGTTTGCTGCTGCCTGGAGCTTGTGCCTCACATACCTCTTCTCCTGCAGGCTTGTGTTCCGGAGAACCCTGCAGCTATTACCGGCTGTGCACTCAATTCATGGTCTGCCAGTCAGAGGCAGGGGATGACCACCCTCGCAGTGGAGGGTGAGGACAGGGACTAAAGAGTCTATCTGGGCTGCCCAGGTGTCCCGAGAGCAGGACCAGATCAGGGTGACCTCTCTACAGTCAGCGTCATTCCTGGGATGGCCCCTTTCAGGGCATAGAAGGGCAGCGGGGGTAAAGGTGACACTGATATATTGTGAATGGATATCGGGCCAGCTCTGTGGCACAGAGGAAGAGTCTGGATCCACATGGCTGAAGAGTCTGGATCCACATGGCAACCATGGTTAAAATCCCCAGCCCAGTCAGCCTGCAACATGTCAGGCACATGAGTGCCTAAGATACAGTAGGCTAGAGGACTGGAAGAAAGGGATCGTGGCATGAGCAGATCCTGTGAAGGGTGGGTGCTCCTCTCTTTCTCTCTCATGCTCTATCATAGATAAAGAAAAAAAAATATTTTAATGGATCCCTTCAGCGGCCAAGCGGTGGTACAGCAGTAATATGATGCTATGCGAGGCTGCCCTCATGGGAAGGTTCTAGGTTCCAGAGATCTCCCTATGTCCATGTATGCTGGCTGAGACTGGAGGTGTGGTAACATTGGGACCCTCTTGGAGGTGTTGTTCTCTCTCTCTCTCTCTCTGAATAAATTTTTAAAAACTTAAATATATATAGAGAAAAGGTGTGGGTACCAAAACCCCCACCTGGGCAGCGACCTTACCCTTGTGTGTACTATCTCATGGTTCCAGGAACAGTTCTGAGGAGTGTGTTACAACGACTCCTGTGTCACACTGCCTGGTCTGGATACACTTAGTGTGCCTCGGCTTCCTCATCTGTAAAATGTGGGTCTACCTGCCCTACCAGCTGTTAATGTATTCAATGGGCTGATATTTCTGAGGTGCTTAGAGCAGAGTTGAGGCATAGAGTCAGTATCCAGCACCCACACAGTCCTGGATCCACCCTGGCCAGGCCCCTAGTTCCGCTTACAGGCAGCTACCAGGCCTCAGGCCAGCAGGGCTCCTGGCTCTCTGGAGACTGAACCAGTAGCAGCTCAGCTGGGCCCCCTTGAAGCACGATTTCACCCTTGTCATGCAGGTAACAGCCGAAGAAAAAAGTGTGACTAAAACTTTCCATTTTCGGGTATTGGTTCCATGATAATACGCAGGCCCCAGACTGAGGGCGTCTGCCAGCTATACAACCCCCACTGCCACTGCAGCTGCTACTACTCCTACTACTGCTCCTGGGAAGCTTCTTATCATGACCACTTCAAAGTCCGGTGAAGTTTTCACCTCAGGGAACAGACCCTGGGTCATGGTCATTCCCTTCAGCTCCTTGGGTCACGTTTCTTCCCCCACAGTCCTTCCATATGGTTGTTGTATAGGGTGCGCAAGAGGATGCTGGGATGCAAACCATTCCCAGATTAGGTATGCTAAAGGTTAAAGGTTCATGAATCTGTCTTATCCGGCCCAGAGTCATACAGAATTCAGGCCTCTGTAATCATTTCCAGTTTCCTAATTAGTTTGCTCTCGTTTTCAACTATGGTTTAGGTTGCCAGATAAAATACAGAATGCCTAGTTAAATCAGAATGTTGGATGAACAAATAATCTTTTACTGTAAGTATGCCCCTGATATTGCCTAGAGCATACTTATATTCAAAAGAGTGAGAGAGAGAGAGAGTGAGGGAGTATCCATTGTTTATCTAAAATTCAAATGTAAATCTTTATTTGTGAGATGTGACAACCCTTTTCCAGGGCCACAGTAGGGTTGAAAAATCCTGGCCACTTCCTATATCATTTTAAGCCCTCTCCCCCAGGAGCCATCCCTAAGGAAGACCTTGAATGCAAGTTGTTTGATTGGGAGGTGATCCCAGGAAGTACAGGGAGAGATCAGGCAAGTGAGACAGGGAAGCAAGTGAGGGAAGCCAATAAAAGAGGTATTACTGAGATTACTCCTGTGAGCAACTGGGGCTCAGTGTCCCCAGGAAACCTCCCAGAAACCATGTGGAACATGGCATAGAACTGTCCTACCCAAGGACAGGGAGGTTAGGCATTTACCTACCTTATTAGTCTGTTGGGCTGCCATACAAAATGTCATAGACTGAGAGAGTCGAACAACGGAAATGTATTTTTCTCACAGTTCTGGAGCTTAGAAGTCCAAGATCAAAGTGCCATGGGTTCAGTTCTTGAGTAGGGCTCTCCTCCTGGCTTACAAATGGCTACCTTATCTCTGCTTTCTCAGTGGCAGAGAGAGACAACTTTGCCCCATATTTTCTTCTTCTCATGAGGAAACAAGTACAATCTTAAGGGCCCCACCCTCATGGTCTCAGTAAAACCCAATAACCTTCTAAAGTCCCCACCTCCAAATACCATCACTCTGGGAGGTTAGGATTTCAACACATGACTTTTGGAGGGACACAACATTTAATCCATAACAGCCACCATCTCCCATCCCCCCATGGCTCAGGGTTGTCCCGGAGACATTAACTTCTCTTCACTTCTGGGTTGCACCTCTGCTTGACTGAGAATGCCCAAGGCAGAGAGGTAGGGAGACACCAGTGCTGAAGGTAGAAAGCTGTCAGTAGACTAGACAGCATCTATCACAGCTGAAGGTAGGCAGCCCTACCCTAGCGCTCAGAGAATCATCTGCAGAGGCCACCTAGAGTATCTGCTTCATTTTCTTTTGCCTCAGGCTAACCCCTCAATCAGGAAGATGGAAGGACTTGCTTGGTTGGGCTCAGAGGGTTGTTGCCAAGATCAGATGCAATTGTGTATGTAAAAGAGCGTTAGAAACAGTAAGGCACTACAAAAGTTGAAAGTATAGTATTATTTGTTTAAGAAAGAAAGGGAGAGGGATAAAGGAAGAGAAAAGAGAGTGAGAGATGAAGGACAAAGAAGAGAAAGAGGAAAAGGAAAGGAAGGAAAGAGGGAGGGAAGGACAGAAAAATATACCAGTCCTATGCTAACAGCATAGAATAAGAACCAAGGAGATTAATTCATATATTCAGCAAGTTTGGGGCACCTCACTTTGTTCCAGGCCCTTCTCTCGGTATTAAGGATTCAGTCGTGAACCAAACACTCCAATTTCTTGCCCTCATGGAGCCCACATTCGAACAGGGGAGTACACTATATAGCAAGTTTGTAAAGGACTATAAAAACAATAAATCAAGAAAGGCGTCTAGGGGGGGTTGGGGAGAGTGAAAGGTTTGTAGTTTTTCATAGGTCAGCAAAGGGGTCACCACGAGATGACCTTGAGGTCAAGCCCTGAAGGAGATGAGGGAAGAAAGAACCAGGGAAAAGGCCGCATTAGGTGTGTTCCTAGCCTGTTGGGGAAAGGGCAATGGGGAGGGAGGTAAGACCTGAAAATCACAGGGCCAGTGGTGGAGGGGAGGTTGTGTAGTGTCATCTGTGCCCACTGTGATGACTTTGGTTTTGCTTGGGATGCGCTGAGGGCCTTGGAAGATAGTGAGCGGTAGGGTGACATGGGCGGATTCACATCCTGAAAGGAGAACTGTGGCTGTGGCACTGAGAACAAGTTCTAAGGGTAGTCACTTGTGAGGCTGCTACAGGAATTCAGGCTGGAGAGGGTAAAGATGGGACCAAAGGCAGCAGCAGCAGAACGGGTGGGAAGTGGCCAGATCCTGGGTCTGTATTAAGGTATTATCCATAGGCCTTGACTGCAAGAATGGAGAGAGGGGGAAAAACAGTGAAGGATGAACCCAAGGTTTTGAACTTGAGAAACTAGAAGAATGGAGCAGCTGAACCAGATTCCAAAAACTGCGGGAGAGGGGAGAGGGCAGAAGACTGTGGGTGAAAGGGCAGTAAAAGGCAGTGCTCTGCGAAGCTGATCCTCATGGGGAGGTTCTGGGTTTGCATCCTGAAGACCTCCCTGAATACGCCAGGCGCACATGTGCTCATACTCCAGGGTGGGCTGAAGCTGGGGATGGGTTGCAGCGTCAAGACCCTGCTGGGGGTGCTGTCTCGCTTTCTCCCTCTCTCCCTCTTCTGTCCATGGAAGAAAAATAAAAGAAGAAGAAGACGACTGTAGGAAGAATAGGCTCAAATAAAGAGGTGATGGGGGATTCAGCTGAGTTTGAGATGCTATTCCGTGTCCAAGTAAAGATATTAAGTAACAGCCTGGGAGCGGCACTGTAGACCCGAGTCAGGCAGTCCTCAGCCCAGAGATGATATTCAACACCATGAGACTGGGTGAGGCCACTAGGACGGGTATGAACAGAGAAGATAAGAAGTGTTGAGTCCTGGGACACCCCAAGGGCGAGAGTTCAGGAGGTAAGAAGCAACCAGCAAAGGAGACTGGGGAGGAGAGGCCAGAATAATTAGGAAAAACAGGAAAGGATGAGGCTCTGGGAGTCAGGTGAAGAATGGGATGATTTAGGATTAGCTCTGTGGGCTACCAAGGTAACACCGAGGTAACTTAACGATAACTACTCTAGTTCCCACTCCGTTCTGGACCCACCATCCGCTCTCCACCTGAAATCAGCACCTGCCCAGGTTTGCGCCTGCCACCAGCTTCAAATCACCTGCTGGTGCCCCCATGGCATCTCCTCCTGGCATGGGGGTTGTGTTCCATCTTTGTACGGCAAGCCTCACTCTCTGGAAGCTTGCTTTCTTCTTTCTTTTTTCTTTGCCCTTGGTCAGCTCCAAAGTAACCCAGCATGAAAATGAACCGGTATACACAGACCACTTGATTGTGAGGAAGCACACACACACGCACACACACAGACACGCACACACACACCATCACCACCAAGGCCTCCACCACCATCTTTTGCAACGAAGTCCATTGCTGAGCCACTCAGCTGTCAACAGCTATTGGGAATCATGCCTGAAGAGGCCAAAATTGCCTGTGCACATCTCTTCTCTTCTTACCACTCTGAGGCAGAAAGGGCCCTTAAAAACCGATTAGAACATCTTCCCCTCCTACCGAGTAAATAAATGCTGGTCTCTGAGGAGGGAGCGGGAAAGGGAGGCTGGGAAACGTTGGGTGGGATTTTTCTCTTGCCACAGCAACCTCTTCACTCATCGGAGGCTGGCTCAGAGGTTTTAGAGGAAGGCAGGGCCGTAACTCATGAGATTAAAACATGCCCGCTTCTCCTCAGACATGTATTCTATATGAAAATGTGGTTTATGGGCATCAGGTCCACAAATCTAAAGCCCAAGCAATTCTACCTATGACCATCAGTCATGGAAGTTACACTCACGGAGAATGAAAATTTACACGACCACTGTTAGCCCATAACCGGCGACAGAGCATCCTCCCCCCCACCCCCCAGGAGCTGGGTCTCCCTGACAACAACTATCCACCCCGTTTTTACTGGCTGCTACCCAGACTAGTGGCAATGACTCTCAAACATGAGTATTTATCATGGGATTTCTCCCAAGGCCCATCTCTTCTGGT
>NW_006159727.1:1713186-1716385 GCF_000334495.1 Tupaia belangeri chinensis | reverse complement strand
CTCTGTTACCCACATAAACCTTGGCCATCCACCCTCCCTGCCTTGGTTTCCTCCTCTCTGTATCCTGTTCTGAGAACCACCGATGCAACAGTTGTTACAAGAGTAATCTTTTTACAAGTTTATTTACTTATTTCTTCCATGAATGAAATAGACAGAGAGTGAGAGAATTACCCCTACAGGATCTTGATACCATGATCCACTCTCAGCTTCAGCCAGTCCCAGATTATGGGCACATACATGGATTTGGTGTGTTCAGGGACAGCTCTGGACACAAACCCAGAACCTTCCCCTGTGGCTCAGCCTTGCGGCACATTGCATTTTACTGCTGCCCCACTCTCTGGTCCCATACGGGTGATTTTTCTTTTCTTTTCTTTTTTGGAGAGGTTTTTGGTATAGGGCGCGTGTGCTCGCCAAGAAAGACAGAGAGAGAGACAGAGAGACAGAAAGCGAGAAATTACACCCCCCCCGGGGGGGGGGGAAAGCCACGCCACAATCATTTCTCATCTATTCTTCTCTCAGGATCTTGAGTGTGCACACACACGCACCCAGTGTGAGTTTAAGCCACTGGGTCCAGGACTCGAACCATGGTCGATGACAATGGGAATCCAGCAACATAGCCATTACGCCAGCTGCTGGTCTCAAGGGTGATCTTAATTCAGCAAAGTATTGTGGTGAAGTGCTTTGGTTTGGGAGTCAGACAGCCTTTCAAATTCTAACTCTTATCACCCATTGTGCAATTTGGGGCAAGTTACTTAACCTCTCTGTCTCTCAATTTTTTCTCCTCTTTAAAATGAGATAACAGTATCTGCCTCATAGTAGTGTTAAACCAAATTGAGGGCATTAGTATTTGTTTAGGGCTTAAACCACTGATTGGTTTGTGGAAAGGGCTAAATGTTACATCAAACTCATTTATTGAGTACCGTATTGGTTTCCTGGGGCTATCGTAGCAAGGTACTACCAACTAAATGGTTTATAGCAACACAAATGTAGTTTCTCACAGTTCTGGAGTCTGGAAGTCTGAGTTCAAGGTGTCAGCAGGATTGGTTCCTTCTGAGGGCTTGGAGGAGAATTTGTCCCTTGCCTTTCCTTGAGCTTCCCATGAGCTGCTGGCGATCTTTGACGTTCCCTGGTGTGCAGAACCATCACCCTGAACTCTGCCATCATGTTCACACCAATGTTCATGCCATTCTCCCTATGTGCATATGTCAGTATCCAAATGTCCTCTTTTATAAGGACACTGGTCATAGCAGATTAGAGCCCACCCTTAATTAACTTACCTTAACTTGATGACATCTATGAAGACTCTATTCCCAAACAAAGTCACATTTTGGGGTACTGAGAGTTAAGACTTCAACACATCTTTTCTTGGGGGACACAACTCAACCCATGACAAGTACCTACTAAGGATCAGGTACTCTGCAAGGTGCTAAGGATGCAAACATTAATAAAACGTGATCACGCTTAGGGGATTCACATTCACATGCAGGAAACAGACTTTCATGCCTTAACTCAATAAACACTGTACCAGGGAAATACACAAAATGCGAGGACAAGAAGAAAGAGGGGTGGCATCAGATGGGGAAGCTTCAAAATACATCGTATATGTACTGGACCTTCACGCATATGTACTTGACCTTCCCAAGGGGGTGATACATGAGAAGAGATGCAGGTATCTGGGAGCACATCGTGTTTTCTGGGGACTCAAGTGCTTGATATGGCTGCAGTATCATGCGGAACTCAGGAAAGATAAATCCAAAGCATTGTTGGGACCAGCAGTGAGCGTAATGGCTATGTCACTGAACTCCCATGTAGTCGACCGTGGTTCGAGTCCCGGACCCGGTGGCTTAAACTCACGCTGGGCGCGTGTATGTGTGTGCCCAAGATTCTGAGAGGAGAATGGAGGAGAAGGGATTGCGGTGTGACCATCCCCCCTGGGGGGTGATTTCTCGCTTTCTGTCTCTCTGGCTCTCTCTGTCTTTCTGGGGAGCGCACACGCCCTATAGCAAATAAAAATAAAAATCCTCTCCAACAACAACAACAAAAATCCAAAGCATTGTTAGAACCAGATTTCAAAGGACTTTGACTCCCAGGTTAGGGAGTTTTCATCTTAGCCTATAAGTAATTACATAGGTCAAGGTCCCCAGAAGTAGACAAGGATTTTTTGTGAAAGGATCTCTTAAGTGGTATTACCAGAAAAAGCTAGAAAGGGACTGTGTGAGAGGGTCTAAAGTCAAGGCAAGGAGCCAAGTAAAGACCCACACAGGGCAAATTTTGCCCCATCCTGCAGGGTAACTCTTGAGTACAGTAGAAAGCATACCTAATTACTGTCCAGGTTGGAGAGAGAGAAAGCTGGAGAATTTACAGGCTGGGAGCCCCCAGTCACTGTTCAGAGCTGCCTGCGGGCACTTTGGACTGTCTACACTGTGGCACAGGGGAAGTGGCTCTGGAAGCCTGAAGGCAGTCTCTCACCAAAGACATACTTGACTGCCAGGTGTGAAGACTCACTCGGAGCTGATGTTCACACAAATGGCAAAGCAATCAGAGGGTGGGACACCAACAGTGTCTGCTACAGTTATGGAATGTCATTAAAATGTTTTGATCCAGGAATTAAGTGATCTAATCTCTATTTCAGAAATCTAACTAGCAATGGTGCAAACAAATGCAATGTCAGAGAACTCAGCTAGTGGCAAGGAGAACACTTAGAAAGCTTTGACAGCGGTCCAGATAAGACTTACTGGAGACCTGAATAAGAGCAGGGGAAGGGCAACAGACTCCTGGGGCTGGCCCCATTGGGCAGTGGTTAACCACCGTGTAGTGGAAGCCAGATCCCACATGGCTGACGGTTGAAGTAATCCTAGAGAGGTGGGAGGAGGGATTAGAGAAATACTTCCAGCTAGCACCTAACAGCTATTTGGTTTCCAGGGAGGGGTAACTAGGGAATAAGGGGTATAAAGCAGATCTGCCAAACATGGTGGGAGGATAGTTCTGGACATGTTGAATGTCTACAAGATAGCCAACTGGAGATGCCCAGTAGACTGATAGAAATACAGGCCTGGCCTTCAGGGGAGAAGTGACAGCTGCGGCTATACCTTGGGCAGACATCAGTGCGGAGATGGTAGACGGCAGGAGGGGCCAGCAGGAAAGGGTAGAGTCAGAAGAAGGTGAAAGAAGAGAACGCTAGAAGATGTCAATCCGTGAG
>NW_006159727.1:1710153-1713155 GCF_000334495.1 Tupaia belangeri chinensis | reverse complement strand
AAGGAAAAGAGGCACGGGAGGAGCCATAAGCAGGTTCCGAACTCGAAGAGGTGTGTAGCAGGAAGCAAAGACAGAAGCAGCAGTGGGAAAAGAAAAATGTGGTCAATGGCATTTGATGCAGAGATGCCAAAGAGGGGTAAGGAAAAACCAGAAGTCACTAGTTTTGATTATTACAACATTGATGACCTTCACAGGAACCAAGGTGGGAGGGAAACTCCCGTTGCAATAGGCTGACAAGGAAACAGAAGATGGATGGTAACAATGTGTTGTATACCAGTGCTACCAAAAGCATGTTCCCTGGAACACCAGCATTAGCATCCACTGGGAATTGGTCTCAGGCCTCTCCCCACATCCACTAAATTAGAAATTCTGAGGCTGTGGGACCAGCAGTTAGCGTAATGGCTATGTTGCTGGACTCCCACGTAGTCGACCGCGGTTCGCATCCCAGACCCGGTGGCTTGAAACTCAGGCCGGGCATGTGTGCGTGCGTGC
Organism: Tupaia belangeri chinensis; assembly: GCF_000334495.1. Taxonomy (NCBI): domain Eukaryota; kingdom Metazoa; phylum Chordata; class Mammalia; order Scandentia; family Tupaiidae; genus Tupaia; species Tupaia belangeri. The sequence goes on along the minus strand of NW_006159727.1, from coordinate 1,712,663 downwards.
CCAAGATCCTGAGAGGAGAATGGAGGAGAAGGGATTGCGGCATGGCCATCCCCCCTGGGGGGTGATTTCTCGCTTTCTGTCTCTATGTCTCTGTCTGTCTGGTGAGCGCACGCGCCCTATAGCAAAAACCTCTCCAAAAACAAAAAGAAAGAAAGAAAAAGAAGTTCTGAGGCTGGAGTCCAGGAGTTTTGTTCCTTTGTTTGTTTTCAACAACAACAACAAAAAAAAATTGTTTTTATTGCAGAGGGCATGTGTGCTCCAAGGGTGGTGGGGGGCGGGGATGGGGGAACTACCCCCTATGAGGCATGGTCACACAGCATGGGGCATGGTCACGCAGCAATCTTTTCTTGTCTGTTTCTCCATCCCATCAGGATCTGGGGCATACGTGTGTACACCCAACTTGTTTTCAAGCCACCAGAGCCAGGATTATTTCTACAGTCAGCCATGTGAATCTAGTTCCCAAAGCACAGTGCTTAACCACGGCACTGCAAGCCCAGTCGGTCCCAGGAGTCTACTTTAAACATGTTTGCCAGGGATTCCAATGCATGCTAAAGTTTGAGAACCACTGATGGGTACAACTCTAAAGTTTGTGAACGGAAGCAGCCTGACAGCTACAGAGAGGAGCCAGTCACCAGTTGGGATGGAAAATTGGGCAGTAAAAGGGGACTTCAAAACGTTCGTGGAGAAAGGGAACTAAAGTACAAGTTTATTTGGCTGCAAAACACTTTCAAATTCATGCATTGTTTTTTTCATAAAATGTCTTTTTATGGCTTTTTAAAGTCCTCCTTCATAGTTCACCAACAGTAGCCCTTGATCTTGTAACTAACAGACTAAATGATCTGTAGGTGACCAGCTAGCATGGTTAAAACTGACAACCATGGGTAAACTTCTAAGACAAGCGCCCAGTAGAAATGCAATGTCTGATCCTTTTAGAGAACAAAATTATCATCTGAATCTTAATTTTCTCCTAGATCCCTCAGCACTTTGCCAGAGTAGTGACCAATTACGGCTATGTGTACTCAGTGTGAAACCAAGCATGAGAAACCATTCATTGATAGGCCAGCTAGTTGGCATGGTGGTTAAAGCAGTAGGGTCCCACAAGGCTGACTGTGCAGTTCGAGTCCCAGAACCGGTGGCTTAAAAAAAAACACGCTATGCAAATGTGCTTGTGTGCCCAAAATTCTGAGAAGAGAACGAAAAAGAAGGGATTGCAGGTGGCTACCCCTCCTAGGATGTTTTCTCGCTTCACCCCACTTCCCACTGTCTGCTCTGTACCAAATTAGATTTTACTTTAACAAAGAAACGATTGAACTTCTGTGGTTTTAGAAGCAGATAGGTTGAAAGACTACAGTGAGTTTTTGCCATAGAATCCACACTTCTGATTCCACATGTCCAACTTCATTCTAGATTTCTATTGCTGTGAAACCAGCTACCCCAAACCTAGCGGCAGAAAGCCACGACGATCAGTTATTAGTATCTCTTATGGTTTGGGGGATTGGCTGGATTCAGTTGGGCCATTCTCCCTGTGGTTTCAGACAGTGGCTGATGCTGGAACCATCTCAAAAGCCGCCTCATTTGCATGTCTGGCTGTTGATGCTAACTGTTATCTGGGACTTAAGTGGTGCCTGTTAGGAACATCTCCATAGGGCATCCCTGTACAGTCAGGTCTTCTTCACAGCATGGCTACTGGGCTCCAAGGATCACATCCTGGAGCGAGGTGCAAAATGTATTTCCTTTTCCAACATAGCCCCAGAAGTCACGCATCATGTCACTTCCGCCACACTCTATTCCTAGAGGTAGCCATTAATCCTGCCCAGATTCAAGGGGAGGGGACACAGACTCTCGCTCTACATGGGGGGGTGTGACAAGTTCCCGGAAGAGCATGTAGCAGAAACTATTGTTTTGGCCATTTGTGCAGAATACAATCTGCCACAGGAAATAAATCTTCAATGGTCAACCCAGTGACGACCTTGCTCACTCCAGCAGGTAAGCTCCAGCCCGTCTCTAATTACCCATGACTGTGCTGATTTGTCATTCCTGTGACCTTCCTTCACAGGAGGGGCAGGTACAGTTGGAAGGCAAATCCTCAACAAGCCTCCCTAGCCAGAATTACCACCCTGGGTCTAGCCTGGAGCTCTGGAAAACCCCCACTGGAGAGAGGCCCTTCCTCCTCTAGGAGTTAAGGACAGGAAGGGTGTGGTCACTGGAGGGACAAAAGGAATTGATCGACAGCTGGAATGACATCACCCCTGCTTTTCGTTCATTTTTCATTACGGTGGTTGTTCTTTTTCCTGTGTTTAATTTCTCTCCTTCCTTATTCTCCCCTAGGAGCTCCCCCTTGGAGATGGGGTTGGGGGGTTTGATTGATTGGTGCTGAAAGCAGGGAGGTTGCAAGTAGAGAGATCACCTTACCCCGGAGATAGTTTCCATGGCAACAGGGACAGGCTGGTGGGAGGGGCGGGCAGATAAGGGCCCTACTTTTGGGTTCAGTGTGTGGTGGAGGTGAAGGC
>NW_006159727.1:1708526-1710135 GCF_000334495.1 Tupaia belangeri chinensis | reverse complement strand
AAAAAAACCCAGCCTGTGCGGCTGGGTTAGGGAGTAGAAACATTATTCCAGACAGCTTTGAGGCTGGCCTTCGCTAACCTCTCACCCTTCATTCTCCCCTCCTTCACGAGGCAGCAACCTCAGCAGCAGCAGCTGCTGCCCGCCGGCCACCCCTCATCCTGACTTGTAGCACGTCTGGTCATTATTTCCTCCAGGACAAGCTCTCTCCTCCTCCTCCTCCCCCTCTCCTCCTCCTTCCTCTCCCTGCTCTCACTTCTCTAGCTCAGTTTTGGCTTCTAACCTGAGAGAATCTGCAAAGCCAAGTTCACAGCCCACCAGGTCTTGGGGGAGGGAGATAGACTAGCTCCCTGCTGAGGCTGGGTGGAAGTGTCCCAGCCCATCCTCCAGCCTCTCCATAACAGTCTTCACCTAGACTGGGAGTCGCTACAAGAGAATCAGGGGAAATCACACAGGGCCATTAATTAGGCTGTGATGCACAGGAAGCCCCTGCTTAGAGAGCACCCAGGCATCCACACTCAACTCCCTGGTCCTGTGCTGTACGCCCATGCCTGGCACTTGTACCGGGTGCAGGGTTGCCCAGCCAAGGAGTTCCTCTTGAAAACAAACAAGAATTTTCCACCCTTTTTTGCTTTAAATTTACTCCTCCTCCCTTCCCGCAGAACGCATGAAGAAATTTACTCTCCCTTTCTTTGTCCCTTAACTCACTATGACTCTGGCCCTCCTTCTAGGACTGAGACACACTTCCAATGATTCCTTACCCCCTACCACTTTCCTTCAGGATAATCGAGCAGCAGAAATCTCTGTGACTGTCTCATCTCAGAGTACGTACTCCTCCGGTATCCTCGGGGTAGCAAAGGCTGGGCGAAATGGAGGCTGGCACTCAAGGAGACTGTGGGGCGGCGAGGATCTCACCAGGCAGCCCCCACCAACTCACTCTCTAGACTAAGGGCCTTCAAAGGCCGGGTATTGTTTCCCTCCAAATCTGAGAGGTCTTTTCAGTGCTGACACACATGCTGCTCCTCAACAAGCTCAATATGGAATTTCCACATGACCCAGCAATTCCACTTTTCGATATATACTCCCAAAGGATTGAAAGCAAAGACTGGAACAGACACATGGCCTAGAATATTCATAGGGAGACTATTCGCAATAACTGAAGGTGGACACAGCCCAAATGTCCATCAATAAATAAATGAACAAACGAAATGTGGTATTGTATATACATGCAATAGACTATTATTCAGCCATGAAAAAGACTCTGACCTGGCAGCCTGAAACACAGCAGGTGTGTGGGGGTGCATGCCCCAAATCCCAAGAGGAGAATAGAAGAGAAAGGATTGTGGCATGGCCATACCTCCTGAAGGAAGGGAGGCAACTCCTCACTTTCCCTCTGACTGTCTCTCTCTATCTCTCCAGCTAGTACACACATCTTATGGCAAAACCTTTTAAAAATGAAATGATGCGGGAACCAGCAGTTAGCGTAGTGGCTATGTCGCTGGACTCCCACGTGGTCGACCGCGGTTCGTGTCCCGGATCCAGTGGCTTGAGACTCACGCCGGGCGCATGTGCGTGCGTGCCCAGGATCCCAAGAGGAGAATGGAGGAGAAGG
>NW_006159727.1:1708108-1708460 GCF_000334495.1 Tupaia belangeri chinensis | reverse complement strand
GCGAGCCCGCATGCGCCCTATAGTGAAAACCTCTAAAAAAAAAAAAGAAGAAGAAATGATGCTAAATACTATGACATGGATAAACTTCTAAAATGTTACACTAACCGAAAGACAAAAGAACATACATTAGCCATTTATGTGAAATGTCCAGAAGAGGCAAACCTGTGGAAACAGAGTGTAGATTCTTGATTGCCAAGGGCTGAGGGGAAGAAGTAAGTAAAGATTTCTAATAGATATGGGGTTCCTAATAGGGCTGAATCAAAAAACGTTCTGGAACTAGATGGTGACAGTTGCAGACCATTGTGAAAAGCCCGTGAGCTGTACTTTTTTTTTTTTTTGGGGGGGGGGGGCG
>NW_006159727.1:1703698-1708001 GCF_000334495.1 Tupaia belangeri chinensis | reverse complement strand
CTGTACTCCCCTCGGGATCTTGGGCATGCACGCACACACGCCTGGTGTGAGTTTAAGCCACCAGGTCCGGTGGTCGACTTGAACCGAGGTCGACTACGTGAGAGTCCAGCGACATAGCCATTACGCTAACTGCTGGTCCCGAGCTGCACTTCTAAATGGCAAATTTAGGGACCGCCAATGACACTGTGGTAACGTAACTGGACCTGTAAGGGAAAGGCCCCTAGTTGACACCTCCCTGAGTAAGCTGGGTAGCGTGAGAACCCTGTTGGGGATTCGACTTGAACCGAGGTCGACTACGTGAGAGTCCAGCGACATAGCCATTACGCTAACTGCTGGTCCCGAGCTGCACTTCTAAATGGCAAATTTAGGGACCGCCAATGACACTGTGGTAACGTAACTGGACCTGTAAGGGAAAGGCCCCTAGTTGACACCTCCCTGAGTAAGCTGGGTAGCGTGAGAACCCTGTTGGGGATATCTCTCTCTTTCATGGAAAGAAAGAAACAAACTTTTAAAAGTAGTAAATTTGGGACCAGCGGGTGGATTCTCATGTAATTGACCATGGTTTGAGTCCCGGACCCAGCGCCTTAAAACACACCAGGCACATGTGCATGCATGCCCAAAATCCTGAGAGGAGAATGGAGAACAAGGAATTATGGTGTGACCCTCCCCACTGGGGGGGGGTGATTTCTTGCTTTCTGTCTCTGTCTCTCCGGGGAATACACATGCCCTATAGCTAAAGTTGTCTCTCAAAAAACTATAACAACAAAAAATAGTATATTTGGGATACTAGTAGGTGGCATAGAGATTAAGGCAGCTGGATCCTATATGGAAGCCTGTATAGTTCAAGTGTCAGACCCAGCAGCTTGAAAATCATGCTGGGCCCGTGTGTGTGTGTGTGTGTGTGTGTGTGTGTGTCCCAAATCCTGAGAGCAGCATGGAGAAGGGATGGCAGGGATTGCGGCTGGCCATCCACCCTGGGGGATGACTCCTCACTTTCCTTCTCCCTGTTTCTCTTCCTCTCCAAAAGCCCTACGACAAAAACCTAAATAAATAAATAAATAAAGACAGTCCAGTCATGCCCTGATTAATCTATAGCAGAAGGAACTGAGTGAGTGCACAATCAGCTCAGTGCATGCTCCCTAGGGCAAAAGGAATAAAACCTCTAAAAAAAAAAGTGGTAAATTTTTATGCCATGTGTATTTCAGCACAATTTAAAAATGCATGTTGTATTAATCCCAGTACCCCTTATTAGACAGGACCCGAGAGCCGCAGAGTTATCTGTACTGAGGGTGACCAGTTGCACTGGTTTTTCAGGGGTTGTCCTGGTTTTAGGACTGAAAAGCCTTCCGTTATGGGCGACTCTCTTTGCACTGGAATTCCGCCTCTTTCTGCCTAGGAGCTCAGGCAGAGTTCTCACCTTCTCTGAGTCAGGATTTCCTGCCCAGTGGGTGTGCTTCAGGATTAGATGGGATAATAACTAATAACACTAATCACAACCAATAGTTAGAGAACACTTACTAAGCTCCAGGCACTGTTACTGGCCAGTGCTTCGTGTACACAAACCCTCTGGGGAATGGGAGGGCTTGTAAACGTGCAGATCTGGATTCCCGGATCTAGAGGAGGAACTGGGATTCTGCATTTCTAATGATGCTGAAGTTGCTGGTACACGGATCACACTTTGAATATCATCTATTTTTTCTAATTTATTCAATGTCCACCACAACCCAGTAAGGTAATACCTCTTCTTCCTTTTTTTTTTTTTTTGGGAGAGGTTTTTGCTATAGGGCGCATGTGCTCGCCAGAAAGACAGAGAGAGATAGAGAGACAGAAAGCGAGAAATCGCCCCCCAGGGGGGATGGCTATGCTGCAATCCCTTCTCCTCCATTCTCCTCTCGGGATCTTGGGCATGCATGCACACGCGCCCGGCCTGAGTTTAAACCACCGGGTCCGAGACTCGAACTGCGGTCGACTACAGGGGAGTTCAGCAACATAGCCATTATGCTAACTGCTGGTCCCGACCTCTTCTTAACTTCATTCTGCAGATAGAGTCAGAGACACCAGGAGGTTCAGTGACTTGGCCAAGATCACAAAGCTGGGAGGTGAGAGTCAGGATTGAAAACAAAGACAGTCTGGTACAGAAGCCCCAGCCATAATCAGTACCCTGTCCTCTACAGAGATGTGGATCAAGGATTTGGTGCCAGGCCTGCCACAGGGTAACCTTTCAAAAAAAATCATAACTATCATTATGAGTTGTATTAGATGCCACCTTGCCCTTGAGAAAGCCATTCATCTTTTCAGATTCCTCACTGGACCACACAGCCTCGAATGTTCTTCCACCTTTAATCTAATCCGTAAGCAAGAGATGGCCCTTGCAGCCGAGTTCAGAACCAGAGTCTTCCTTTTCTTGTCTTTCCTTTTTAGGAAATTGTTTGGGACTCCCTAAAAGCTAAGCCCCAGGGTTGGGCATCTCTGCCACTCTGACTCATCTACAATCTACAAGGCAAGGAAACCAGGTCCCCCACGCTCTCATTCAACAATAGCCTCCCTCTCCCAAGAGACAGGGATGATGACTTACACCTCTCTGTATCCCTAGTGCCCAGTCCGGAGCCTGGCCCAAGTGCCCAGCAAACACCAAGAACCTGTTAGCTACCTCTGTGCCCCCTAGGTGTCAGGTTCCCGATCTGTAGAATGGATCCGGTAAGACCTACCTAGAATCCTGTCTATGAAACCAGACCGTTGAGGAACAGTCCTCTCCCACCTTGCTGCAGATCTATGATGAAACACCTGCTGTATGCCTGGACCTGCAGTGCAGCCAGAGAGAGACATCTGGAACAGCAGCACCTCCTTGTTCCCCACTGGACAGTTTTGAGATTTCTCAGAGTAGATGGTTCTATGGGAATGGGGACTCAGGAGATGGGCTGCATAGTGGCACTGAATGCTTTCAATGGTGGTGGGAGGAGGTCTAGCGCAGCTCCGTGGGAAAAGGACAAGACAGGCTTGAGCTGGGTCTTGATCGAAGTCCAAGAAAATATTTGGATCTACAGAATGGAGCAGGTCTCCCACGCCAGGGCAATAGCAGAGGACAGCTGTCACCCTATCCCATGTGCTCTGTTGAAAGGATCTCCTGGACTGGGCTTGGCTGGGACAGAGGTGAGGTAGGAAGCCAGGTAGAGCGAGCACAGACAGCTCGACTTCCAGCTTCCGTGGGATGGACCTGGTCTGAATGGGTTTATGCTGGAAAGGGCTGCCTTGAAGTGCTCCCCTCTCTCCCAGGAGAGCCTGAGTCCCTGGAGCTTTGTCAGCTCTTGCTACTCTCCCTCGTCACCCCTCCCCAGTCCTCCACAGGGACAGCTTCCAGAGGTCTCTCTGAATCCATATGTGGGTTTTGGCTTTTCCTGTTTTTGGCTCTGCCGGGCAGCAGGGGATTTGAGGGGTGGTTGTGTGATTTGTACAGCTGTCATTAGGGTAATTGCACAATATTTTCCCAAATTTCTCCTGCAGCTTCAGGCTCCGTTTCCAAACTTTCTGCCTGAACAGGGACTCTGGTGAGAGGGGCTGGCTCTGAGCCCTCCCAGTGGCTGCTAACAGTACTTAGGGATAATAAAAACACAGCCACCTGGCCCAGCACCTGGCCCAGCGTCCAGTATTCCCATGGGACCAGGCACCAGGGCACTAGCGGTGGCGAGAGAAGGAGTCCCTGGATTGGAGATGTGGCGGCGTCATAAAAGGCGCAATGGCAGTCACTGCTAATTGTACTCGATGTCACTTCTCCCCCCCTCTCAAAAGGAAAACAGATACAAATTTACCCAAGACTTTTCCGAAACAGCAAGGATGCTTTCTCCTGAAATCAGGATTTGGGATGTTCCTACGCTGCCTTCAAAGAAAGATGATTGACCCAAACCTTGCCTGCTATTTCTCAGCGGCTTCTGAAGCCAGCCCTAACTATACCCAGAGTGAGTGTCTCAAGCTGGTTTAGGCTTAGTCCAGAGAGCTGGCAGAGAAAAAAAGTAAGGAGTGGTGTGGGCCTGGCCCCAGTGGGGAGTCACAGCATAGTCAGCAAGCTGTATTAATGAATGGGAAAGGGGAATGAATGCTGGGACGAGTTTGGATCTGTTACCTCCCGCCCTTCTCAGGTGGATTTGCCTACCCACTTCCTGCTCAGCCTGACAGATATTTAATACTCTGGGCTGGCTCCCCAGCCTTCCAAAATACGCACACGTGCACGCATGCATGAACACGTACATACCTGCAAGAAGGAAAGTCACTCCCCGCCCCCCCCCCCCCCCCGCAACCAGGAGCGCGA
>NW_006159727.1:1703164-1703667 GCF_000334495.1 Tupaia belangeri chinensis | reverse complement strand
GAAAATCCAAGACTTCAGACCTTTAAGAAAGTTGTAAAAGTGCTGGAGGTGACGCGTTCTGGACCTGGCCTCCTGAGTCACCCAAGAAAGAGTCTCCATGGTGGGCCCTCAGAGGCTGGAAGGTTCAGGAAAATCACAGGCAGATCTGCTACCTTTGGGCCTCAGGGCCCATGTTCCTTCTGACCCGCTGGCTGGGGAGTGGGATGCACCGTGGAGAGCCTCGTCACTTAGCATCATCACGTCTGCTCCGACATGATGCCTCTGAGTAATGTAATTTATATTTCATGCACAATTGAAGCAGCTAATGGTGTAATTCTCCAAGGGGGAAACAAGTTGTTATAGTGTTAATTACATTGCAGGCGTGTTCCCTCTCCTTTGCCCCCCAAGTGCTCCAAGAGAAGTTACCAGGTAGCAACTGAGTGGGTGTCTAAGAACGTGGTTTTGATAGGCTCCCCCAATGTTGGGTTGTACAGTGGCAGGAAGGCCAAGGATGCCTCCCTTCT
>NW_006159727.1:1690053-1702383 GCF_000334495.1 Tupaia belangeri chinensis | reverse complement strand
GCTCCTCAAGTGTTGGGTTGTACAGTGGCAGGAAGGCCAAAGATGCCTCCCTTCTCCCTAGTAGGAGGTGGGAGGTTGGCTTCAACTGCCCGGGTGGTCTGATTTCCTTGTCCCAGACTGCTAGTGGAATCCCACTGGACTACCAGTATGTAGTGTTCCCAGGCTCACTGGGAAAGGAGGCAAAATATGATCAAAACAACAAACCCAGCTTAGACACCAGCGGCTAACATTGTGGAGTGTGGCAGTTGAGCACATGGCCTCGGAGGGCAGACTGTTGGGCCTAGAAGCCCAGCTACACCCTGGGGAAATCCCTTCACCTCTGTGGGGATCAGTACCCACATGATACAGTTGCAATAAGAATTAAATGAGTTAATATGTATACCATGCTTAGAATATTGGCACATGGTTTAGTAAGATATTATGGTAAGGGAGTAAATAGAGTTCAACCATCGTAAGGTTCTGGAATTTTCTGTGAAGTGGTAGAAGTTGTTTTTGTTGTTGTTGTTGTTGTTGTTGGTTTTTTTGGTTTTTGTTTTTCCTATATTCATGGTAGGCAAATGTACTGAAAAAGAACAAATGCCTTGCTTTTGAGAAAGGAGAAATGGAGATTTTGAGGCATTATAGAAACATAAAGTTGAAGATGTTTCCTAGAAAAAGTTGACCATTTCAGAGGTGGTTTTTAACTCCTGGTAAAAGGAAGAAAGAGAAGCAGCAGAGAAAGGAAGGAAAGAAATAAGGGAGGGAGGAAGGAGGGAAGGCAGGAAGGAGGAAAGAAAAGAAGGGAGGGAGCAAGGATGGAAAGAGGGAAGAAAAGGAAAGATGGAAGGAAGGAGCATTCAGGATCAGCACGGATTCACTATACACAAGTAAGGTCAAGTTTACTCTACACCTTCTTTACTGATCAATCAGAGTAAGTTGTCCAGTAGATAGGGAAGACAATAATACATGTCATTATTCTTGATTTATCCAAAGCATTTTACAAAGTCTCACAGCTTATCCTTATTGGAAATATGGACCAAAGTGGGCTGGCTATCATTTGCCCAATTGTCACTGATTGGATAACTGTGTGTCTGTGTGGGCTTGAACTCCATTTCTGGTACTCATTTCTCTATTAGTCAAGGTAGGATAACTTCTCTACCAAATAATCCCCACATCTCTGTGGCTCGAATGATAAACTTACTTGCTCACATCATAGCAGGGTCGTCAACAAGAGGCTCTGCCCCTACACAATCATTTGGATATGTGGGTCCTTCCATCTTGTGATGCTGCCATCTTTACTTTATGTCCTCCAAGGCTTCCAGAGAAAGGGTAGAGAGGAAAATCTTGCAAGGGAGATTTCTGCAAGTCAGGACAAGAAATGTATCGCATCCCCACCCATATTTCACTGGCCAAAATTCAGTCACATGGGAGCGCATAGCATGAAGGGACTGGGAAATGAACTTTAGCCATGTGGATGGAAAGAAGAGAAAACTATGGATATTGGGAGTGTGTGAATTGTTCCTGCTGGGTCCCTGAGAGATCTAATTTCATCGTCATGACTTCAGCTCATCACTCCAGTCCACTAACATCTTTTTGAGGCTTCGTTCTTCATCCATTATAGTGACTTTCATTTCTAGCTCCATCTCACCCGGAAACTTGCTAGACAAGCCTTCTTTCCTGTCCAAAGCCAGCCAAGTGCTGCACTGCCCAAATGCCTGCAAGAAGATCTGGCTTTAAAAACGATTTCGAGTAGTCCACAAGTATCTATCGACATCTATGTCAGTCTTCAGGGAGGTCTCTGGTGGCAAGCCAAACTCCCATGTCTTGCCCTGCCCTATGCGACATTATTTTTTTTTTTCAATGACTTGGATGAAGGCAGAGAATGAGCCTTTATTATTCTTTGGGGATGTAACTCGTTCAGACTCTCTTATGTAATGGCAGCTTACTAGGAATCTCCAGGAAGAGAATGTGCCATTCGGCCAGATCTCACACCGTCAGACTGGATTATTGAAGATGTGGAAGAATCCAACACATCCTTAGGGGCTAGATTATCACAGGGAACATTTCCCCTCAGTGAGGCAACAGAATTCACTTTCTCCACTTGGTGATGGCCTGTCTTAGATATGACTCAACTACTCTCCTAGACTCACTTTTCTCTCTATGGCTGCCTACTTCCCCTCCCCATCACTGGGTAAGAAATTCTCTATCTTGTTTCTCAACATAAATTCCTGAGTGGGAGAGGGAACAAGTGTGTCCTATCTAATGAATCATTTTTAAAGCCAGATCTTCTTGCAGGCATTTGGGCAGTGCAGCACTTGGTTGGCTTTGGACAGGAAAGAAGGCTTGCTAGCAAGTTTCTGGGTGAGATGGAGCTAGAAATGAAAGTCATTATAATGGATGAAGAACGAAGCCTCAAAAAGAGTTTAGTGGACTGGAGTGATGAGCTGAAGTCATGACAATGAAATTAGATCTCTCAGGGACCCAACAGGAACAATTCACACACTCAGAAAGTTTCTTTGACGATAGTTTGATGAAGGGACTATTTACAGAGGTGGAAGCAGGTATTGAGGAAACTAACAAGTAATGGTGACACACTCAGGGTCCAGCAACAGCAGGAAGCTGTTACTACTCCTGGACCTGAAAGGGCAAGGGGAGTGAATGGTTTTGCCACAATTTATCATGGCAACCACTGAGGAGAAGCCACCAGACATAAGCAATAGGTGTAAGTAGAAAACCATAGCCACTGCCAAGACTGTGACCTGGAGGAGAGGGATTCGGGGGTGAGTTCAATACCCAACCTCAGTCTCCCTCACTCTAAACTCCTGTGGATACCTCCCATCAGCCACACCTAACAGGGAACCAGAGAGCTAAGGAATCCAATGAAGCCAAGACACAGAACAGAGCGAAGAGCAGAGAATGGATCTGGAGGGGGGGAAGAGGAATAACTAGCAGTAAGATTCACAGCGATATGTATATATAAAATATTGCATTTAGCTTAGAAAGTCAGTTGCATAAAAATTATATGGGACACATTCGATGTGAAAAATAAATGCTGGAGACATATGAGCTACCTCTAGGTTCTATATGAAGTGACAGTGGATGCCGTAAGAGCAAAGGGTCCCATCCAGCGGAGGATATGGTTCTTGAGCCCACTGCTTTCTGCCCTGATCAGACCACACCTGGGGTTCTGAGCTAGTCTGGGCCTCTCACTTTAGAAGGAGTCATTTATGACTATGTCTTCAGAGAAAGCAATGACATATTGAAGAGTTTGAGTTTAGTGGACTGGAGTGATGAGCTGAAGTCATGACAATGAAATTAGATCTCTCAGGGACCCAACAGGAACAATTCACACACTCAGAAAGTTTCTTTGACGATAGTTTGATGAAGGGACTATTTACAGAGGTGGAAGCAGGTATTGAGGAAACTAACAAGTAATGGTGACACACTCAGGGTCCAGCAACAGCAGGAAGCTGTTACTACTCCTGGACCTGAAAGGGCAAGGGGAGTGAATGGTTTTGCCACAATTTATCATGGCAACCACTGAGGAGAAGCCACCAGACATAAGCAATAGGTGTAAGTAGAAAACCATAGCCACTGCCAAGACTGTGACCTGGAGGAGAGGGATTCGGGGGTGAGTTCAATACCCAACCTCAGTCTCCCTCACTCTAAACTCCTGTGGATACCTCCCATCAGCCACACCTAACAGGGAACCAGAGAGCTAAGGAATCCAATGTAGCCAAGACACAGAACAGAGCGAAGAGCAGAGAATGGATCTGGAGGGGGGGAAGAGGAATAACTAGCAGTAAGATTCACAGCGATATGTATATATAAAATATTGCATTTAGCTTAGAAAGTCAGTTGCATAAAAATTATATGGGACACATTCGATGTGAAAAATAAATGCTGGAGACATATGAGCTACCTCTAGGTTCTATATGAAGTGACAGTGGATGCCGTAAGAGCAAAGGGTCCCATCCAGCGGAGGATATGGTTCTTGAGCCCACTGCTTTCTGCCCTGATCAGACCACACCTGGGGTTCTGAGCTAGTCTGGGCCTCTCACTTTAGAAGGAGTCATTTATGACTATGTCTTCAGAGAAAGCAATGACATATTGAAGAGTTTGAGAACCAAGTCTAATGAGAAAAGGCTGAAGAAGATTGGAACCATATGTCGGTCATAGAGAAATGCCCTAGGGATAAGACTGTAACTTTTTTGGGACCAGTAGTTAGCGTAATGGCTATGTCGCTGGACTCCCATGTAGTCGACCGCGGTTCGCGTCCCGGACCCGGTGGCTTAAAACTCACGCCGGGCGCGTGTGCGTGCGTGCCCAAGATCCCGAGAGGAGAATGGAGGCAAAGGGATTGCGGTGTGGCCATCCCCCCTGGGGGGTGATTTCTCGCTTTCTGTCTCTATGTCTCTCTCTCTGTCTTTCTGGCGAGCGCATGCACCCTATAGCGAAAACCTCTCCAAAAAAAAAAAAAAAAGACTATAACTTTCTCCAAATATTGAAAATGCAGATAGGAGGACTCCCCTTTTGGACATACCCTTCAACCCTTCGATGTCCCCGGACTGCATGGCACCACTCCTATGGACCCCACAGTAAATGGCCTTTCCAGCCTTTACCGACCCTGTTGCAAATGTCCATTTATGGGCCATCTTTCCTAATGGAGGACAGATACTTTCTCACCATTGCACCTCTGTACCTAAAGCCTGGCTTCTGGGACGTGCTCAGAAAGTGTCTGTTGGATTAATGTGGTGCTCCAATAGGAGAGTAGGACTGTGGAGAGGAAAATGCATGTGCTGGAAGGGAGTGGGGCGGACCACACCCCAGTTTTCGTCTGCAACTACAAATGTGTGAGTCTGGACAAAGTCCTCTGCTCTCTCGAAACCTCAGTTTACTCACTGTCTCCAGAGATGTTTTGCATACTCGAAGAGCTAGTTTATTTGCAGAGCTTGAGACCATGGGAAGTGTTCAGAAAAGGGTCGTTATTATTGTTTGAATGGTTCAGGCTGGTGAAACTGTCTTGGGTTGGATTCCTCAGGAGACCTTGGAACACAGATTCGTGCCCAAACGGCTTTTAGAAAATGTTCTCAGCCAAACCCAGTAGGATAGGAAGGACATCGGAGCAGGGAGAGAACAAAGGTGTGATATCAGGCGACGCTCTGTGTTGGACAACCTTGGAGACAGTGGTGTCACACCTCAGAGTCACCCCAGTCAGCCAGGAAGCATGGAAGCCAGGACGGTTCCCCCACCCACACAACATACCCATTGGCCACTGTCAGGAGCTGCCCCAGGGAAACAAAAAGCCCCAGGCACTTGCTCTTCCCTAGTATTATTTATATTCTTTGTATTCTCCTTGGGAGAAGCAGTCACAGTACTCTGAAGAGAGTCCGTCCACACAGAGCACAGGTGCTGGTTGTTGTCAGAGAAAGTCCACCAGGAGCTGGTGTGTGGGGAAATGGTGAAAGGATGGTCTGTCACACTGGTACATGAAGAGAGGGCTGCAGGCCAAGGTTGCCAAGGAAATCCCATTCCCTTCCATCCAGGCAAAATCCCACCTACTTCTGGTCAGATCCTCAGCCTGCAGCCCCCAGGCCCCAAGTGGTCCAGGGAGTCTGAGAGTTACAGAAGCCACATCCCCAAGGAGACATCTGCTTCTCCTCTCCCACATTCATCATAGTCTCATTGGAGTGCATTTGATTTTCAAGGTCTTCCCCATCATGGCCCTAATGGCCCCAGGATCCCAACGAAGGTGCTACAAGTGGTTTCTGCTTGTACTGTGCAATACTCCCTGAGCTGATGTTTCTAAAGTTGTGTTTTCTTCTTCTCACCCTTGAAGTGTATGAGGACAGGATGCCTCTGATTCAGTCCTGACCTTCTGCCTATCTCCGTGTTGCACATTCCTCTGGGCCCTGTGGCAGTGTGGGAGGTCCAGGGGGCAATCAGAACATGCTGTCCTCTTCACAGTGTGACTAAGGTTCTTTGGAGTGGTTTCTGGATTTCAGAGTTTGACTGCTTTTGCTCTGCACATCCCTACCCTGATGAGGTGGGAAGGAAGGAAAAGATCGACCATCCCAGAATCCAGATGCTCTAAGTCCCAGGATCATTGAATCAGACCCTTGAGAAGACACGAGTATAGTGCCAGGGGCCCTGAAGGATTTGTATTACGGACTGAATGTTTCCTCCAAACTCATACACTGAAGCTATAACCATGGATGGTATTAGAGCGTGGGGCCGTTGGTAGTAATTATATTTAGATGAGGTCATGAGGGAGGGGCTCTCGTGATGGGATTAGTGTCCTTACAAGAAGAAGGGGGTAGACAGTGATGTAGCAATAAAATGTGACAGTCTGCAAGGCTGACCTACATGGGAAGGGTCTGGGTTTGTGTACAGGGACCTCTCTGAACACATAGGGCACACACGTGCCCATGATCCAGGGCTGATTAAGGCTGAGGGTGGCTATCTCTCTGTCTCTTTCTCATGAAATTAATAAATGTAAAAAAAAAAAAAGAGAGAGAGAGAGACCAAGGCTCTGTGTGCCATGTCTCTCCTTGTCAATGTGAAGACACATGGAAAAGATAGCATCTGCAAGCCAGGTAGAGATGCCTCACTAAGAACTGAACCTGCCAGAACCTTGATCTTGGACTTCCAGCCTCCAGAACTGTGAGAAATAAATGTCTGTTGTTTAAGCTCCCCAGCCTGTGGTATCTTGTTATTGTAGCCCAAGCTGGCTAGGACATGTGTAAAGTGGGAAGCATGCCTCCTGCTTTCCAGGAGCTTGTGTGTTTTTTTGTTTGTTTGTATGTTTGTTTTTAAGAGAGATTTTTGCTATGGGGCATGTGCTCTCACTGGAGAGAGAGAGAGAGAGAGACAGAAAGCAAGAAATCACTCCCAGGGAGGACGGCCATGCCACAATCCTTTCTCCTCCATTCTCCTCTCAGCATCTTGGGCACGCACGCACACATGCCCAGCACAAGTTTTAATCCGCCAGGTTCAGGACTTAAACTGTGGTCAATTACATGTGAGTCCAATGACGTAACCATTACACCATCTGCTGGTCCCGAGGAGCTTTTGATTTTTAAGGTGCCGTGTATTGACATCACTGAGGAACACCAAAGGCTGCATCAGGTCATGCCTAAACCTCATCTGTCACCTTTTTGCCCAGCATGGTTGAAACAGAAATACCTACTCTCTGCATCAGACTTTATAACACAAAGTCCCTTCTTATTTGACCCCTGCAAAGTGCTTCAACCAGTGCCTTGCCCACAGCAAGGGGTGATGGTACTACCAGGGTGGTGGTGATGTTCTCCCTATCACAGGGTGCCCGTGAAGCTAGGATCGGGGAGAGAGGTATTGGCACCACATGTAATAGATAAGGAGACTAAGACCCAGGGGAGTCAGCGATGTCAGCCCTGGTATTCCATCTTCACTCACTCATTTGTTGACCATCGTGCCAATGGTGGGCCAGGCATTCTCCAGAGTCCTGGGCCTCTGTGTTCTGAGCAAAGTGGACATGATCCCTGACCCCAAGGAGCTTACAATCTGCTCAGCCAGCTGGGCTGGAAGCAATCATCTCACAAACCATGTGCAGTTGCAAACTGAAAAGAGTTCCTCTAAAGGAAAGGACACTGACTTACATTGGGGCTGGAAGTTGTCAGAGGGCCGTATCTCACTAAGAGCGTACAAAACCATGGAGAGCTGAGACAGTGAAGGTAAGGAAGGCTAACCGGGCTAGGGATTCTCAATTGTTCACAGCATCCGAATTGCCTGGAGGGCTGGTTAGACACAGTGCTGGCCCCCAGTCTCAGAGTTTTCTTTTTGAAAATTTTGCCAGAGGGCACATGTGCTTGAGAGAGACAGAGAGAGAAGTAAGAGACGGGAAGTGCAAAAGCACCTCCATGGGGGATGTTCACGCTGTGATCCTTTCTCCTCCATTTCTCCTTTTCAGATTTTGGGCACGCATGCTCACACCCCCAGCGTGTTTTTTTTTTTTTCTAGCCGCCGGGTCTGGGACTTGAACCACACAGTTGCCCATCTGGGATCCTCAGAGTTTCTGATTCAGCAGGTCTGTGGTAGGGCATCATAATTTGCATTTCTTCAGCATTCCCAGGGTTGATGAAAGGAAATAAAATTGCAGATAGATAAGAAGAACACTGTCTGAAGTTATAACATTCAGTGGAGTGAATATAGTTAACAACTTACTATGTATCTAAGAATACCTAAAAAAGAGGATTTTCGATGTTTCCCAACACAAAGTAATGACAAATGGTTGATTAATAGGCATATTAATTACCCGAGTTTAATCATTACACACTGGATTCACGTGCTGAAAAGTGACATTGTACCCCACCAACATGTACAATTATTAGCTGTTAACAAAACATAAATACTGTTTTTAAATGAGATAGAGTTCCCAGGCGATGCCAAAGCTGCTGTTCCCTGGACCACACTGTGTTTCTACACTGAACTCTGTCAAAGGGAATTGAAGGAGTGTTTTAGAGCACAGAGCATAGCATGTGCAAAGACTCTGGAGCAGGTAGGAGAGAGTGAGTCTCGGCAAGAGCAGTTGGCGTAATGGCTATGTCGCTGGACTTCCATGTAGTCGACCGCAGTTCGAGTCTCGGACCCACTGGCTTAAAACTCACGCTGGGCACGTGCGCATGCGTGCCCAAGATCCCGAAGGAAGAATGGAGGAGAAGGGATTGCAGCGTGACCATCCCCCCTGGGGGGTGATTTCTCTTTTTCTGTCTCTCTATCTCTCTGTGTCTGTCTGGCCAGCACACGCTCCCTATAGCAAAAACCTCTCCAAAAACAAAGAAAAAAGAAAAAGGAGAGAGTACGTCTCTGTGAGGCCAGCCTGGCCTTGCCCACTGGGTCAAAGGGGTGGAGTCGGCAGGAACCAGACTGGGCAGTCGCCCTACGACTGCGAGTTTTCAGCCAAGAGTGACGGGAAGACATCGGAAGTTTAAAGCAGGTCAGTGCTAGGGCAACATTTGCATAACTCTGGTTGCTTTGCACGGAAGGGTGCAGGTGGATACCAGGAGGCCAGTAAGGTGACCCCAAATGTCCTGATGACTTTTTGTCCTCTTCCTGGTTGCTACCACCAAGCAAATTCACTGCCCCACACCTCTTTCCTTGGGCCAAGCAGAAGCTGCTACGAGCTGAAGACTTTGCTCAGAGGCTGGGCTTACAGAAAAGACATGACCCGTGTGCTTTAGGGGTCTGTTTTTGTACTATGCCATTTGGCCTTTGTCCCCCAAAGTAGCACATTTAAGGCCAAGTCTCTGACATGTGGGCTGCTGAAAACATCAAAACCACTGCAGAATCAGTACGAGTTGACAGAGAGTTGATTTCTAAAAGTGGAGTGTTTGGAGCAGGGTGGAAGCGTTTCAAAATGCTGGGGGATGGGCTCACTTGCACATGTTCTAGACCACACGGTAGGGGAGACTGGGCATGGCGTGATGGGCACGAATGTGTCTTCTCGGGTTCAAATCCTGGTTCTGCCATTACAGTATGTCCAGGGGAGACTTAACCTCTCTGTCTCAAGTTTTCCCCATCTGTAAAACAGGGATGGATAATGGTGGTAATTGCTTCAAAGGGTTGTTGTCGGGATTTGATGAGTTAATAAACACGTGTAGATTCATGCCTGGCACATCTGTAAATACTGCATGGATGTACTGTCTTCAGCATCACCCTTCCCAGGCATGTTCAATGGGACCTTAAAGAAGACAGCTGGACTGACTGTAAGACAGGTGGACAATGGCTCTGCATGTCCTATTGGGTTTGTTTTGCCTTTGATTTGTCTTTTAAGAACAGTGGGAGTGAAACTGAAGGCTTGGAGGAAATTTGAGAAGGAAGGGCGGGTCAGCAGGCGGTATAGTGGTTAAGGCGTTGGACTCCCGCATGGCGGACTGTTGTCCGAGTGCTAGACTCGGAGGCTCGAAACTCACACTGGGCACGTGTACATGAATGCCCAAAATCCCAGCAGGAGAATGGAGGAGAAGAGATTGCAGCATGGCCATCCCCCTGAGGGGTGATTTCTTGTTTTCTCTCTGTCTCTCTGGCAAGCTCACACACCCAATAGCAAAAATCTCTCTCAAAAAAGAGAGAGGAAGTGGGGGGTGGGGGAGAGAAAATGAAGAAGGATCCCAGGGAAGCTGTCCTGGCTGGCTTGGCAGATGGGGCTGAGCTCTGCCCTGAGCCCTGGGAATGCTTTCTATCAGTCTCTATGTCCCCTCTCAGGAGATCCCTTCCAGTAACCCTGGGGTCCTTTTTGTCTACAAGTGCGGGGAACTAAACGCACCTAGCATGGTAATTCCCCTCCCACACCCCTCTCAGCTGTTAACAGAAGACTGTCCTATGTCCCGTCGCCTCAGGTACAAGAAGCCCTCCAGGGCTCCCCTGCAGGATCAAGCTGAGCTGTCCTGCAAGGATCCTGCCTGGCTTCCTACCTGCCATACCAGCTCCCTCCCAGTACCCTTAGCAGCACATCGTTCAGCAATCCCCTGCATGGAATCCTCATCACAGGGTTGATTTGGGGGGGGACCCTCCAATTTCTTAGAAGGAGTTTTGTACCATCTGAACACAGGTCAAGGTGGTTATTTTTGCATTCTGTGAGTAGCTACTGGGAGCCCTCACGTCCAGTAATTAAAGGAGGCAGGAGGAAAGGACATGGTCCCCGAGGCAGGGAGATGGCTAAGGCAGCGCTGGCAGGTCTTGCTTCCGGGGCATGCTTGTGTGTGCCTGTCTCCAACCTGCCCAGAGAGCTAAAGCTCCGAGTGAGCCAGCAGACCTGGAAGCGAAACTGGTAGTAAAGATAGACCCCAAATAGACTGTGT
Source organism: Tupaia belangeri chinensis (assembly GCF_000334495.1). Taxonomy (NCBI): domain Eukaryota; kingdom Metazoa; phylum Chordata; class Mammalia; order Scandentia; family Tupaiidae; genus Tupaia; species Tupaia belangeri. The sequence goes on along the minus strand of NW_006159727.1, from coordinate 1,691,566 downwards.
GCCTGGGAGATGAGGCTGTCTAGTCTGGCTAGACAGACAGGGTCGGCAGGGCAGGGCTAAGGGTGGTGGAAGGAAAGGGGCGTTCAAAATACCAAGCTGGGGGGACCAGCAGTTAGCATAATGGATATATCGCTAGACTCCCATGTAGTCGACCACGGTTTGAGTCCCAGACCCAGCGGTTTAAACTCAAGCTGGGCACGTGTGTGTGCATGTGTATGCAAAATCCCGAGAGGAGAATGGAGGAGAAGGGATTGCAGCATGGCCATCCGCCCTGGGTAGTGATTTCTCACTTTCTGTCTCTCTGTCTGTCTCTGTCTTTCTGGTGAGCGCACATGCCCTATAGCAAAACCTCTAAAAAGAAAAATAAAGAAATACCAAGCTGGGCTGGCTGGCTCCACAGTCCACCTGGGAAGCACTCTCAGGCTGGGCACTGCCACAGCGTCAGGGACAGAGACAGAGACACTGAAACAGAGAGAGATATAGACAGAGATGGGGAGAAACAAGGAGACAAAGATAGAGGCAGAGTGAGAGAGACAGACTGAGGCAGGGACAGACTGATATAGAAACAGAGGCAGACAAAGTAAGAAAGACAGAGAGGGAAGGAAAGAGAGAGAGACAGGAAGTAAGAGACACAGAGAGAAAGACGCACAGAGGCCAAGACATTTGTGGACACATATGAAGAGAAGCTAAGACACACAGAGATAAAGTGAGAAAGAGAGAGACAAGGGAGAGACCAGAGAGAAGGTGAAAGAGAGAGACCGGCAGAAAAAGGAGCCATTCAGAAACGAAGGAACAGAGGGTTCAGGGGGGGTGCTACAGAGAGGGTAGCCAGAAGGCCATAGAAGGATGCCAGGGGATGTTCTCAGGGGCTCAGGTGGAAGCGGGCAGCCCTTGGGGATGGAGATGGTGACTGCCCCCCAGCTCCCCCACTCAGAGTGCAAAGGGCAGAGCTGCACAGTGGTGGCTCATCCTGAATCAACATTCACAAAAACCTTCAGGACCCCAGAGAGCCAACCCCACCCCTCTGCTGCAGCAGCATCAAAGCTGAGACACCCCTGAGTCCACCTTGGCCCACCCCGGCGCCTCCAGCTTCCACTCCGACTCAGGGCCTTGGAGACACCTGACATCAGCCCCGACACATCAAGTCAAAGCCCACAGAGCACATGATCTCCATATCAGAAAAACCCTCCCTGGCAGCAGGGCTGCCATCAGAGAGGGGCCGGCGGGACGCGCGTTGTCAGGGAGCTTGTTTTCCCAGGAGCCGTAGCTGTTCAGATGTGCCACGAGCAATTGCCACTCCGTTCGCCTTCCCCTGGCAAATTATCCTGCTGGAGTTTCTTCCAGCGTTTGCAGCCGCGCTGCTGTAAATGCCAGAAATCATGTACATTAAGCCCAGAGTGACGGCGGGCTTATGGATGGATTTACCTTCAAACAGAGGCCGCTGAGGCGCCCAGCGTGGGGGGTGGCACTTTATGGATGCCGCTCTCGCTCGCTGAGGCCTTCAGTGGTGTGG
>NW_006159727.1:1688772-1690030 GCF_000334495.1 Tupaia belangeri chinensis | reverse complement strand
ATGTAGGCTGGGCGGGGGCCCGGCCGCTCCCGGCAGGGCGGCAGTCACTTTACCCACCTCTTCGGAGTCCTTGCCCCACCCCTTGGAGCAGGCTACTCCTGTCTGCCTGGGATGCCAGCAGCAGGGGGCTGAATGGGATGATGCCCGGCCAATTCAGACAGATGCAGAAGTCCAGGGCCATCCCTGCTGTGCTCCCTTCACCACCCTACACACACATAAAGCCCCTTGGTCGCTGTTTCTTGCTAACTCACTCTGGTCCCAGCTTCGACTCTTACCCCTCTCCTCCACAGCCGAGGCCAAGGTCTCCACAGGGCAGTCTGACTTCATCTCCTCCACTGTCTGGTCCCAGTGAACCACTGTTCCTCCTCTCCAGTCTAGGAGGCCCTGGGTCACTGACTCTGTTCTCTCTCCTGTACGGCTGTCACTCAGGGTCTCCTCTGTCATCTTACTGCTGCCACTCAGCACCTCCTACCCCTTGACAGCCCACTCTGAACTGCCTGTTTTCAGCCTGCACTTCCTGGGGCTCCTGCTCCTGGCAAGTCTCCAGTCAGCCCCCAGTTAGTGCCATGGAGCAGGCGCCGCAGACAGAGAGGAGCCTTGAGTGTGACTCTCAGCAACACAGTCTGGGCCAACATACCTCTGAGGGGCTCTCCAACTGTCTTGGAGCCCTTCCTGTGCCCTATCTTGGCATATAGTACTGTCTGAGGATGGTTTCCATGTCTCTGAACCCACAAGCTCTTCTTACGAGGTGACTTGACACTCCTTTCAGAGATGTCGAGTTGATGCTCCCCTTCCCTGAAGTCTGACTATGGTGGAAGTGACCCCACCTGAGTGCTGAGACTGGATCATAAAAGACGATGCAGCCTCTGCTTGGTTCAGCGCACCACTTAGGCTTGGGGCTCTGATTCGCCAGGTCTCATTGACTGAGGCCACCATGCTGGAAGAATGACTAAACTAGCCCGTGCAAAAAGACCACGTAGAGATGCCTGGCCAGACAAACACACATACACATGCACACACAAGCTCCACTGTTATTCAAGTTCCAACCCCTTTCAAACTACAGCCACACCAAAGACCCCACTAGGGACCCAGAACCTCCCAACTGAGCCCATCCTGAATTTCTTTATTTTTTTCTTTCTTCCTTTTTTTGGAGAAGTTTTTGCTATAGGGCACGTGGGCTCACCAGAAAAACAGAGAGAGACAGAAAGCGAGAAATCACCCCCCGGGGGGGATCGCCATCCCGCAATCCCTTGACCAT
>NW_006159727.1:1680720-1688501 GCF_000334495.1 Tupaia belangeri chinensis | reverse complement strand
TTCTTTTTAATTTGGAGAATTTGTTTTGTTTTGTTTTGTTTTGTTTTGCTATAGGGCACGTGCGCTCGCCAGGCAGACAGAAACAGAGAGACAGAAAGACAGAAATCACTCCCCAGGGGGGATGGCCACGCCACAATCCCTTCTCCTCCATTCCCCTCTCAGGATCTTGGGCACGCACGCACATGCACCCGGCGGGCATGAGTTTTAAGCCACCGGGTCCGGGATGCGAACCCCGATCAACTACATGGGAGTCCAGCGACATAACCATTACACTAACTGCTGGTCTCCTCATGCTGAATTTCTGACATACCATGAGAGATAATAAAATGACCATTTATGCCTTAGACTGCTAGGCTATGGGGTGGTTTGCCACACAGCAACAGGGAACAAGAACAGCTTAGACATCTACACCACCCGTTTTCAAAGTTCAATGAGTCTTAATACAATAAGACATACAGGTATTACAAAACTAAGGCTAAACAATTCAGCCTTTCTTTGATTATCGATAGGTAACTGGGGGCTGGCTCCATGGTGTGACATTAATGCATTGCTCAGATGAAGCCAGGCCCCATGTGGTAACTGCAGTTCGCATCCCTTGTCCAATCCACCTGAAACACACCAGGCACACGTGTGAATGCCCTGGACCTGATGAGCTGGACGATTGAAAGAAAGGGATGAGCCCAGCATGACCAGACCCTGCGAAGGGTGCTTGTTTCTCTTTCTTTCCCTCTCCCTCTCTCATGTGTACGTCCTTGCACTATCATGAATGAAGAAAGACATTTTTTATATGTATTTAATTTTTTATTATCATTGTTATTTTTTGAAAGTCAAACAGAGAGAGAGAGAGAGAGGAAAAGTGAGAAAGCAAGCTGCCAGGTGTGGGACTCAAACTGTGATTAGTCATGTAGAAGTCCAGCACCTTAACCACCATACCACCTGCCAGCCCGAATAAAGAAAAACATTTACAAATACTTTTTTAAAAATGCATTTGGGGGACTAGCAGGTGGCACGGTGGCTAAGGCACTGGACACTCCCACATGGCCCACCACGGTTCGAGTCCCGGACCTGGCTTGCTTTCTCACTTTCTCTCTCTCTCTCTTGTCTCTGGTTGAATTAAAAATAAATGAATGAATAAATAAAATGAAATAAATAATTCTTTAAAAAATGCATTTAGGAAGTTGCAGATCACAGTGTGTTGAGTATTCTCACTCCACAGGACCTGGGTATCAGAGAGAGGTTTCTAAGCCTTGGCAACGCCCAAATTCTATCACGTGGGTTCATTCACGATCCAGAAAACTAGAAGGCACATGTGACCAGAATCGTTTAGCTACTAAACTCCTAGAAAGTAATGAATCAGCAAATGGCGTAAAGGCAGGAATCATTCCTGAAAGCAATTCCTCCAGTGGATACACATCCATTTCAACATTTCCAGGCTTCTCTGATGCCAGGAACTGCGTCCTCTAGTAACCAGGCAGGTTTCGGCAACTGATAATCTGGGGCATGGCAGGGGGAAGGTTTTTTAAAGAAAATAAAACAACAACAACAAAGAAAAACCATGAGAAATAGATTTCTCCAGGCTTGGGCACCACAGCAGTGTGCCGTGACAGGAGGGTGACAGGACTCCACCCCTACTTGGGGAATACGTTTTCTTTTTTCTTCTCTCACTCAAGCCGAAGGACACCCTGAAGGGCAGGAAGGTCATAGAGGGATAAGAGGATTAGTACCAGGGCAAGTTGGTTGTGCAGCAGTAACAGATGCTCTGTGATGCTGGACCCATATCGGAAGATCCCAGGTTCGCATCCCAAGGTTTCCTTGTACGTTCCCGGCATGCACCCCTGTGATTGCAGCTTGCTGAGGCTGAGTGGATTCACAATGCGAAGATCCTGTTGGGAGTGACTGTGTGTGTGTTTATCTTTCTCTTACAGAAAAAGTCAACTTTTTATTTTTTTGAGCGGTTTTTGCTATAGGGCGTGTGCGCTCCCCAGAAAGACAGAGAGACAGAGAGACAGAAAGTGAGAAATCACCCTCCAGGGGGGATGGCCATGCCACAATCTCTTCTCCTCCATTTTCCTCTTGGGATCTGGGATACACACACACACTGTTGTGAGTGTAAGCCACTGGGACCGGGACTCGAACCGCGGTCAACTACATGGGAGTCCAGAGACATAGCCATTACGCTAACTGCGGGTCCTCAGAAAAAGCAAACTTTTAAAAAATGAGTATTAGAGCCAGCTAGTTGCATGATAGTTGAGGAAGCTGAATCCCAATGGCCAATGGCAGTTCATGTCCTGAACCCCTCAGCTTGAAAAACATGCCAGGCACATGTGCACATGTGCATGCATGCCCCAAATCCCAGAAGGTTAGTGAAGGAGAAGGGATTATGGCACAGCCATCCCCTCTGCAGGGTGCCTTCTCTCTCTCTCTCTCTCTCTCTCTCTCACACACACACACACACACACACACACACACCCCTATAGCAAATTTAAAAAAATAATAAAGAGTACTAGTGCTGCCACTTAACTGTGTGTGTTACCTGAGGCAAAGTGTTCAGCCTCTCTGTGCCTTGGTTTGCCCATCTGTACCATGGGGATGAGAGTAGGACTTTTCTCATCAGGTGATGTCAGGGTTAAATGAGTTCACGTACATAGAGAGCTAAGGACATAGGCAATGCGTGCACATAGCAGATGCTGAGGAAGTGCTACTGCCTATCATTATTCTTGTTGTTTGGGGATTCTAAGCTATTAGCACTAACAGCTCCTTTATTTTATTATTGTGTGTGTGTGTGTGTGTGGAGAGGTTTTTGCTCTAGGGCGCGTGCAATCGTCAGAAAGACAGAGACAGAGAGACAGAAAGCAAGAAATCAGCCCCCGGAGGAGGGGGGATGGCCACGCTGCAGTCCCTTCTCCTCCATTCTCCTCTCAGGATCTTGGGCACACACACACACACACACACACACGAGCCCGGCGTGAGTTTAAGCCAGTGGGTCCAGGACTTGAACCACGGTCGACTACATGGGAGTCAAGCAACATAGCCACAATGCTAACTGCTGGTCCCTAACAGCTCCTATTCAAACCTGTCTCAGTAACATCAACTGTCAGGTGAGAAATTTACCTTCCCTTATACCACCCCTCTTCAGCATCAGGTCCCTGTCTAGTCCCCAAGTGAGCACACACACACACACACACACACACACACACACATGCACACACGCATTCTCAAGCACACATGCACACACCCACACGCAATCATCCATCCTGGTTTGCCTGAGGCCACACCGTGGAAACGTATCTGTACAAGAGGAACAAGCCATTTCACCTTCCTCTCCAGACAGAAGCCTGTGTATGGACGATGGGCAAGGAACATCTGGCTGCATCGTCAGAAAAAAAAAAAACAAAAACAACCACTCGGAATGACTCCGAAGTGCCCAGAGAAGCAGAGCAGAGCCTGTCTCTGAGGGCCTGACTCCTTGAGTTCCGGGAAGCCGTGGAGGTCGGTCCATGGTTCGCTGTCACTTCTCTCCTAATCGCAAGCCCAGTCTTCTGGTGTGGACCTGGTTCCAAAGCCCCCTCCTCCCTCGCTTGGCTGTTGTGTCTGCTGCAGGCTAACCGCTCTGGACACAGTCTCTAAGGGGACGAATGTGCTGTGTATCAGCCAGAGGGGCAGGGACAGGAGTGAGCCGCAGCAAGGAAAGACACTTGCCACCTTTCTCTCCGGGAGCCTCTCTCAGATTCTTGTCTGGTGACAAATCTGACCCCAAGGTAGCCTGATAGACCAGGCCCCTCTCCAGGCAAGCAAGCAAATCCTGCAGCATCCTGTGGTCCACCATGGAAAAGGCCCCTAGTGCCCAGCGGGCCTCAGCCCCAGGCCACTCACGCTGCAGACTTTCACAGCAGGCTGCACCATGCTCTGGTGGTGTCTTGCCAAAATAGATTAATATTACCAGAGGGGAAAATTTAGGAGAGAAAGGAATTGATCTTGGGGGTGGGGTGGGGGGTGGTGGTGAAGGGATGTTAACATTTAGCAAAATGAAAACAAATTCTTCTGGGAGAGATTAACTTTCCATTTTTTCAATCGTTTGGCAAATATTTGTGGAATGACAATGACATGCTAGGCACTGCATTTGGCTGGGGATCCCTCTCCCTGTAGAGCTCAAAGCGTTCCCATTTAGGTACGTAACTTATTGGAAAGTGATTGTACTGGAAGTAGCAGCAGCCACAAGAACGAGCCTCACAGACCTCCAATTCCAGGGAGCATAAGACGGAGAGAGCAAAGGGGCCCCAACCGCCGAGCTCTGCAATCCATCGCAGCATTTGGGGCAAGGCTGCAGCCTACATTGATTGCTCCTAGGCCATTATGCGTGGCAAGGCTGGGAGCAGGTCTGCCCGGGGAGAAACAGAACTCCTCTGACAGCTGTCTGTGGTCTGAGGACAGCCCATCAGCCTTACTGACCCTTCTATAGACCACGCGACAAGCACGATGCTGCCACCCACCCGCCCTACTCTCTCTCTGTCACTGGGAGTCAGATACAGCCTTCTGGCTTTCCCAGCCTTTCTCAGCTTCCCCGGTTTCTCTCGCAGGCATCTTTCCTAATAAAATCCTTGCTCATTTCATTCTCTCCTGCCATCTGCTTCTGGAAGGACCTGGACTACCTCAGCAGCATTGCTGTGCCTTTCTCCTCTTCCACCTCTCTGCACAGTCTGCCCAGATAGACCACCTGGCTCCAGCCAGCGTGAACCCCTTGCAGACACTCAAATAAACCAGTTATTAAGAGCCTCTTTATAAATTTGGTGTCTCCCTGCTAGATTCTAAGTTCTGCAAGAACTTATAATATATCCTTTTTTTCTTTTCTTTTTTGTTGAGGTTTTCCTATCGGGCACATGTACTCACCAGACAGACAGAGAGGGACAGAGAGGCAGAAAGCGAGAAATCACCCCCCAGGGAGGATGGCCATGCCGCAATCCCTTCTCCTCCATTTTCCTCTCGGGATCTTGGGCATGCATGCACAGGCGCCCAGTGTGAGTTTAAGCCACCAGGTCAGGGACTCGAACTACGGTCAACTACATGGGAGTCCAGCGACATAGCCATTACGCCAACTGCTGGCCCCAGAATTTACAATATCCTTAAGGCTGCTCACTTTGATGGCTCTCAGCAGGTGAGGCTGACCCACGGCAGGGAGATACTTGCCGTCAAACTCTTACATCATATCTCGAGAGGCCTCTATGATTTATTAATGTCATTAACAATAACTATCGCACAACGAGCCCATAGCATGACGCTAAGCTTCTTACATGCATTACCTCATTTCATGCCTGACTCTCGGCATACACCCCACCACTGAGCCAAACACTCCCCACCACCTTCCCACCGACCCAGAAGATACCCTTCTTCGAATGACAGCTCTATTGCTTCCTCTCCCTCAGCAGCCCCTCCTCCTTTGTGAATCCCAATCAAGACATTTGCAGGCAGCACACAAAGATCCGATCTCATAAAGTGAGAGCGTTTTCCAAGAGACAAGCGATACCCAGGTTGAGGAATTCCAGGCACACGGCTGAGTAACAAAGTCTAGCTTGGCCCGGGCTCACAAATGATATATTCAATTCCTCTTTTTAATCCTATCCTGTTTTACGCCCCCCAAGCCATTTCTTTCCTCTGTGTGTCTCCGCTTCTTGGTACTTGAAAAACAAGGCCTCTGGGCTCTCATCCAGGACACATCCCAGGCATCCTCCGACCCTCCGAGCTTGATCCATACTCCCCGGCCCGCACAGGCGGAAATGTTCTCGGCTCATTCGGAGACACAGCTCTACATACTAAACAAAAAGCCGTGAGCTGGCTGGCCCTGGGACCTCACGCAAGTTACTTGGCATGTGTGAACCTCAACTCCTTCAGCTGCAAAACAGGGTCATTGGGAGGATTAGAGGGGCCAGTGAGAGGGCTGGGCAGTGGCCCAATGGTAAAGCGTAGTGCTCTCTGAGGCTGACCCAAGTGGGATGGTTCCAGGTTCTTATCCAGAGACCTCCCTGAGTACACCAGGCACGTGGGTCGCATCGTGATCCATGGCTGAGGCCGGGGATAGATTACAGTGTCAAGACCCTGTAGGGGGTGCTGTCTCTCTCTCTCCCTTTCTCTCTCGCTTGTGGAAGAAATAAATAAACTTTGCATGTGTGTATGCACACGTGCACTAGAGGGCACGTGTGTTCATCAGAAAAACAGAGAGAGGGAGAGGAGAAAGCACCCCTCCCCCCACGAAGCATGATCACATCACAATCCCCTCTCCTGCACTCTCCTCTCGGGATTTAGGGCACTCATGCACACGTGCCAGGCATGTTTCTTAAGACCCCAGGTCTGGGACTCAAACTGTGTAGTGGACCAGATGAGGTGTGGCTGCTTCAACCATCAGACCTCAGAGCTGGCCCAATAAATAAACTTTTAAAAGTGAGAAGGGAGGGGCCAGCAGGTGCCATAGTGGTTAAGGAACTGGATCCCACATGGCCAACTCCCTGGTTCAAGTCCTGGACCTGGTACCTTGAAAAATCACACCAGGTACATGCCCATGTATTCAAAAGCCCAAGAGGGGAATGGACAAGGGACTGTGGCATGACCGTTGTCCCTGCAAGTGATTTCTCACTTTCCTTCTCTCTGTCTCTCTGGCAAGCACATATGTCCTATGACCAAAAACCTTAAAAAAAAAAAAAAAGTGGGGCAGGAGGACAGATTTGAACCATTTTTTACTGGCAGTCCTTGCTACATGGCAATGTGGTCCTTGGACCTAGGGCATCAGCATTTCCTGGGACCATGTTAGAAATGCAGACTGTCAGGCCCACCTCAGCTGACTCGTATGCTCCCCCTTATCCTATTTTTTCGTCTTCTTTGCTCAGTGACACAGTCTGCATTCTCCACACTCAGCGTTTCTACTGCCTCGGCACAAAGGGGAGTGTGTGTGGGGATGAAGTTGACGAGATATGTACACTTGGAAGGGGCCGCTCATCGCAGCTTCATGGCCAATGACCACAATGCCCCTCCTACAAGGCATGAAGAAAGAGCTGGAAATTAACAAAGAGGCCCAGACAGGATGGCCCAGCCAGTATCCATTCACCTCGGATTCTATGCCCCGCTGCGCAGTGACTCGCCCTTATTCCACGTGCTTATCGTGTAATATATTTTCTGTATTTATGGTGATGCCGCCTGTGTATATGCTAAATGGCTATAGCAGTTCATTGCTTGTGGTTAAACAAGGAATGCCTCTTTGCCCCCAGGAAAGACTGAAAGACACCCTGGGTGAAAGACCCACAAGGTCAAAGAGAAAGAGCGAGGGGAGAGAAGGAGGAAAAGTCATCCTCTCCCTCCCCCCGCCCCCCACCAGCTTCTCTGGGAAGAGGGAGTGAGCTGAGTTGGGAAGAGGGAGTGAGCTCTTTATGGGAGGCCTAGGTCAAGGCCAAAGACCCTTGAAGCAAGAGCAGAGTAGCCACAAGGGCCCAAACCTGGCATGGAGATAGGGAAGAGCTCCAAAGACAATAGGCAGGCGTGCCAGAGTGCCAGCCAGTCCACCCGCACCTCTGCGCTCCTTGGAGGCTGCGCTCCTTGGAGGCTGCACCATCTGGGCACATTTTGGAGTCACCTACCCAGAGCCTGCTAGCTGTGGCAAACAGCCATCCTCCTCATCTACCTTAGACATAGAATGACTTTATTGGGGAACATATTCCTGTCCTCCAATAAAGACTACATCTCCCGGCCGAGCGAGCGAGCGAGCGAGGCGGCGGGCGGGCGGGGGAGGCCCCGGGCCC
>NW_006159727.1:1677772-1679640 GCF_000334495.1 Tupaia belangeri chinensis | reverse complement strand
AGTGAACTAATAAATAAAAAAAAAAAAAAGACTACATCTCCCAGCCTCAGCTTAAAGCCAAGTGTGGCCACATAACTAAATCGGGCTGTCATGATGATTAAATAATATATTCATTTTGAAAAGCAGAAGAAGCTTGTGAATGCTGAGCAAATGCGTGCAGGCCCAGCATGTAAGCTGCTGGGGCTGGGACTCAAACCATGGTTAGCCATATGAGGTCTGGCTTCCTCTGCACAGCACTTAACTACTATCCTATGGGGCTGGTCTCAAAGCAACATCTGGAATGTACTCTAGAAGGGAGTGGACACATCTTTAATTGACCTTTCCTCCTTCTTGTCCACTGGACAGAGGATATGATGAGGGGCCCAAGCAGCCATCTCCAACCACGAGGTAACTTTGGGACTGCAAGCAGTGTTGGGCAGAGTAGTGAGATAAAAGGAATCCGGTCACTTACATTTCTATCATCCAGCCCTGCGTCAACTCTCTTCCAGCCCATGACTTCCAAACTCTAGACATTCATGGGAGAAATCAATTTCCTGCATATTTACATCACTGTTGGTTTGGAGTTCTCATTACTCACCGACGAGCAAAATAGAACTATAAAAATAGGCAAGATGGTATCTTAGATAAGGTTCTCCGGGATGCAGACTTTGAGATGGGAATGGGCATGGTGGAGGGTCACTGGGGTGTGGTCTCAACATTAACCCTAGAAAGGAAGGGAGGGAAGAGCTCAGACAGAGGGGAAACTGAATGGCACTACGGTCACAATGGTGGCTTCAGTGGATTCCGCAGGGACCTCCAGGGCAGAGATGGCCCTTCAAAATTGTGACTGGACCTCTCTGGGCTTTGGTTTTCTCATCTGTAAAATGGGTATGTTACTGGTCTTGCGCTTATTATTGTGAGAATAAATTTTTAAAAATGTGTGTGCAGGACACATTCCATGGGTAGAGTGAGGGCCAACAGGGCTGTCATCATGATTAAACGATACATTCATTTAAAAACTGCCAGGCATGATGGAGATGTTACCTCACTGGAGACAGGATAGGGAGAGGTTCTCATCAGTTGAGCCTAAGTCTGTGACTCTGAGGAATTGTTTTCAGCAAATAGCACTCTGGTTCCATAGTTCTGCAAAATTAGGCAGCCACCAAAGTGTAGGGCCAGGGGTAATTTGCCATATCCCAAGGGCAGCCCTAACATCCCAGCCTCTCCTCCTGGAAATGCAAACTGTTAGGCCACACGGGCTACTAGGTAAAGGCTCTCTGTGCACCCCAGAAGTAGAGATCCTAAAACAGAGCAGTTAGATCTGGGATCAGAGCCACTTCACAGCATGCCCACCATGGGGAGAGAGTCCCTACACAATGCCTAGGGATAGGGCCAGGCTCCTTTAAGGGACAGCTGGGAGTGGGGATGGAATAACCCAGGTTTTCCAGCTGCTCTAAAGCACGTTCGGGTGATCAATCCAGAGGGCAGCCTTGATGAACCTATGCCAGCCTGGCAAGAGGAGGAATTCAGATCCCAAGTCAAAGCACTAGGAACAGAAGAGAAATTTGAAACTCCCGAACCTGGAAATCAAGTGATATATCAATCACAGATTTGAGAGGCAGTAGGTCAGAGAGTAAAAGCCAGGACTCCAGAGCAAGCCTGCCTGAAGTCAGATCTTGTCTCTAAAACTAGTTAACTGTGTTACCTCGGTCCAGCTACAGAACCTTCCACGCCTTGGTTTCCCCATCTGTGAAATGGGAACAACAGCAATTGCCACGGGCTGTGGGGAAGGCTGAGTGAGCCTAGGCAAAGCACCTAGTGTCTGGCACGTGGTAACTGCCCAGGGGCTGGAACTGGGACAAGTGGCGGGGGGGTGGGGGTGGGGGAAG
>NW_006159727.1:1675627-1677145 GCF_000334495.1 Tupaia belangeri chinensis | reverse complement strand
GAGTAACTTCAGGTATGGCTGATCCCAGGCACTGAATCCAAGTGGCGACAAGTTGGCCACCAGCAGTTTTATATTTATACTTGTTGGTAGAGTAACCATGACAGAAAAAGACCATCTTTCCCAACAGTTCCAGAACAATCCTCAGGACTGCCAACGCCTGGCTAGAACTGGCCAGCTTGGGCCATAGCCCACTGGAGGGCTCAGGGAACATGGCTGACTTCCCTTGAGCTATCCAGACTGAGGATAGTTAGCTCCTCTAAGGAAAATGAGGGATAAGATGGGGAATGGATGTTGGTTGGAAGGGCAAAATAGCAGATATTCCGTTCAGAAGGCTTTACTAGGGAGGTGAAACTCAAGCCCATCCCACCCCTCCTCTTCTTGTTTAAATAGAAACCAGCATTTGTTCAAAGCCACAAATTGCAAAGGGCTGGCACCTACGCCATTTAATCTCTTAACTCACTGGAATCAATTCGAGGCAGGGGAAAACTGACCAGGCAAAGGCCTAGAGGTGGGCGGGCCCTCGGCAGGGGAAGATTAATCTAGCAGCTGTGTGTGTAGGCGGGATCAAAGGTCGAGGGTCTGGTGGGGTTTGGAGGGGGTTTGGAGGGGAGTATGTGTGTGTGGGGGGGGAGTGCTGTGCTTTGCAGTCCCAGGGGAAGAGAGCCCACCCTCTCTTTCCAATTTATCAGTAAAGTCCCCGGGGCGAGGCAGCAGGAGGGATAAGGTAACGGAGGAGTAGAAACAGGAATAAGATGATGACTTACTGGAATTTGACTTCTTTTTTATTCTTTTAGTTTATTTATTTCTTCTCTGAGTGAGAAAGACACAGAAAGGAAAGCAAGAGAGAGAGCACACATGCCTAACCGGACCCCAATGCCACAATCCACCCCAACATTCAGCCGGCCCCAGATCACAGGTATGCCTGCCCTGGATACTCAGGGAGGCGTCTGTATGCAATCCCAGAAACTTCCCATGTGGAAGCCTTTCAGAGCATTTTTTTCAGAATTATTTTTATTTAACTTTATTTATTTTAATTTGACCAGAGAGGGACAGAGTGAGCAAGAGAGATCGAGAGGGAAAGTGAGAAAGCAAGCTGGCAGCCTGCCAGGTCTGGGCCTTAAACCGCAGTCAGCCACGTGGGAGTCCAGTGCCTTTAACCATGCCACCTGCCGGCCCCGAGCATCATGTTTTACTGTTGTGCCAGCACCCAGCCCTTGGTCGAGATTTGGAAGCGGCACTGAAGAAGTCAAAGATGATTCTCAAGTGCCGGCAGTGACTGACTGAAATGGGAAATTCTGTTAGGGGAAAGCGGAGGGATTTGATTTTCTTCATTTGAAACGAAAGTGCCACAGAAGCATTCAGGTGAAAGTGACCACAGGCTGAGCCCAGAGCTGTCAATTTCATGATCCTGAAGGCAATTGCTGAGCCCCCACAAGTGACTTGGTCTGGATTCTGTGGGAAGTTTGCCCAGAGCAAAGGGAAGGCTGAGAACAGGGCTTGACAGACACCCTCGTGTAG
>NW_006159727.1:1673510-1675613 GCF_000334495.1 Tupaia belangeri chinensis | reverse complement strand
GTAGGGGGTCACACCAAAGGCCTCTGAGAGACAGTGAAAGCTCAGGTGATATAACTAAAGGCAGACGGAACAGGGAGGGCGCCAGGTGGCACTGGGGAGCAGGGATAGAATGAGGAAAGGGCCCTTGGTGTAGCATTTACATTTTTTTTGAGAGGTTTTTGCTATAGGGTGCATGCACTCACCGGAAAGACAGAGAGAGACAGAGAGACAGAAAGCGAGAAATCATCCCCCAGGGGGGATGGCCACACCACAATCCCTTCTCCTCCATTCTCCTCTCGGGATCTTGGGCACGCATGCACACGCACCCGGCGTGAGTTTAAGCCACCGGGTCCGGGACGAGAACCGCAGTCGACTACATGGGAGTCCAGCCACATAGCCATTATGCTAACTGCTGGTCCCAGCATTTACATTTTTTCAACGCAGCTATCAGGGACCTTCAAACCAGCGCATTTTGGGGTTACCAGAATTTATGCTCAGCCTAAAGAAGAGGCACAAGAGTTGTTAATCAATGCTTTGTGAAAGCAACGGCAGAGGAAGATAAAGAAGGGGGTATGATAAAAGGGAGAAATAGGAGAATACCTCCTATACACACACACACACACACACACACACACACACACACAGGCTGGGGAAGGGAGAGAAATTGTTTCTGTGCGCAGAGAATTCCTTGGAGAATCATCCCCAGATGCCATCTTCTCCAGAAGCAGAAGGTTCTCATATGCGAGCGTGTGTGCACACACATAGTCACACAGAGGCACACGTGTCGCCACGGGGTCCAAGCTGCTTGGCTCATACTCCACTGGCTGCAGAATGACACAGCCACAGTGGAAAGGCATGGGAAGCAGCCGGCATGGAGGGGGCCTGGGTGGCTTCTCCTGTAGCCACTCCTTATTGAGGGCCTCACCGTCATCGTTGGAGTGTGGCCGGGTGGGAGCTCGGGCCTCCCTGCTGGCAGGCCTGGGCAGGCACTGTCCCCAGATGTCAGCACTAATGCCTTGATAAACAGGGAGCTTGCTGGAATGCTGCTGTTAATTGGGGATAGAGCCGCAGCCTTTAGCTCCGGGAGCAGTGGTTAATGATGGGCCCACTGGGGAAGCCGCAGACGTTTGCCACTGTTCAAGTTCTGTCCTCTCTGCTTCTTAAACAGCACTTTATCTAAAAATTGAAAGCACTTTCCCTGGAATTATTATTTCTTGGAAGCTGTGAGACTGCTATCAGGTTTCACAGTCGCTGTTGGAATGACCTTCTGTAGGCTAAGGGGTTGCTGCCTTTTGGGGAACAGCTTCACTTTTGTTCCCCACCCCCACTGCACCTTTCAGCTCTTTCCTGGAGGACGTCCCCTCTGCACGGGCACTGTGGGCATGTCTGAAAGGGCTTCATGCTCATTTAGGTCAGAGCTGGAGCTTCACTGAATGAAGCTAGACCCGGAAGGATGACGGGAGAGAATCTTCACACCTTCAGTAAAAGACTCTTCTACAAGGAAGCTTCAAAACGGTCATAGGAACTAAAGAATGAGTTTATTTGGGTGCAAAAAAAAAATTGAAATTTATGCATAACTTTTTCACAATAATGCATTTCCCATAGACTTTGTGACCATGCTTAGCATCACCAAAACCCACCTAGAAGCTCAGGCTCCCCCTCTGGCTTAGAGGCTGAGCTCCAGACATCCCGGAGGAAGCGTGTGAGCAAACAGGAGCTGGAGTGTCAAAAGACCCTCGTTGGGCCCTGTTTCTTCCTCAGAGACTGTTTCCAGAACAGCGAGCTTGCAGCAATAGAGGGAAGCCCTGGAGGCACACGGCGGAGGGACACCAAGGACCAGCCAGCTGTTCACAGGAAGGGCCGGCAGCTCTGGCAGAGGGGGCATCGCTGATCCAGGGCTGCCCATGCCCTCTGCACTGGGGTCCAGTCCAGCTGCCCAGGCTGCCATGGAAGAGCAAAAACTCATACCCAAAGCTGACTCCACGTGTCCTCCCAGGGTCAGCCCAGACCAAGCCAGAACAGGGCGCCCAGCCTGGAAACATGGCCACAAGCAGCACCCACCTCGGATGTGGAGGGCCATGACACAGGCGGTTAAACTCGACGCGCTGGCCACAGTCCAGCCTG
>NW_006159727.1:1670400-1671221 GCF_000334495.1 Tupaia belangeri chinensis | reverse complement strand
GCGTTTAACCCCGGCGCGCGGGCCACAGTCCAGCCTGCCGGCTTGGCAATTACACACTGTCTACCTCCGCCTCTGCCTGCTACCCCGTCACCTCCCTGTCAGCCGGCTTTAATGCCGCTCGCCTCTTCCTGTCAGCAAATGTTTGTGTGTGGCGTTGCCCGGCGACAGTTGAACAGGGCTCGCATTTTCCTGGCCCTTGGGCCCTTGCCGGAGCCCTCCCTCCACGGCTCTGCTGCCGTGTCAACGCCTCCAGAGCCACAGTGCAGACAGGCAGGCACAGACCCGCCTGCTGCCTGGAGAAAAGGGCGCTGAGGCCTGATCCACTGAGGGTCACTGAAAGGTGGAGCCAGACCTTTCTCATGCTCCCAGCTCCCTGGGGAACTGTTCCATTAGTCCCCTACGCAGACACGTCAGGGGAGACTGCAATTCATTTGGCCAAATGTTTTAGAAAGACAGGAACCGCAGCCCCACCCCCTAACCAAGGTCACATGTGGATCTGCCCATGGGAAGCTGCCTGGCAGGTTGGACCACCAGGCATTCTGGATATTCTAAGCCAGGCTCTGCCAGCCTCCGACGGTGTGGCCTCAGAGCCTCACCTCACTGGGCCTTGGTGGTTAAGAACAACCTCTATTGGTTCAAAATTAATGGGGTTTGCCTCTTCTGACAGGTACTGAGA
This sequence comes from Tupaia belangeri chinensis, assembly GCF_000334495.1. NCBI lineage: Eukaryota > Metazoa > Chordata > Mammalia > Scandentia > Tupaiidae > Tupaia > Tupaia belangeri. The sequence goes on along the minus strand of NW_006159727.1, from coordinate 1,670,545 downwards.
AGCCACAGTGATGTCAGAAGTGGGAAAGGCTCCTCTATCCAGATAGGGGAGATGCAGGGGCTTAAGTGAGTTAGGGATCCAGAAAGGAACCAATAAGAACAGGGGAAAGGAAATCAGGTAATGAAAGGTGTTTTTATTTGGGGGG
>NW_006159727.1:1664063-1670335 GCF_000334495.1 Tupaia belangeri chinensis | reverse complement strand
GCATGCTAGCTGATGAGCCAGGGTAAAGGAGAGCAGACCTGGAACAAGAAAAGTACGGAAACATGGGTCTTCCAGTCATGCAGACCTGAGTCCACGTTTTGCTCTCTCCTGTCCCAGTTGTGCGACCTTGGGCAAGTTGCTTAATCCCTCTGAACTTCATCTACCAAATGCACTTCCGGTGCTCATCTCATAGGGTTGCCATGAGGCTTAACATGGCCCGGCACGTGGTTGGCGCCCAGGGAGTTAGGCCTTCAGTCGGCTTGGAGGAAGGTGGGGGCAAAAAAATCAGGTAATCCCTTAAGGGCAAAGGGAGTCAATGCCAGAGGCACAGACACAAGTGTCCAGAGGCTCAAGCAGAAAGCAAGGATCCAAAACGTGCAGTTTGCAAAGGTGTGTTACTCGGGATAGTTATGGATCCAAAGGGACAGGATGAAGCTTGACGTGGAGCAGGCAATGAAGGGAATGTCAGGGCACAGGTGAGGTGAGGGCCGGAGTTCCAGAACTCAAGTGTTGGAGTCCCATCCACGTGCATCACCCTGTACACTGAGGTGGCCAGTGAATGCCAGAGCTTTCTCCTTGGCCTGTGCTTCTGTGTGCAAGGCCAGCGGGACGTTCTGGAGAGTCACTTCCCACAGAAGCAATCCTCCACCAACGATGGTGTGTGTGGAAGTTGGTGGATAAATACCCCCACTCTCTCACTCTCACATAGATACTTTAAAGACACGTTTCATACTCTTTCTGGGTTTCCCAACTGGATTGAGCCTCAGTGGCTCTGAAGGTCACTGGCTTCCTTTGCTTCCCCCCCTCATTTCTCCCCTCCCCTAGGTGTGCTTCCTGGGACCATTTTACAAATAAATGACTTGCAGTCAAATCCTTATCATAGGGTCAGCTTCTGGGGACCCTAGCCAAGATGAATAGTGAAGCTCTGAGTCTGACTAGTTCTAGGTTCTTCTGGTTTTTTATTTTGTTTTGTTTTGTTTTTTAAAAGAATTATTTTATTTAACTCTATTTATTTTTTGTTTATTTTAGTTTGACCAGAGAGGGACAGAGAAAGAGAGTGTGTGTGAGAAAGCAAGCCGCCAAGTCCAGGATTCAAACTGCTGTTGGCCATGTGGGAGTCCAGTGCCCTCAACCACACCACCACCAGCCAGCCCCACTAAGTTCTAGGTTCTGGGAATATTCTCAGGAATCTGGTTCGTTCGTTCTCTCTCTCTCTCTCTCTCTCTCTCTGCAGAGCTATCTCTTTTAACTCCATCCCAGATGAGGATAAGACAGAAAGGGACATGGTGGCGCAGCAGTGATGGCATGCTCTTCAAGGCTTACCCATGTGGGAAGATTCCAGGTTCATGTCTGGAGACCTCCCTGAACACATAGGCACACACCTGAAACTGAGGGTCGATTGTGGCATGAAGACCCTGTTGGAGGTGTCTGTCTTTCTCTCTCTCTCTCTCTCACACACACACACACACACACGGAAGAAAAAGAAATTTTAAGGTATTTAAAACAGTATTTACAGAATATAAACACAGTATTTATATTTCATCTCCTGGGGAGAGACTGGGTATTCTCCAGAAAAAAAAAAGAGCTAGAAACCGGAGACAGAAAACCATGAGAGAGAGAGAGAGAGAGAGAGAGGAATGAATAGATCAGGCAGAAGGACGGAGCGCCCCTGAATCCCTCTCAACACCTGGCTTGTGAAAATGCACTAGGCCATTGAAGATCCCAGGGAGGAGGCAGATGTGTTTGTGCTTGGAAGGAAATAGTTCTAAGAGGGCAATGCAATAACAGTCTCAGGGACAATTGTGCAAAAGCTGTGTGTGTGTGTGTGTGTGTGTGTGCGCGTGCGCGTGCACACACATGCTCAGTGACAGGCTGGCTCACAGAAGTAGAAGGCACTCTGGGAGCTGAGGCAGAGGACCGAAAGCGAGAACTCCAGAAACTTGAGAAGCAGGCTGAAGGAGCAGAGGTACGGGTGGGTAGACATCTCAGTTTTATTGGGACCATCCTAGTTAAAGCATTGAAGATCTGTGTCCTGGGAAATCCCTCCATCATGTGCCAACTGGGACAGTTGGTCACCCTGGCTGAGACGTTCTAGTATCAGCTCCCAGGAGGAGATAGATTCTGAACAGAGGAGCAGGACAGAACCCTCCTAAATGGAGCAGAGGTACTAAAAGAGAAACTGATGCAATATTCAAACTATTTTAAGCAAGCCTGTATATCAAAAATTTTCATGTATATACCTTTTGACCAAGAAACTCTATCGAAACAGTCTTTCTTTCACAAATACTCATGTTCACACCCAAAAAGATATGCACAAGGCCAGCGGTAGTGTGGTGGTTAAGGCAGCTGGACCTCACATAGCTATGTGGTTCGAGTCCCGAACCCAGCAGCTTGAAAATCACATTGGATGCATGTGTGTGCATGCCCAAAATCCCAAAAGGAGAATGGAGGAGAAGGGATTGTGATGTGGCCATCCCCCCTGGGGGGTGATTTCTCCCTTTCTCTCTCACTGTCCCTGTCTTTCTCCCTCTCTAGCAAGCGTGTGCACCCTAAATCGAAAACCTCTACAAAAGAAAAAAAAAATTAGAAGCATCATGATCGTGCAATGTGAGGACAGTAATAAGGGAATCATTGAGGAAATCGTGATAGATCCATACTGTGGCAGTTTATAAAAATCAGTTTGGGTTTCGGCAGAAACAGATTCCAAGATACACACTGAGAGTGCAAATTATCTGGGAGACAGGAGGGGTGCAGGTGGGAGGTACAGGGGAGTGGGGAAGTGAAATGGGGCAGGAAGGCAACCAATGAAAATTGTGTTATTCAGCCACTGTGAGACTCCATCTTGCTGGGGGCCTCTGGGAAATGACCCCAAGTTATCCCACCTAAGCAGTGAGGGCACTAATGTCCCACAACCATGCCTGATACTCCCTGATTGAGGGCCATGCCCTGGGCTTTTAATTCACTGAAACTTCCCATTTTCCCTGCCTTTGGCAGAGAAGCATGCTGGACAGAGCCGTCAAGCCAAAAGACACAGACTCCGGCCGTTAGAAAGCAGGTGGCACACACAGAAGAGGTAAGGCCCCAGGGACACAAGCCAGGCACCAGCAGCGTCTGCCAATATGAAATTCTTGGGAAGAAACCAGCTGCATTATTTAAGTGGGAGCAAAGAGATGCAGAACCTATGAAAAATGTGATTGTATTTTTCTTATTAAAATGTGTGTGTGTACCTGAGAGTTTTGGGGTGTACTTGCACGTATATATAAAAGGAAAAGAAAAACGCAGGGCCATCAGGTGGTACAGAGGTTAAAGCAACTGGATGCCATGGCTGACTTCACGGTTCGAGTCTTGGACTTGGCATGTGTGCATGTGTGTCCAAAATCCTGAGAGGAGAATGGAGAAGGGATTGTGAAGTGGCCATCCTCCAGGGGAGTGATTTCTCACTTTTCCTCTTTTCTCTGCCTGTCTCTCTTCAGCCAGCACTCACACTCTATAACAAAAAAAAGAAAAAGAAAAAAGAAAGCAAAGCGCAGCAGACACGAGGCTATAATGAGAGGAGGAGCAGGATCGTATAGTTCTAGAGTCTGAAGTTTTCCAAAATATATTATCTTTGTAACTACCACTAATATTTTTTTGTATTTTTTTTAAGGTTTTGCCCATAGCGCTCATATGCTCGCTGGAGAAAGACAGAGACACACAGTGAGAAGGAAGATGAGAAATCACCCCCCAGGGAAGACAGCCACGCCACAATCCCGTCTCCTCCATTCTCCTCTCGGGATTTGGGGCATGCACGCACACATACCTGGTGTGATTTTCAAGCCGCCGGGTCCAGAACTGAAATCTCAGTCAGCCATGTGGAAGTCCAGCACCTTAATCACCACGCTACCTGCTGGGGGGTACTGATCATATTAAATGAGGGGGGAAAGTCAAAGAATTAGTAGGCATACCTTATGAGGGGAAAAGGGGATAAAAGTCCACATCCTTCATCCGTAACCCTTTATGCTGGCTACATTTGAGATTTGGAAGTTTTTATATATTAGAAAGGTAAGACTTGAAGAAGTCATGTTTTATGAAACACCCCCCATGGATCTTCAGTCATATTGATATTTCTATGCTGAGACATATGAATAGCCACACAAAATGGGCTAAGCCATGACTCTAAAAAGCTTCATATCAGTTTAAACCAGGTTTTGCTGCCAAGTACCTTGGCCCCAAACGTACAGAAAACCTTTGGGTTTCCATGGCTGACAAGGGATTGTGGCTCAATACTGAGGAAAGAAGACTTTCTACAACCAGAGCCAGGTGATGACAGGGTCCAGAATGACACAGTGTGGGTGGTGGACCACTTCTGTCCAGCTCCTACCTGGGCCACAGCGACAGAACAGAGGTCAGCCAGCCCCAAATGCTTCCAGGCGCTTCCTCATGACGAACGCATACCATCTTAGTGTAGCTCTCGGGGTCACAAACCTAAAACAGTATGGACAGACGAATCCCCGGAGGGAATCTTGTAAAAATACCAATTCCGACTCAGTGGGTCTGCATTTCTAACACGTTCCCAGGTGTGGTTGACACACCGCTGGCCCTAGGATTGCGCTTTGAATCGTGATCCCGTAAAGTCATTTCCATTGAATTAAAGTGGGTCTCCATATAACTTGCACCCAGGAGCCATGGCAGCCTCGGAGAATGTGTCAAATTGTCCTATAAATCATCAGGTTCCTTTGATCGAGTGCTAGCAGAGAGAAAATGACTGGGCAGGGCTGCGGTGGGGGAGGGGAACCCAAACAGGAAAGACTTGGCTCCTTTGAGAGCGTGAAGAAACTCTGAGAGAGAGCGAAACGAGGAACAGAGAGCAAATCACGGCAGCACGAGAGGAGAGGAGAGAAGTCCATACCTGGGTGCAAGTCTAATCCAGAGAGGTTTCCTTTGCCTGTATGTAATGGTACCCCAAAACTCTCACAGGGTAGTGCACACTAGCCCCATACTGCTGTATGTCCTAAACCACGGGGAGGGAGGGTTTCAGGGCGACCAGATTCCAGAAAAGTGACGAAGGGCTGGGATTCGGGAGTGGCAGATCGTAGAAGTGCCTCCAAATCATCCCCCTCCTGATGTCCTCACCCTCCTGGTGTGGCTCCATAGCCCCTCCTAGCCAGATGGAATCAATCTGGGTTGGCCACGTGACTTACTCCAGCCAATGAGATAGTAACAGCAGTGGCCCAAGCAGAGGTCTCAAAAGCGCTTGAGCACTGGGACTTGCTCTTATTGCTCTTGGAATCCTACGGTGTGAACATGCCCAGGCCAGCCCTGGCACAGGACACAAAACCGCAGGGAGAGGAGCCCCAACCAGCCCCAGCCACCACCCTCGCTGGCTGTGGATGTGTGCATGAGCAAGCTTCGCGGCAACCTGTCGAGCCCAGCCGAAACCAGAAGGAACGCCTGGCTAAGCCCCAGACTAGTGAGAAGTAATAAATGGTGGTCATTTTATTTATTAATTTTTCTTTTGCCAGAAGGTGCATTTGCTTGCGAGAGATTGAGAGAGAAAGTAAGAAAGCACCCTGCCCACTATAGGGAATGGCCATGCTGCCATCCCTTCTCCTCCCTTTCTCCCTCGTTTTTCAAGATTTGGGGCATGCGCACACATGCACCTGGTGTGTTTCTCAAGCCATCGAGTCCAGGACTTGAACTGTGAAGTTGGCTGTGTGGAATCCAGCCGCCTTAACCAGCCCACCATGGGCCAGCCCTTAGTTTGAAATCACCAAAGCTTTGGGGTAGTTTGTTAGATGGTGCCAGTTGATAGACACAGTGGACATAGCTTTTAAAAGGCAAAATTCACCTTGCCTTACCCTGGGGTGATAGCAGTAAAGAACAGAATAGAAACTGATCTGGAAGCTACAAGGCAGACCAGCCTGTGTCAGCCCCACAATTCCTCCCTTTGCCCCTGACTGTTGCTGCAGTCTGGCCCATGGTCCAGACCTCCTCCAGGAGTATGGGGGAGGATTCAGGCTGATGTCTCCATTCCTCACCATTGGGAAGTGAGTGGGGTCACAGGTGGTCACATACGCATGGTTTTCATAGGGCGAAGGGAAGAAGACTGAGTTCCAGGGGCCAGAGAACGGAGCAGGGGTGGAGGCCGGTGCAGCCCTTGGGGCCAGTTTATGTCTTTAAAACATGCAGACAGAGAGAGAGACAGAACGAGTCTTTTCTATTATGAAATATGTGCTTAGCATATTTATGTCATAGTTTCAACGCGTGCACTGAATCGAGTTACTGCGTTAGGG
>NW_006159727.1:1663657-1664048 GCF_000334495.1 Tupaia belangeri chinensis | reverse complement strand
CTTTGGACAGTTTGGTCTGTCTGCAGCCTCTGCGTGAGGTGCTCTTCGTGCACAAAGGAGTTCTGCTGTCTGGTTGGGGGCTGAGTTGGAGTGGGACCCTGTCCCACAAGCCATGCCTGGCTCTTAACTTCACTCTGACAATCTCTAGTCTGTTGCCCCAAAGAAGCTAAGAGCTTCATGCAGAATTCTGGGGATGCTGCTGCTTACTAAAGCACCCCCAGAAAGATGGGGTACTGGGGAACTTGGAAGACCGCCTGCTCCTGGGGAACTGAATCAGTGGGGCACCAGATTGGGGAGCAATGAGATGAAGGTCATTGACCTAGCTGTGCTGGGGGTCGAGTCTCGCTGCCTCTCCCCACAAGAGCCCCTTTCATTTTCTCCCCCACTCTTT
>NW_006159727.1:1660330-1663607 GCF_000334495.1 Tupaia belangeri chinensis | reverse complement strand
TTCCCTCTGACTTTTTCTATCTTAATTGACCATCACGTGGAACTAAAGTTCTTTTTATTTTCTACTAGATCTGTTGAATACAGTTGCATGTCCCTTACTCTTAATTTTGAAAGTGGATGAGCTGAACACTTTGTTTTCTTTCAAAAAGTGTTGTATTGGGACCAGCATTTAGTGTAATGGCTATGTCTCTGGACTCCTGTGTAGCCGACCGCGGTTCGAGTCCCAGACCCAGTGGCTTAAAACTCGCGCCGGGTGCGTGTGTGTGCATGCCCAAGATCCCGAGAGGAGAATGGAGGAGAAGGGATTGCGGCATGACCATCCCCACTGGGGGTGATTTCTCGCTTTCTGTCTCTCTCTCTCTGTCTGGCGAGCGCATGCGCCCTATAGCGAAAAACCTCTCCAAAAAAGAAAAAAAAAAAGTTGTATCACAGCCGTAGTCATTAGGATGGCACTCCATCTGGGCACATGACTAGATCCACGTCCCCTCCTGTTTCGGAGTTACACATAGCCACATAGCTTGTTTGGGTCAATTAAAGGTGAGCGCCCCTGGATCTGCCCTGTAGCATAGTGGTTAAGTGCAGTGCCTTGGGAGCTGGAGCCCACGTGACGGACTGTGGTTGGAATTCCAGTCCTGATGACTTGAAAAACATGCCAGAGAGGTGTGCACGTGTAGCCAGGATCCCGATGGAAGGGAGAAATAGAGGAAAAAACATTATGGTGTGACTACACCCTTTGAGGAGGTGTTTTCACATTCTCTCACTCTCTCACACACACACAAAACCTCTGGTGATTTAAAAAAAATTTTAAAAAAAGATAAATAAGAGCATCCCTAGGTGGAGGTTCAACAGCCAGTTTACATTCGGGCCACTTTGTCTTCCTGCCGCTATGATATTGGGGGCAGCTCCTGTAGAGGTGAAGGTTTTCTTTTTTTTCTTTCTTTTTCTTTTGAGAGATTTTTGCCATAGGGCATGTGCACTTACCGGAAAGACAGAGACAGACAGAGACAGAAAGCGAGAAATCACCCCCCTGGAGGGATGGCCACACCGCAATCCCTTCTCCTCCATTCTCTTCTCAGGACCTTGGGCATGCATGAGACCGGCATGAGTTGAAGCCACCGGGTCTGGGACTTGAACCGTGGTTGACTACATGGAAGTCCAGCAACATAGCCATTACGCTATCTGCTCGTCCCGAGGTGAAGGTTTTGTCGTCCCAGGCATCTGCGTGGCTGCAGCGAGCGTATTCTCCCTGCCAGTCCTCGTTGGACACAGAGCGTGCAATCATTTCACCACATGTATCTTCTCTAATGAGAAGTTGGGGCCAGCAATGGCTGGCACAGTGGTAGCACAAAGCTCTGTTATGCTGGACCCTCATGGGAAGGTACCAAGTTCATAGATCAAGGTCTCCCTGTGCATACATGACCTGGGCTGACTAAAGGTCAGGGGGAGGGAGGACAGTTGCTGTGTGAGTTCTCTGTGGGAGGTTGTCTCCCTCTCTCTCACTTGCTCTCTGTGTGTCTTTCATAGGAGAAAGAAATTAATTTCCCAACCTTAAATCATTTACCGCCATGCAAAAGTTATTATCTATGCCGGTGTTTTTCATCTTTTGAGGAAGTGGGTGGGCAGATCCCTTTCAAAATCCAATGAAACGCTGAGCTCCTTTTACCCAAAAGGTACACCTGAAATTCTGTATTCAGTTGCAGGTGTTCACATACTCCAAGTTGTGAACACATGCTTTCTTGATTCTCAAAACTGATGCTGAACCATCACTACTTCTGCGGGGCAGCTTCAGCCCCAGGTGCTGGGCGGGATGAACTCTTCTTTCCTCCTGATCCTCGCCTCTGCTCTGCGGTCCCCAAACCATCGCAGGCACAGAAAGCTGGTCATTCTAGCAGTGTTCTAATGACGGGAAACCATGCATCATTTCAATGGCTGGAGCCTTGACAATCAGTGGAATGTGGATAATTAGATTCCCACCGAAGTTCCTCAGGGGTGGAGTGACCATCTACAGGATGTCCTTGGCAGCAGATAGGGGGTTGGGGCTCTCCTGGGTTAACACTTCCGAACTCCCTGACAGAGTAGAACTGAAACTAAGGAAATAAAGCCTGACCAGGGGCCGGGGGTTGGAGGGTGGACAGAGCGGCAGAACTCGGTGAGAAAGCACTTGACCATGACCCCATTGGCTCACCCTCATGGATTTTTTTTTTAGAGGTTTTTGCTATAGGGCGCATGCACTTGCCAGACAGAGAGAGAGAGACAGAAAGTGAGAAATCACCCCCCAGGGGGGATGGCCACGCCACAATCCCTTCTCCTCCATTCTCCTCTCGGGATCTTGGGCACACACGCACACGCACCCAGCATGAGTTTTAAGCCACCGGGTCCAGGACACGAACTGTGGTCGACTACGTGGGAGTCCGGCGACATAGCCATTACGCTAACTGCTGGTCCCCCTCATGGATTTTCTTGTACTAAGAGCACTTCCCTGATCTATGACACCATGGAGTCTACGTTTGGAGAAAATAATTCCTTTTTCACCACCACATATGTGACAACGTTTTGCCTTTCCGAATGCCAGTCTTACCATTTGCACAGCCCAGACGACTGACCAAACATTCACCTGCAAGCTGGTTGTTCAGAAATGAGAACGCATGTCCTCCACGAAGACAGTATTTTGAATGGCGACCAATCTCCTTACACGAATGGCCAAAGTCGATCAGATGCATCTGAACACTGGAAAACGTCAACTGTAGGAAGCCTGTCAATCGGGTCCTTGGTCCCCAAGGAAAACTATTGCTAGAGCCAGCTCTCTTTTTCACACGACATCTCACTGTCTCAATGTAACCCGATATAAAGGGTGTTCAGAGGAAAGCAATGTTATTGGGCCCAATTCTCACTAAAATGTGAGTGACTGGCAATCCCCTTCTCCTCATAAGTATTCATATTTTTTGAAATGAATCTCGAAAAGCCAAGTGGTTATTTAATTGGTAGATCATTGCATATCAAAGTGAAAGAAAAACTATTGAGAGCAGCGAAGGAATGTTTTGTGGAAGTTTGCCTCCTGGGATCAACTCCCTAAGCATAGTTCTTAATTGTTACATCGTTCGATCTTTCTACCGGCCACATAGCCTCTATTTTTTTGGAGAGATTTTCACTATAGAGAGCGTGCGCTCGCCAGACAGACAGAGAGACATAGAGACAGAAAGCGAGAAATCACCCCCCAGGGGAGATGGTCACACTGCAATCCCTTCTCCTCCATTCTCCTCTCGGGATCTTGGGCACAC
>NW_006159727.1:1647121-1660186 GCF_000334495.1 Tupaia belangeri chinensis | reverse complement strand
GTCCCCCGACAGGGGGTGGGGGGGGGGGGGGGGGGGGCAGGACACACACTTACATGCGCGTGCCTGAGAGAACATCACGACAGCTGTCAGCTGCCATGGATCACTGACAAGTTCAGTGTCCATAAAAGCCAGAGGACAGCCTAGAACAGAAGAAATGACACTTCCTCTGAATCAACTTCACACAGAACCTTCCAGAACAAGTGAATGCCATTGTCAGCAAAGCAATCTGGCATCTTGGGAATGGGAAAGCCTTATTTGAGGGAGTGGGCTCTTGGGCTGAGGAGGACAGATTTTTTTTCATTCCTCTGAAACTACTCACAGCATATAAAATTAGCCACAGTCCCTTGACACCAAGAATAGCAATCAAATTCACCTGGTGTCCACTTGCGCCTAAAAACACAGCTCTCTCTGTGCCCCGCGGGGATGTCCATAGCCTCACAGATGAGGCCATCTCTGTTCTGTTCCAAGTGGTGAGAACGCACCTCCTGGAAAGGGGCTGGGTGTCAGGGTGGACGTTATCATCTTTTCCTTCATTCGGCGGCTCTCTGTGCGAGATTGGAAAAGGGCTCGATGCTATATTTCAAGGGATCAAATAATTAGTTCTCTCGGAATCTCGTTTTAGATTTTAATTCTTAGTCTCGGAGCCAAACTATAGGAGCAGAAATTTCTATCTGCGGCTGGAGGGGTTCAGTTTCGGCATCCTAAAAAAAGGCCCTGCTTCGGAGGCATTTTTTTCATGCATGAATCAAATTATTCCAGCTGGGTTTTACCAACACGTAGGCAATCAAAACCTACTTTCACTTGCTATTTTATTCTTTATTTACTAGTTCTATAAATACCATGATGGGTGTGCTTTTATATGGGGTGGGGGCAAGTAGAGGGAGAGAAGCAGCTGCTGGCAGGCGAGGGTCACATGCAGAACTTGGCTTGGCGAGACAGGCGTGCCACCATCAACTCCTCCTTGGGGAATACAGCTCCCGGCCACTCCAGTCTTTGGACCCATGAGGGTGGCCATCAAGCCTCCACTTGTCGGACCTGTAGAGAGCACCTTTGTCACCTCTCTTTTTGCTAATCCGATTGTTTAGAAAGGGTACCCAAGCCTGGCAAAGAAATCCAAGTCAAATACTATTAAAATCCAGGGAAGGGGCTGGCGGATCCGTCAGCAGACAATACCAGCCAAGGCTGATGCATCTGGACGCAGCATCTGAAGCAGGAGAGGAAACTTGAGATGAGGGGTTGGCCTTGGTGGCCTCCAGCTCTGATAGCTGATGATTTGATGAATTATACTTGTGCTCCGGGCCCCAGCGGATAAACCAGGATTAAGGGGTGAAGTGCCAGGGAGGCAGATTCGGCGTCTGCATCAGGATGAATTTGATAAAGATTAGAGTTGTCTAAAAATGAATTGGGCTGCCTTGGGGGTGGCAAGCACGCTCGCTCGCTCGCTCTCTCTCGGTAGTTTCTTTTTTTCAAGCCTGGGATGACCCTGAAAAGCAGCCATGGAGCGAGAACCCCAAGTTCGAAGGAAGGTAAGATTTGGTGACAGTTAATGTCCCCTCTGACTCAGGAATCCCACAACCTCCGCTTCGGGAACTCTGAACTCTCAAAGGAGGTACATGTGTTCCTTGGGCTCTCTGTCACCGTTCTGAAATGGACACAGCTCCTTCGGCCTATGGGGGACAGACGCATGTAAGCAGAGGAGGCCACAAAGTCCCCATTAGTGAGCATGCTCAAGTCCAAGGGCAGAAAAGTACTCCCCTAAATGACAGAATGGTGAAAGGTCAAGATATACAAGCAGGCCTGAAGCCCGGTGGACAAGGAGGGGACACCCGCGGCACATGCGCTCAGCATCCGGGAAGTTACCTCTGAACTAGGAGCACCTCATCTTGCAACGTATCTGTTTGCACCCTCTCCTCTTCCGGAGACCCATTCTGGAGCCATGGGAGTTGTGCAGGAGTCCTTGCCACTGGCAGTTGTTTTGCCCTTGTTAGGACAGAGCTCCTAAAGCCAGCAAGGACCTATAGCCAGGACCCAGGTCATGGGAGCTGCAGGGCCAAGTGACCATAGCCCTGCTCAGGATGGGGCAAGAAGTCACCACTACCTGCACCACCAGCTTCCCCGTATGAGCTTGGACCAGCTCTTCAGCCCTCTTCTGTGTCCTTCTAAGCCACCAGGGACACACGCCTGCCTGAGACACGGAGGCGGCCTCAGCAAGGCCTGATGGGACTGCAGCCCAGCCATTTTGAACATTCACCTGATGAAGGAGTCGGGAATTGAACATGGCCACAGCCCAGAGTTGAACAGTCTCCCAGCCAAGTCCATGTGAACCCAGAATGTCGGGATGTGTGTACCCTTGGTGACACTAGATTTGAAGCTCGCTGCACCAAGGGGAGGCCAGTGAGACAGGATTCTGACAAAGCAGATGTCTCGCTCACAGATAGGCAGCAAGAAACAATGGGACCCCAGGATCCAAGGCAATCCAGCTTCCCAAGGCTCGGGGAAGCTGGCCACGGTGGATGGAGTCTCGTTCATATATGCCCCCACATCACACCACAGCTGAAGGATGCCAACAGCACTCTGCCCTGGGGGTTTGATGCCCCCGGGTGTGACTTGGCTCACTGAGTATCCTGTTCTAGGAGGGACAAGGACATAGTCCAGACTATTTCTCTGTTTGTTTGTTTGTTTATTTATTTATTTATTTATTTATTTGGAGAGATTTTCACTACAGGGCACGTGCGCTCGCCAGACAGACAGAGACATAGAGACAGAAAGCGAGAAATCACCCCCCAGGGGGGATGGTCACGCCACAAACCCTTCTCCTCCATTCTCCTCTCAGGATCTTGGGCACACATGCACACACGCCCGGTGTGAGTTTTAAGCCACCGGGTCCGGGACGCGAACCACGGTTGACTACATGGGAGTCCAGCAACATAGCCATTACACTAACTGCTGGTTCCCTATTTCTGTGTATCTTAAGGCATTGTAATCTCAACATACTTTGCGAACTACAAGTGGCAGTACGGTAGAGAGAGGACCGGGTCAGTCAAGGCTATCTGGGAACCTCTCTCCCTGCAACGGAATCTTCGTAGATATGATCCCATTAAGATGAGGTGGGCCCCGAATTCGATGACAACTGCACTTAAAAGAAGAGGGCAATTCGGACACGGGCGCAGAATAAAAATGGCCGTGTGAAGACGGAAGCAGAGATTGGAATGATGCATCAGTGAATCAAGAAGTTCCAAGGAGGACCGACAACGCAAGAGTCTGGAAGGGGGAAGAAGAAGTCTTCAGAGAGAGCTTAGCCCTGCCGGCACTTGGATTCCAGATTTCTGGCCTTCAGAACTATGAGAGTGAGTCCATTTCCGTGTAAACCACATTCTGTGTAGGCCACCCATTCTGCAGTGCTTTGTTATCGTGGTCCCAGGAAACTAATGCAGCCAGTGTGCTCTCCTGGCACCTGGCTGTGTGTCTGCGCTTCTGTCTGGCCCCTACATGGACTCCTGGCTTATCTGAATCTCAGCATATTAAATATTAACTCAATGGAAACAGGCAGTATCACAGCACGAGGCCTCCTTCTTTAGTTCTCTGTTGTCCACCATCTCAACTCCCATGCCTGTCCCCCATCCCCTGGTCTCTTGGTATAGCCCTGCCATATGGACCTCGCCTGTTTTAAAAACAGGAGGAAGTGGACAATCCTCAGTCCCTGTGGATTGGGGACAGCAGGTACAGAGCAACAGCACATAGTCCAAGTCCATGTTTGACCTCTACAGAATTCTAAAAAATGTGAATTAGTCGCCAGCATTTAACAATGGAAAGATTTTTGTTGTTGCTATTTTGAGGGGGTTTTTTTTTTTGCCATAGGACGTGTGCATTCACCAAAAAAAGACAGAGAGAAACAGTGAGGGGGAAAGTGAGAAATCACCCCGCAGGGGGGGATGGCCAGTGCCACAATCCCTTCTCTTCCATTCCCCTCTTGTTGCTCATGCATGCACATATGCCTGGTGTGATTTTCAAACTACCGAGTCCGAGACTCAAACTGTGGCTGGCCATGTGGGAGTCCAGCACCTTAACTACCACACCAGTCTGCTGCCTCAACAACAGAAAGATTTTAAATGAAAATTTTTTTCTACTTCTTTTGCAACATTAGAAAATCAGGCCTCCTCTGACGAAGGAGAGAAGCTGATGCCCCCTTCAGTAAGATCTAGACATACCTACCCAGCCTCCCAGCACCCCAGTGCTCCCTACTACTCTCGGCTGCTGAGGCCAGCTCTCTGTTGTCATAAATCATTTCTTTTTATTGTGGGTCTTGTACACTGCTATTAAGAGGAGAGTGAAAAGGTTTTGTTTGTTTGTTTGTTTGTTTGTTTTTGGAGAGGTTTTTGCTATAGGGGGCATGCACTCGCCAGAAAGACAGAGAGACAAAGAGACAGAGAGTGAGAAATCATCCCCCAGTGGGGATGGCCATGCCACAATCCCTTCTCCTCTTTTCTCCTCCCAGGATCTTGGGCGCGCACGCACACGCGCCCGGTGTGAGTTTAAGCCACCAGGTCCGGGAATCAAACCGTGGTCGACTACATTGAGAGTCCAGCGACATAGCCATTACGCCAACTGCTGGTCCCAATGTTTCTTATACCCATGTCTCTAGGTCTGGAAAAGAAAGGGCTGTGTCTTTAAAGGAAAATGGGTATGAACATATATATATCTTGGTGGTCATGGAGACTCTTCTCACATAAATACTATGCAAAGTATTTCCCCACAAAGTGCAGCAAAGTCAGGATGCCATTATGGAAAGGAAAAAAGAAGTAGAAAGGAAAAAATAGTCTTCTCATTCCCTTACATCCCTGCCCAGTCCTGGTAGGAGGTTGACTTTGCAACGTCTGCTGAAAACAAAAGCTGGTTCTCAAATCCTCTCTCTCCAAGCTTCCGGCAACATGTTCCTAACCAGGGTCTCCTCAAACCTCTCTCCAGTCTCCTCTATCTCCAACAGGACACTTTAGTGGAAAGGGCAAAGTGGGCAAGATGCCACTTCCTCTTTTAACAGCTTTTATGGTCACCACTGTCCACAAGACAAAACCCAAGCCTTTCAGCCACCAGCTCCTCCCTCCCATGCAGCCTCATTCCCCAGGCTCTCTGGGTCAGCCTGGCTTGATCCTGTCTAACGGAGCATATTCTCCCAACTCTGCCACCAAGTTTGCCCCTTCAAGTGCCCCTCCTTCTTCTGTTTTACATTGTCTTTAAGTTTATTTTTTTCCATAAGCAAGGAAAACAGAGACAGAGAGACATC
Source organism: Tupaia belangeri chinensis (assembly GCF_000334495.1). NCBI lineage: Eukaryota > Metazoa > Chordata > Mammalia > Scandentia > Tupaiidae > Tupaia > Tupaia belangeri. Next base: position 1,654,905 of record NW_006159727.1, on the reverse strand, counting down.
ACCACCAACAGGATCCTCCTGCTACCATGTACCCCTAGTTTCAGCCAGCCATGGATCATGGACACACAGGTGCCTAGCACACAGAGATCTCTGATCACGAACCCAGAACCTTCCCATCATGTTCTACTTGTTGTAACACCATCAGCCCCTCGAGGGCCTTTCTTTATGGAGCTGTGGCCTTGTGAGTCCCCCACTCAGGAGCTTAGGGGTATCATAGTGACTCCCAGAGGTCAAATTTTCATGTAGGCCTCTAGATCCCTTGGAAGATGTCTTTAAGACTTCAGAGAGGGGGCCAGCAGGTGGCCTGGTGGTTAAGGAGCTGGACTCCCACATGGCTGCTCACAGTTCAAGTGTTCAAGTCCCAGACCCGACAGCTAGAAACTCACACTGGCCACGTGTGCATGCATGCCTAAATCCCAAGGGAAGAATGGAGGAGAGGGGGTGATTTTTCACTTTCTGTCTCTCTGGGTCTGTCTTTCCAGTGAGCGTACGTGCCCTATGGCAAAAATCTCTCTTAAAAACAAAAACAAAAAAAAAGACTTCAGAGGGTTTAATTGTGCCATCCTGGTGGATTTACTGTGCTTTTCTAACAAACAGGACTATCTACAGAGGCAGAGCAGTTGAAAGTGAAAGTCCTGGTAACTCCTTAGTTTGAATCCAGCCCTAGAGAGATTGGTTCTGGGTCCTAGTCCCCAGAAAGCTCAGCGTAACTTATACTCTCTGAGATTCTCAGAGGGTTGTAATCACTCTGAGCTCAAACCACATAACTTCAGTGGTAATTACTTGGGGGGAGGGGGAGATCCTTGAACCTCAAAGGCAGTAAAACTTCAGTGACCCAGAAACACAAAGACAGCTGTGAATGGTGAAGCAGCCTGGAGGAGCAGGCAGAACCGCAAGCTTGAGGCGGAGATTGAAGAGTGAATGGAACAAAGATAACAATAACTCCAAGAACTTTGTGGAAAAGGGGGCAGTCTGTGTGACCCCACAATTGTCGCCAAATCCCTGATACTCCCCTTCCCAGCATATAGTCATCATCTACTAATAAACTCCTATTCACCAACAATACCCCAGATGGAATACCCTCTCCCACGAGAAAGCTGCCTGGATCTACTTTCCTTTCTATGTCCTGCAACTTGATGGTTTTCATAGTTCTTTTGCTGCTGTAGCTCAGTGCAGTAGACGCTCCATCAAATGCTCCTTCCCTCTCAACTCCTTGCCTCCCCAAACTACCACAGGCTTCCCTTCCACAGTGGCTCACTCTTATTTCTTGTTTTCTGTTCCAGCTAAAAAAAAAAAAAAAAAAAAAAAAAGGAAAAGGAAAAGAAAAAGCAAAAGCCAACTCTCCCTCTCAGTTGCTCTCTGCTTGGACTGGGTACTTTGGATTTTCTGGAATCAACTTGCCCCAGCCCAGGCATAGACCCAATCCCTCTTTGCTCCCTGCCCTGCAGCTCTAGGCTGCTTCCGCTGCTCCTACACTCAGTTCTGGCTTCCAGAACAGCAGCCTGGGCCCAGCTCCAAGGGCCTTGGCTGCACAGCGTGGGAGGGTAGACATCCCAGAATTGAAGGCCATTCCCACCACCCTGCTGCAGCGACTCATTTGTCTTACGTCTCATTTCTAGCACCTCCTTATAGCTTGGTCCATCTCTCTTGCCAGTCTGTGCTCCTCAGAGGCCAAGACCTTGTGTTCTCTTTCTGGGACTCATCAGAACTTCATGTGGGGCCTGACACCTAACAAGTGGTGGTTATATTTTGTCCATCATCCTTAACTCTGTGTCTCTGACACTGTTTACCGTGTACAAAAGTGTATCTCCCCACCTTCTGACTTTGAGCTCGGCCATGGGAATTGCTTTGACCAAAGGAATATGGGTGAAAATGACAGTGTGTCAGTTACACGTTACAGCTTTAAGCTTTTGCCAGCCTTCTTGAAGCATCTGTACTCCTTTATGAGAAGAGCACATCCCCAGTAGCTATCAGTGTTTCAGCTCGGGTCTCAGAATGAATTCACATGGGGTAAACATGAACCCAAATTGAAACCCAGTCTCAAATCTAGTACAGCTGGAAGTGTAGCCAACCTCCAGATCTGCAAGCATGAATAAATGTTTGCAGTGGTAAAACAGTGGGATTTGGGAGCTGTTTGTTATGCAACATGATCACATTAAAACTAACTAATACACAAGTCTAAGCAACACTTTTGAGGGATAAACCAATGAGGAGTGAATGCGTGAAAGCAAAACTCATTCTCGAGAAAGTCAGTTCAGCTCCAAATATAGTTCACAATAATTCAGTGACTCTAAAGTGCTAACCAGGGAACTTTTCAGAAATACAAATTCTTGGGCCTCTCCCCACACCTTCTGCATCAGGCACTCAGGGGCGAGACCCAACAACTTATGTTTTCGTAACCCCTGCAGGTGATTCTGCTGCATACTTCCATTGGAGAACCCCTGTAGTAACTGCTGACCTAGAATAACTTCTTTTAATCTACAAACCACTTGTTTCTTGAAATGCGGACCTTCCAGAATTATATTTTTTAAGTTTCTTTATTTCTTCCATGAGAGACAGGGAGAATGAGAGATAGAGAGACAAGCATCCTCAGCAGGGTCTTTGTGCCACAATCCAGTCCCAGTCATCAGTCATCCTGGATCACAGGCACTCTCATGCATGTAAAGTGCGTCCAGGAAAGCCCCAGGATTCAAACCTGGGACCTTCACATGTGGATCCAGTTGGGTTACCTCAGCACCATCATCTGGCTCCATCCCCAGAATTCCGAATGATGGAACCCAGTTAACCTAATGCCTTGACCATCTCCTGTGTAATCTAAGGTATCCTGGGACACAAAGCTTTCTACTCCAGTGGCTCTCAACTGTAGCTGCATAATAGAATCTCTTGCAAGCCTCGAACAATCTTGATGTCTAGGCCACACCCAGAACAATTAATACAGAATTTCTGAGAGTGAGACCTGAGCATCAGAATCGTTTAGAGCAGGCCAAGCCTCTGTGGTGAAATCCATAGCATGCTGGATTGCCATGCTGGAAGCCACATGGCTTACCATAGATTTGAATCCCTGGCCAGGTCAACCTGAAATGCATGTAGCATGCATATGCTTGATGAGCTAGAGGGCTGGAGGAAAGGGATTGTGGAAAGCACCAGACCCTGCTGAGGGTGCTTCTCTCCCTCACTCATTTACTTATGCACTCTCTACCATGAATTAGGGGAAACATTATTTTTGAACTATTGAGAGTTTTCCAGGTGGCTCCAATGTGTAGCCAAGGTTCAGAATGACCTTTCTTTTTCTGGAAGACTAGGCTGGCTATGCCAATTCCCCTACAGCTGGTCTCCCTCTCTCTCTCTTTCTGTCTCTCTCTCTCTGCCACTCTGCAAAGCACAGTGGATGCCTCCCTGCCCCAGCTCTTCAGAATCTAAAGGTTTCTTAGATGTCTGAGAACCTGGTACACTTGCAGCAAGTTTAAGAGGCTGGGTTGGACCAGGGAGGCCCTGGGGAAGCACAGAGCACGGGCTGTAAGGGCATGGAGGGATTTCACGTAGGCATTTGTTCTTCCATGCACCGGGCAGCCTGCTAAGGGCTTTTGAGTCTTACCTGTGGCAAAGCTGAGGCAAGCATGTACTGATATGGAGGGTCTGAGTCTGGCCCAGCAGCCCCTGCAGGAGTCTTTGGAGTACCACTTACAGTGTAAGGTTCCGGCCAGGATGTAGGGGCCCAGGTCTTTGTCTGAAGACCACCCTTCGGGAACCAGCAGTTAGAGTAATGACTATGTCGCTGGATTCCCACATAGTCGACCGCAGTTCATGTTCCGGACCCGGCGGTTTAAAACTCACGCAGGGCGCATGTGCGTGCATGCCCAAGATCCCGAGAGGAGAATGGAGGAGAAGGGATTGTGGCGTGGCCATCCCCCCGGGGGGTGATTTCTCGCTTTCTGTCTCTCTGTCTCTCTCTCTGTCTGTCTGGCAAGCACACGTGCCCTATAGTGAAAACCTCTCCAAAAAAAAGGAGACCACCCTTCAACTCCAGCCACATCAAGCAGCATAATCTCACCATGACCAAAGGCCCTTCTCCTTGGACGGTCTCACCATTGTCTTCCCTTAACTTTTCAAAGCTCATGATAAGCCCCCTCCTCGCTCCCTGACTCCTTTCCTGTTGAGCTACAGAGTCCAGTACAAGTGGTTTCTGAAAGAAGCATTCTCAGGAGAAAACTGATCAAAGAGGGAAGGAGGCAGGAGAGGCCTGAGAACAAGCCAACTGAGTATGTGGCAGTGGGCCTCGTTCCACAGAGGGGAGCTCCTGCCTGATCCTGCTAAATACCGAGGCAGGAGAGCTGGGCTTCTGTTGTCCTGTACCCAGCAATCACTGATAGTTGGCTAGGGACCACTCATGCCCAGTGGGGCTGTCAAACTACTAAGCGGGTCTGTTCTCTATATTTGCAGGCAAAGTGGCTCCAGCAAAGCAAGGTCAGGCCTGCTAAAGAATACTCATGGAGGCACTCCCTTGGGAGCAAAGCCATCCAAAGCTGCAGGATGGCTATGCAGAAATGGTAACCAGGATCCAAGGTGGCATTGCCAGAGTTAGCAGATAAAAATCCAGGCCGGCCGGTATAAGCATACCTCCATGCTCTAATGAGGAATATACTTTTCTATATAGAATATTTGTTTCTCCAAAATTCAAATGTAATGGGCCGTCCTGGATCTTACCTGAAGGTATCTGGTGAGGCTCTGTGCTTGCCCACTCCAAAAGAAGCAGAGTAGGCACTTTCGTTGTTTAGAGAGACATGTGACATGAGGGTGACATTGTAGGTCTTTGGTTGGTCGCTCCTCGTTTCCTAATGCTGCTACTACTGTATACAATGCTCTATCAACCACTGGTATTGCCCTGAGCCGCTCACAGCATTTGGGATCCTTGGTCAGTGTGTCCTGGCTTGGGCAAGGTTCTACACCGAAAGAGTAGGGAAACCTGTATTCAATGTCTTCTTGATCCCCGTGGGAGTTCTTTTGCATTAAATTAGAACTGTGAAGCTGAGCCAGCACTGCCCTAGACCAATGCCAGGGATGTAACGACACTCAGATGACTAGTCTACCTACCTGGCCTCAGAGATCAAGGTGTTCGTGCCCTTCTGACACCCTGGGCCTCAAGCCTCAAGCCAGCTTGTCACTCGGTCTGCCCGACTCTTTCATTAAGTATTTTTGCAACCTTCACCAGTCTTTAAATAATAAAGAGTGCTTCGATAGTTCTGGAAGTTGTCCCGATGGCTGGCAGGTCCTGAAAATAAGTTGGGATTGATTGATTGTGGTTATAACCGGCAGACCCGGCCATGGGCGCCCCCGGCCCATGCATAATATAAAATATACAAACAGCAGACAGGGAACAAAGCCAAGACTATGGCTCTTTACTTTGATTTGTGATCAGCTTCTTTGAAATCCTGTGTATTCAGAAGATTCTGAGAATGAATATGATCCTGCTCCATAGCCCTGGTCTCTCCCAGGACCCTAGAGTTCTGGGGCTGAAGAGAAAGAGACAACATTATGTGTGATGTTTGAGGCTTTGGAGGAGGACAAAGCAGAGTAAAGGGAGGAGAACAGAAGGGACAATTCAATACTTTTGTGATGTTAAGGTGTGGCTAGGTATCGGTGATCATGTTCCAGCAGGTCTTGCTCGTAATCATTTTTTTTAAGAGAGATTTTTGCTAGAGGGTGTGTGTGCCCACCAAAGAGACAGAAAGCAAGAAATCACCACCACCAGCCCCGGGGAGGGGATGGCCACTTCGCAATCCCTTCTCCTCCATTCTCCTCTTGGGATTTTGCACATGCATGCACACACGCCCCATGTGAGTTTCCAGCCACCAGGTCTGGGACTCAAACCATGGTCGGCTATTTGGAAGTCCAGTGACATAAACATTACGCCAACTATTGGTCCCCCTATTATTATTTAATCATTCTTTTTGTTTAGGTTTGTCTTTTCTACTTTTTCTTTGTTATTGTTCTGTTTTGGTCATAGGGCACATGTGCTTTCCAGAGAAGAGAAAGATAGAGATACAGAGAAAGGGAAAGTGAGATATCGCCCCCAGGGGGATGGCCACACCGCAATCCCTTCTCCTCCAGTCTACTGGGATTTTAGGCATAAACTACACATGCCCAGCATGATTTTCAAGCCACCAAGTCCAGGATTCAAACCATGGTCAGCCTTGTGGGAGTCTAGCACCTGCTGGCCCCTCATAACTGTTTGTATTTTTTTTTTAATGAATTAAAACCAGCAGGATAAAGCTAATGCTTCTAGAGGCCCGTTCCGTGGTGCAGTGGTAATGTACTGCTCTAGAGAAGCCTGATCTCATATGGCAGCCATGGTTTAAATCCCTAGCCCAGTCAGCCTGAAGCGTGCTGGGCACATGCACAAGTGCCCAAGATCTGGCAGGCTGGAGGATTGGGGAAAAGGGACCATGGCATGCCCATGCCCTGTGGTAAAGCTAATGCTTCTAGAGGCCCGTTCCGTGGTGCAGTGGTAATGTACTGCTCTAGAGAAGCCTGATCTCATATGGCAGCCATGGTTTAAATCCCTAGCCCAGTCAGCCTGAAGCGTGCTGGGCACATGCACAAGTGCCCAAGATCTGGCAGGCTGGAGGATTGGGGAAAAGGGACCATGGCATGCCCATGCCCTGTGGACTGTGTGTGTGTCTCTCTCTCTGTCTCTCTCTCTGTCTCTCTCTCTCTCGTTCTCCCCCTGATGTACACACACATGTTCTATCATGAGTAAAGAAAAACAAAAATGCCTCAAGTTGTTCTAAATGCTCTTGAAGCCTTGAGGTATTTTTAAAAGGCACTTCTGCATAGAGACTTCAAGCATTTCATTTCAAAAGTATAAACAATTGGGGAACAGGGCAGTGGCCCGACAGTAAAACGCAATGCTGTGTGGGAGTGACAAAGGTCCAGAACTAGCATACGAAGACCTCCCTCAGGATGCTGGGTGTACGTGCCCATGATGTGGGGCTGGCCGAGGCTGCGGGTGGATCACGGTGTCTGGCCCCTGCTGGGGGTTCTGTTTCTCCCTCTCTCTCTCTCCCCTACTCAGGGGAGAAATACATGTTCTCTAATTAAGTTATGAGCCGACCTCTTCTCTAGCAAGAGATGAAGAAACCGGTCTCTGAGCAAGTCATTACACCACTGAGAGGCTCAGAGGTTACTGAGTAACCAGGGCTGGGGCGGGAGTGCAGGGGCAGCAGGGGAGGGCTCTTCCCCAGTTGCCTCTGTCTTATAGACCTTGGCTTTCTTCTAGACATCTGCTTACCTGGTCCCTGGCACCAGAAGGACAACTGCCAACTGGGAGACAGGTGGTGTCATCTCAGCAGGGTCTAGCCCTCGCAGGTGGAAGGCCTGGCTAAACTCTCATCTCCTTGGGGAGTGGAGGAAAGGTGCAGGGATTTCGTGCAAAGCCAGGGCAATCACACAGATCTTCTGGCTTGGCCCCAGCATGACCCTCTGCAGCTCTGTTTTCTCATCCAGAAAATGGAGAGGCTAACCTGTGCCCTACTTCTCTCACAGGGCTGGTGTAAGGATCAAGTGAGATGAAAGCAGGAAAAAAAAAAAAGTTTTTGAAAAGTTCAAAGTCCTCCGGGGCTGTCAACCAGAAGAGGGGCTAATTAACCAGAGACGTAGCTGTCTGGCACCTCTCAGAATGTGGACCCCAACTCAGTACAGGCTTTCAAAGGTCTCTGATTTTCCATGAGGTTTTGAAGTCCCCTTGTAAAATTCCAAAGCACTCGATACAAAAAAAAAAAAAAAAA
>NW_006159727.1:1645094-1647083 GCF_000334495.1 Tupaia belangeri chinensis | reverse complement strand
ATGGGATCAGCAGTTGGTGTAATGGCTATGTCGCTGGGCTCCCATGTAGTTGACCGCGATTCGAGTCCCAGACCCGGTGGCTTAAACTCACACCAGGTGCGTGTACATGTGTGCCCAAGATCCCGAGAAGAGAATGGAGAAGGGATTGTGGCGTGGCCATCCCTTTTGGGGGGTGATTTCTTGCTTTCTATCTCTTTCTCTGTCTTTCTGGCGAGTGCACGCGCCCTAGAGCAAAAACCTCCAAAAAAAATGTTATATCTGTGCATAGTTTTTTCATCATATACAGTTTCTACAGACTCTTTGACGACCCCCTCATATTACTCACTTGTGAGAGCTCTTCTTAAATATATTGTCTGCAAATGAATATCTGTGCATAGTTTTTTCATCATATACAGTTTCTACAGACTCTTTGACGACCCCCTCATATTACTCACTTGTGAGAGCTCTTCTTAAATATATTGTCTGCAAATGATTTACTAGTTGACAGCTTGAGTACTCATTTTATGAATTGTCTTTTTATGGTGAACAGAAATTTTAGTTCTGACTTTTACTTTGTTTTTGTGTTTTAAATAAGAGATTTAAAACTGAAAAAAAAGGCCTCTGATTAAATTCAATGCAAAATCTTGGTGTTGATCCTGGATCAAAAAATTAATGCCCTCAAGGACATTATTGGGGCAATTGGAAATATTTGGATAAAATATCTATAGAACATAATAAAATTACATTGATGTCAAATTTGATGAATTTGATCTTTGTTCTGTGTTTACATAGAATGTCCATGTTCCTAAGAGATACATGCAGAAGTATTTGGGATGAAAACATCATGATGTCAGGGCTGGCAGGTGGGGTGATGGTTAAAGGCGCTGGATTCCCACATGGCCGACCACAGTTCAAGTCCCAGACCTGGCAGCTTACTTTCTCACTTTCTCTCTCTCTCTCTGGTCAAATTGAAATAAACAAATGAATAAATAAATGATTAAAGGTAAATGAAAAAATTTTTTTAAATTAAAAAAAAATGTCATGACATCTACAACTTACTTTCAAATGGTTTGGCCATAAAATACAACAATAGCAAAATAAAATAAAATAAAACAATAACAACAACAACATTCATGTCTGTATGGGCATGTGTGCATATATCTTGATATGAGAAAATGTGATACAGTAATAATTCTTGAATCTTGATGATTTATGTATGAGTTCATCGAAAATCTGTATTGTGAAAACATTATGCATGGATTTCAAAACAATTTGCACCAAAATTGACTTGTACTTTAACTCTACTTTTCCACATATTTTTTGAAGGTCTCACATCCATATGAGTACATGCACTGTTTTTTTTTTCTTTATTTGTGATAAAGCACATGCAAGTGGATGTGAGAGAGAAAGAGAGGAGCACCCTCCCCATCCTCTGGTCCTCTAGCCCGTGGATCTTGGGCACATCCCTGGTATGTTTCAGGCTTACCTGGCTGGGGATTTCAACTGTGGTTACCATGTGGGATCTGGCTTCTCTTCTCTTTTTTTTTTTTAATTGCCAGAGGGTACATGCTTTCAGGATTGGAGGGAGAAGAAAGTACCCACACACACAATGGGATGTAGTCACGCGACAATCCCTTCTCTTCCATTTCTCTATCCTACTGGGATTGGGAGCATGCACGCATAGGCTCAGTATGTTTTTCAAGCCACCAGGGCTGAGATTTGAATGGTTTTGGGCCATGTGGGATCTGATTCCCTTAACCACTAGGCTATAGGACCAGGCTCTGGCTTTTTTGAGAAGCACATTCCCGTCTGTCGTGCCTCAGAGCCAGTCATACATGAACTGATTTTGTCCCTTTTCTGTCAGCTTGATTTTTTTTTCAATATAAAGATTTCTAAAATATCCATCAGTCTGGCCACAGTGGCACAAGTAGCAGGACACTACTCTGCAATGCTCGAGTCTCATGAAAGGTCCAGGTTCAAATCCCAGTGTAACCTGAACACACTGGGTTC
>NW_006159727.1:1628426-1645084 GCF_000334495.1 Tupaia belangeri chinensis | reverse complement strand
TGTGGCCCTGGCTGGCTGGGTGACTGGAGTGGAAGGATTAGGGTATGATGAGCCTCTATCGGGGTGCCTGTCTCTCTTTCTCTGTCTCTGTCTCCCTCTGAAAATACATAAACTTTAAAAATACCAATCAAGGGACCAGCAGTCAGCGTAATGGCCATGTTGCTGAACTCCAATGTAGTCAAGCATGGTTCGAGTCCCTGACCCGGTGACTTAAACTCACGCCAGGTGCTTGTGCGTGCGTGCCCAAGATCCCGAGGGGAGAATGAATTGCAGTGTGGCCATCCCCCCTTGGGGGTGATTTCTTGCTTTCTGTCTCTCTGTCTTTCTGGTGAGCACATGCGCCCTATAGCAAAAACCTCTCCAAAAAAAAAAAAAAATCAATTATCAATTAACCAACTCTCTTCTCAAGAAAAGTCTCTGAGCTGTGAGCCCCACGAGACACTGTACTAATGCTGGAAACTGAGTGTCCTGATCCCTCATTCAGAGCTTACGTCTCATATTCAACAGAGATTTCTAACAGACCTGATTACCTGATTTCTCAGCCCAGAACAGAATTAGAAATAAAAAGTCAGAAGGAAATAATGACAGGTGTAATGACAACATGAGAAGCAATAGTTGACATCTGGATATCAAGAGATGGAACCCAAAAATCCCTAAAAGGCAGGCACGCCACTGTAAAATCTCAGTACCGTAATAGATGCCACGAAGCTAAAGCCTGGAGCTAGAAAAGTCTTCATTTTACAGAAAAAGGATAATGAGGGTGTGGCTGATCTAAGAGCTCACAACCACTTAGCACTAGCACGCAAACCCACATCTTGAGCACACTCTATTTGCTCTAAGCTGAGCCTACTTCATTATGTAAAATGTGGGTCTGTTCAGTATCTGTTTAGGAAGATGAGGAAACACGACTGTCAAAAACTGTTGAAGGGGTCAGCAGGTGGCGTCGTGGATAAGGTGCTGGACACCCACATGACCAATCATGGTTCAAGTCCCAGAATCGGGGGCTTGAAACTCACAATGGGTGTGTGTGAGCATGCATGCCCAAACTCCCAAGAGGAGACTGGAGAAGGGATTGTGTTGTGGCCATCGCCCCCCTGGAGGATTTCTTACTTCCTCTCTGTCTTGTCTCTCTGGCAAGTGCACACACCCTATAACAAACAAACAAACAAACAAAAAAACGACTAAAAAAATTAAAAACCGTTGAAAACTTTTCATTGCTACTCAAAGCACATATGACAGATGCTGTGGGTTCCCTTCCAACAACTCTCTTTCTTACTTCTTTCTTCTTGTCAGAACTCACCTACCTCAAAAGACCAAAACTCCCAGATATTCACCAGTCTCCCTTGTGACTATACTATGGCCATATAATCTTGTAGGACTTAATGAGGAGGCTCCTGTTGCACTTTTGGAAAAGATCTTCCTCCCTAATTGAAAAAGATATGTGAGGAGAAACTTTTATCTACATCTGCTTTGGACACAACTAGGTGAGGATAAGATGTCTGGAGCTGTGGCAGCCTTTTTGTGATCATAAGGAGATAAGCTAAAGATTAAAAACTAATATTGAGTATGGAGGAGAAAGGTGGAAAGATCTTTCATTTAATGACCTGTCTATAAAGCTTAATTAACGAACCCTACAATCAGACTTCTTAGATATTCTAATTATTTAAACCACATTTAGTTTGCTCTTCTATTACTTGCAGCCAGAAAGATTCTTACATCACAATGGGGAAGCATCTGTTTTCTGGAAATATCTATTCCTGCACAGTCCTCCATTTTTGCAGTGCCTTACTGTGCAGAGGAAGGTTGAGAAGTTTCAAACTAAATGTGAAAGATGAGGGCCTCTTAGTAAACACCTTGGAGGGTAAGTAAATGCACTTGGAGTTCTAATACTGTCAATATTTTTTTTTAAACAAGTTCTCCTCACCACTACTGTCTCAAACCAGCTTCATCATGCCAACCAGAGAGGTTTGTTCAAAATTCTGGATACTAGGAGAGGTGGTGGCATGATGGTAATGCAATGCTCTGTGAAGCTGACCCACGGAGGAAGGTTCCGGACTTGCATCTGGAGACCTCCCTGAATCTATCAGGCACACACATGCCCATGACCTAGGGCTGGCTGAGGTTGTGGGGAGTGGATCGTGGCATGGTGAACCTGTTGCAGTTGGGGAGGGGGTTTCTCTCTCTCTCTCTCTCTCTCTCTCTCTCTCATGGAAGAAAGGATAACTAAAGTATTTAGATTAATTAAGATATTTTGTGAATCAATGAAATGTGGGGGGAAATGAAAAAGGAATGGAAAATAACTGCAGATAGCAGAGACAGCGTGGGGGGGATGGGACATGGCAGAGGGTGAGAAATGGGGGGAATATATATATAACAAGAAACAAGAAATGGAAAAGTATTTGTTGACGATAACATGTATGATTAAACCACTTCACAGTGTATTCTGGATGGGAAATCGCATATTGTACACTGTGATGATGTTCAGTGAAAGAATGCACAATAAATACATACATACATATGTACGTACATACATACATACATACATACATACAGATACTAAGGTTCCTTCATTTCTATGGAATTAGAATCCTGGGAGTCCACAACCACAAATTCTCACGAGTGACTTCCTGAGTTTAAAAAGGTTCCTGGTGGTTTCATATTGTGTAACCTCTGATCTGTGCCATCTGGTTGACTTTCCACACTTCTCTCTCCCTTAAACCAACTCCCTCTCTGACGCAAACCTATCTTCTCCTCTTCTTATAATGAGTAATTATTTCACCTCAACTCAGCTTCCACCCCAATAGACTTCTCCAGACACTCCGACACAAATATCTACTCTCTAAGAAGCATGTTAATAAATAAAAATCTATTTACATTCATGGAAATCAGCTGTGATGGTCAAATATGGTTTCCAAGTGGTGAGGACTCTGGATTTTTCAGGAAATAACAAAAAAGACTCCTCATGGAAGTTCCCGAGGTGTCCTGAGAGTCATTCTTAGTTCTCTCTTACAGGTAAAATTTCTGATTTGACTGTTTTCCAAATCAGTGACTTCAGTCTTTCCTAGCCAACCATGTGAAGGAATGCATTAGGAGCCAACTGAGGCCTGCTTCAGGGCATGGGAGAGAGTCATGCAAGGCTAAACGTAGACAAGACCTATGGCAAAAAGGAAGCCATTCTCCCCACTAGGGACAGGGATTTCGTTGTACCACTGTTCTAGTACTAACTCCCCACTTACCCATGAAAAACAAAAGGCAAAAAGGAAGTGGAATGGGCTCACTTAGCACCCATTCCAACACTTTTAGCTTGCCTTTTTCTGTTACAGGAACTGAAAGCTAAAATTATAATTCCCAGGATCCTCCATTATCAGAGGTCAGGTACATGACCTTCGTTCCATCCCTCAGTCACACTCAGTAAGATGTAGATGCAAGATGCGAGCAATGTGAGGCATCAGAGCCATGTGAAAACATCAGATTATCTGGCAGGAATTGTGGCAGAGGCATCTGGTCTGAGACAGCTGAAGGTCAAAGGTACTAAGCTTTAGGCAATCGGTAACGGATGTTCCAGCTGAACATTCACTTGGCGCAGTTGCATGTCTCCTGCTAAGTTGCCCTGGCTACATTGCCCTGACTCTGAAGCACCCAAGGTCACATCTTTGGTCCTCTGGAAGACTTATTAGCTACTTACTATCTTTTTTGTTTTAATTCTTTTTGAGAGATTTTTGCTATAGGGCGCATGCAAAGAGACAGAAAGCAAGAAATCATTCCCCAGGAGGGGAATGATCACACTGCAATCCCTTCTCCTCTAGTCTCCTCTCAGGATGTTGGGCATGCACACACATGAGCCCAGTGTGAATTTTAAGTCGCCGGGTTCAAGACTCGAACTGTAGTTGACTACGTGGGAGTCCAGTGACATAACCATTACGCCATCTGCTGGTCCTGTACTTACTCTCTCTTTTATAAATCTTTCTACTAACTATTTAGAGTGAATGCTGTTGTTTGCAAGAGAGAATCTTGAGCTATTAAAGATGCAATTAAATATCCTCCCAAATGAGATAACATTAATGTCTTTTTTCCCTAAGTTTATTTTTATTTTTTCCATGGGTGAGAGAGACAGCACCCTCTACAAGGTCCTGGGGCTGTGATCCACTCCAGCCTTCAGCCAGCCCCAGATCATAGGAACACACATGCCCAGCATACTCAGAGAGGTCTCCGGATATGAACCCAGGACCTTCTCATGTGGGTCTGCCTCACAGAATGACAAATTTACTGCTATGCCACTGTCTGGCCCCTGATATCTTTTCTTTAATGCAAGAATTAACAGCTACAACATCTCCAACAACCTATAGGAACTCCCTTGCATCCATTCCCCATCAATTACTCACTGAAGGCAACCACTGATTTGATTCCTACCACCTTACATTAGTCTTGCCTGTGCTTTGAACTTCATGTACATGGAATAAATCACACATTATACCGTCCTTTGTGTCTGGCTCCTATGCTTAACATTGTTTTCTGTAAGACTCATCCATGATTCTTTCTTTTCATTCTTGTCTAGTGTTCCACAGTTTATTTCTCCATCCTTGTATTAATTCACTGTTTTTTGTTTGTTTGTTTTGTTTTGTTTTTTTTGCTATAGGGCGCGTACGCTCGCCAGACAGAGAGAGACAGAAAGCGAGAAATCACCCCCCAGGGGAGATGGCCACGCCGCAATCCCTTCTCCTCCATTCTCCTCTCGGGATCTTGGGCACGCACGCACATGCGCCCAGCGTGAGTTTTAAGCCACTGGGTCCGGGACACGAACCACAGTCAACTACATGGGAGTCCAGCGACATATAGCCATTACACTAACTGCTGGTCCCTTAATTCACATTTAAATTGTTTCCATTTTGGGACGATTATAAATTAAGCTACTGCTATGAACATATTGTGGTACCCACCCTACAGGTGGAATTGCTGGGTTGTAGGACAACCTTAGGGTTAGCTTTGGCAGATCTCACTCAACAGCCCTCCAAAGATGTGGAACCAATTGGCATTCCCACCAGCAGTGAACAGGACTGAAGATCTTTAAAGAAATCCGTCTCATTTTAACATTGCTACCATGGCAGGTAAGTCCTCAACTACCAAGACTGATGACCAAGTCCCATGACCAAGACTGCTCATGTATGCAGGTGATATTGATGGAGGTAAATTTGAGGTGAAAATTCCCCAGCATTCTAGTGCTGAGATCCTGGGATGAAGAAACTCAGGGAGGGAAATCTCCAACCTCAAATACTCATATTCAAGGGATGGGCAGGGTAATACCGCCCAGACAAAATTGGGCTCTACAAAAAATATTATAATGTCAATGTCAAAATCCTAACATGTCAACTTCAAGGATCAACCTGTCACAAAGGGATTATTCATTTTTTTCACCTTCCCCTTTTAGCCAGGGTAAGAGGTCTTCCTCAACTATCAGCTCCCACCCACCTACCTCATCTAATCAATCCCTTACTAAAGAAGAAAACTCCCTGGGCACTCATTCAGGAGTGTAGATGCTAAAGTTGTACAAACCCAGGGTTGAACCCAGACCAGAACTGGAGCCAGGGTGAGGCAAATGAGGTACCCCAGGTACAAACATAACGATCAGCTCTTGCTCGACCCTGAGAGTAAAGATCTCCTTACATATGGCCCCTAAGTAGCCCTAGTCCTGTCACTGATTCTGACTGCTACTTAACAGTTGTATATCTTGGACAAGTGGTTTAAACTCTCATCTGAAAAAAGGAAATAGTATTAGTATCTATTTCTAAGGTAATTATTACAAAAAGTGATAGCATAGTGCTCAATTCAACTATTAAATTAAAGCTGAACCAAGCTGACTTTTGCTAATAGTGCCATTGTTAAAAGTTTTGATGACTCGGCAACAATGACCTCCTCCCACCCCACCCAGTCTACACCATCTAGTCACATGATCATCCCTCTCCTCACCATCCCCTGGACAACTTAGTTTGAGGCTAAATAAGCTTGGCTAGCTTTGACCATGGTGGACACAGTGTAGCCCACCTTCCAACTAGAAATCTCACCCCTAACACTCTCAAGGTCAGCCTGGTCTGTTTAGGGAAGCTGGTCTACTAGCCTTTAGTGGGGATAAGGGTCAAACAAATCAATAAGGAGCACTCCAAGGTCCCCCTTACCTGAAAAACCAGGAGATCCACAGAGATCAGAGCTGTGGAAACATGTTCCCGAATAGACTAGGGTTTTCTTCCCAGACTAAGTAAAAGACTAAGCCCTGACACACTCTTCAAGGGAAGTCTCATTCATTTCCTTTGCAGTGCATCACCAAGGCATGCTTGGATTGGCTCATCGTGTTCTGACCATTTTTTTCCTCTTTCCCAGGCCAGAGTATCGGGGAGACTAGAGCAGTGTCATTTACATCATTTTGAATTTCCTTTTCTTTTCCTTCCCCTTCCCCTTCTTTCCCTTCCCTCTCCATCATTTAGTCAAAGAGTTTATCAGCAAAATAAATGAGGTACACTAGGATTTATTTTAATTTGTTTAGTACGGAGAATTTGAAATCAATGCAAAAATAGAACTATATCATAAACTCCCATGCAACCATTGCATAACTCCAACAATTACCCATTCATGATCCATTTTTCATACCATCATCCATGTTTCCTATCCCTGTGTTGTTGGTTTTGTTTTTTTGGTTTTTTGGTTTTTTGTTTGTTTGTTTGTTTGTTTGTTTTTTTGCCATTGGGCATGTGCACTTGCTGGAGAGAGAGACAGAGAGAGGGTAAGTGAGAAGTCATCCCTCAGAGGTAGGAGTGACCACACCACAATTCCTTTTCCTCCATCCTCCTCAGGGGATTTTGGGCACTCACACACACGTGCCCAGCGTGATCTTCAAGTCTTGGGGTCTGGGACTTGAACCATGGTCGGCCATGTGGGAGTCTAGCGCCCTAACCACCACCACCACCTGCTGGCCCCTCCCTGTGTTATTTTAAAACAAATCCCAGGACATGGTATCATTTCATCCATAAAGTTTCAGTAGGCATCCCTGAAGGTAAGCATAGTCGAAAAACCATTATCACACCCCAAATTACAAAAACACCATACTGCCCTCAAATATACAGCATTCGTATTTCCGATAGTCTCAAAAGTGTCAAACAAATGAGGACGACACATAGCCTGTTTGTTTTGAATTCAATTCCAACTACGCTTGGGACTTCCAATTCGTCTTTACTATTATTCGTTTCCCCTGCCGTGGCCATCTCTCTGGGGATGATTACATCATAGTTCTAAAATTCCTGCCCCAAATGTGCACATCGCTCACTTTGCTGATCCCACAGAAATTCCATGAATACATGATGGAGGAAGAGGGAGGGGCTTAGCACGCGCTCCTAATTGTAACCCAGCAGACTGCTCTGTGCTGGGGCTCAAACTGTTGACGCATCATAAATTCACAGAACTCTCAGCAGGGGGTGGGGGGGCTGGGAGACTTTTGATTGCAACCTCTCAGGGAACATTGTGTTCCCGGGTTCTCTCCGCTTTGCTAATTCAGCATCCATTTTGCCAGCACAGGGAAGGCTAAGGGACAGATTTGTTTCCAGAATGGACTTTCTCTGCGGCCAAGAGGGTGTGCTGGCTCCATCGGCCCCCACAAAGGTCCTGCTCTCACCCAGATCCCCTGTACAACCTGCCCACGCATCGCCTTTTACACACAAGGTTGACTATCCCGTCACATCAGCCAAGGCCACAGGGGATACCTTGAGGGCTCAGGCAATTATCCCGGATGGAGTGTGGAGAGCCATACCATGGGTGGAGGAGGAGTGGAATGTCTCTGGTGCTACAGCACCCCAAGAAATCCTGCAGCACCTCAAGGAAATAACTACAAAAGGAGCAAGAATTCTCCCTTCCACCTGTTTCCCGACACCCAAACATAGTTGGCGCATGCGCATTTTACCTGAGGGTATCTCAGGCAACTGGCCCCCTTCTAGATGCTAGAACCCTCAAGAAGCATAAGTCAGCTAAAGCCTTGCTACTCAAAGTATGGTCCATGGATCAGCAGCACTGGGGTGCTTGTTGAAAATGCAGAATCTTAAGCCTCATGCATCTGAGTCAGAATCTTTCTGTTAACAAGATCCCCACGAGATTCCTCTGCATGTTAAAATTTGAGAAGCTGGGATCAGCAGTTGGCGCAATGGCTATGTCACTGGACTCCCCCGGAGCCCAGCACGGTTCAAGTCTCAGACCCGGTGGCTTAAACTCATGCCAGGTGCATGTGTATGTGTGCCCAGGACCCCAAGAAGAGAATGGAGGAGAAGGGATTGTGGCGTGGCCAGTCCCGGGGCAGAGGGGTGATTTCTCGCTTTCTGTCTCTCTGTCTCTTCTCTGTCTCTCTCTTTCTGGTGAACGCACCCACCCTATCGCAAAAAAATAAAGTAACCTCTCCAAAAACAGTTTGAGAGGCTGGGAGCAAGGCCAAGTTTTGGAGGGAAGGAGATAGGACCCCTTGTCTACAGGTTTGTGGATTTCAGGAGTGCTTCTTGTGAAGGCAGAGCCAGAGAGAACAGGCAAGCTAGAAATCTGATCTGAAAATGGCAATGAGGCCCTTCCTCTGCCTGTGCCTGAGGGCACAGTTCCGCCTCCCCTCCCCACGCCCACCAGCGTCCTGGGAGACCTTTGTTCATGGAGAACTTGCTTTTAAATGGGAGTCAATGGACCAGGTCACGAATCTGTCAGACGCAGGAATTTCTGGTGCTCGTGACTGTTGTAATTAAAATCATCCGAGTTGACTAAATTGGCCGAAAAGGAACCAGGCCCACATGACTGCCGTTCAAAGGGGAGCAAAATCGCTCCTAATTTGTTAATTAAAAATATGAATGCACTCCACACGGAATGGCTGCATGTCACATTCTATTCAGATTCCATTAGAAAACAAATAAGCTCTGGGCCCTGATTAGAGGGACCTGGTTCCCCCAAATCTGTGTGGATTTGGTTGGGCTTTTTTCAGAGAACAAAATTAGGGCTTGCAAAGACCTTGCAGACGAGTCAAATTCCTGGGGAGATTTCTCCAGTAAATCAATCTGGTAATTAGAAAAACACGCCAATAGATTAGATCTGCTCTCTATTTTCTTCATCATACTGATGAGACCGGTTCAAAGAACATATATTTCCAGAGAGACGGGTGAGGTAATTCCTGCCTGCTCTGAAATTCACCCACTATGGAAATGGAAGGCTTGGACGTAGGAGGGAGAAAAAAGAGCTGATTATGGGGGAGAAAAGGACAGAAGCCACACCTGCTTGGCCTGCCCCCTCTCTGCCCCGGGCCAGGCAGCCGAGCCTCAGTTTCTCTCTGGGTTGCATGCTCTTTGAGAACGCTGCCAGCACAGCACTCCCCAGGTGCTTATCACCCCAGCTGCTGCCTCTATAACCTTCCACCACTGCGCAGGGATTCTCCAAGCCCAGCCTACTGGAGGCCTCACACTCTGAGGCAGTTTCAGGATCACTTACAGCCTGAGGCTGGATTGGAAATGCTGTCTCCAGGGGGGCTGGGGTTAATCTTCTGCCTCTATCAGACTTGTGCTTTCCTGAGGCCCGAGGTTTTCTCCAGCAAAAGGCAGAGCCCAGCTGGCACGTCCTCTTCTCCGGTTGCCACCCTGCCTCCTTCTCTCCTTCAGTGACTGGATTATGCTTTCCCCCTCCACCTCCTAGCCAACACACAGTGGCTCAGGGCAGGTGGCGGCCATGATAGGAACCTGCCAGAGGTTGTGCACACTGGCACATTGGATGTAACGCGCTGCTTTTACACCTTAGGGTCGCTGCAGCCCACTGAAGGCATTTGTAATGGGGCAACTTGCCAAGCTCTCAAAAGTGAGAAACTGGCCCAGCCACCATGGCACAGCGGTGGTGTAAGGCTTTGCAGCGGGGGCGGAAGCCACTTGGAAGGCCCCTGTCCACCAACTGACCTTTATACATCGGTGTATGCGCATACCCATGGGCCTGGCTGGTGGGGGATAATGAGACCCTGTTAAGAGGGCTTATCTGTCTCTTTCTCTGTCCCTTCCTCTCTCTCTGTCTCTCAATAAATACGTCAACTTCTTTTTTAAAGTGAGAAGCTGACCAGAGCTTTTGATCTTACTCCCCTCATCTGCACAGGGGCCAATCACATCCTCTCAAGGGGGACGCTGGTGACCTGGACACTACCCGCCTCCGAGGGTCTCTGGAGCAGCAGGTCAGTATCTATAGGAAGCACTTTTCTAAAGCAGCAGTAGCAGCTCAGGGTTGCGTGGAAATATATCTGTTTTACAGACTCAGTGGTGTTCTTTCAAGGCGTGGAAACCGCGGCGTTGCCTTTACTACAATAAGTAATTATTTTAACACCATTTAAAATGGGTCATCGGAAAAGGCGCTGTCTATGCACCTGCTCGCACCTGCTCTTTTCCACCGAGAGAGAAGCTGAGGAACACAGAGGGCAACGGCACACACTTGGAGTCAGGCCGACTGGGTTCACGTGCAGCTCCATCACTTACCATTGAGATGACCCTGGGCAAGTACTTAATGTAGCAGACGCTGTCGCTGCCCGGCTTGCATGCATTCAGCACTCGCTATTCCCATGCAAGTCGGCAGACTCTTACTGCAAGAGTCTGCAAGAGGCCTGAAGGCTTTCTCTGGCTTTGGGAGCAAACGCCATTTTCCACTGGGCAGGACAGAGATGATGTGAAAGTTCACATTCCCAGAAGTGTTCAGCCAATGAGGTCGGAAGTCAGAAGACAGATAACGCTCTAGCTCCCTTGCCCTTGGGTACAACAACTCTGAGTTGGATGCTACACTGTCTCCCACAATTCCTCAGAACTGAGTCCCAGTTGCCCACAGTAGCAACCTGCTGTTAATCTCTCTCTCTCTCTCTCTCTCTCTCTCTCTCTCTCTCTCGGGCTCTCACCTTCCCTCTGATCCTATACTTCCTATGGGTGCTTTCTGGGATCACCACTTTTTGTTTACCACTTGCACTCAAATCTTGGCTCGCGGGACCAAGTAGTGGTACGGTGGTGACACAACTAGACCCACATGGAAGAGGCCCAGGGTTTGCATCCAGGGACCTCCCTGAGCATGCTCTATGCACGTGGATGCTCGTGATCCAATGCTCGTGATCCAAGCCAGCTGGGAGTAGATTGTGGTGTGAAGATCTTGTTGGGGGTGACCCTCCTCTCCAATAGATAAATAAGTAAACAATCTTGGTTCAGGGTCTGCTTCTGGGGAAACCCAACCTAAGTCACTTTTGAGTAGACTTTCATGGCTCACAGAAATTGTCATGAGGCTCAAATGGGATGAGTCCTGTAAAGTTCTTAGCCCAGTCCTCGGCACATTATAAATACTCTGTTCATTTTAGAAATTAGCGTTATTACCTAGCAGATGTCATCTTCTAAAGACTTCTCCTTGCCAGTCTCAGAGTCCTCCCCTTGCAGTCCTCACCGACCCAGTTCAGGGGGTCTTCTTCCGTCATTCGTTTATACTTCACATGTGAAAAGACAAAAGTAGATTTTAGATGGCTTTGAAAATGTCACAGGGCCCAGCTGCTTCGGCTGGCTTGGCCTTTTGAGGAGCCATTTCTCGAGTCCAAGTAATGAGATGGGAGGTTCCCTTGATACCATGTGTTTTCCCTGGGAGCTTTGGAGCACCTCCAAGTATGTACCTCAAGGGAGGTGATCCTGAAGACCACCACCTCTTGCATCTTCACTAGAAACCTTCTGAGGCTGTCAAGTCCCATCACTTAATGATTCTATGTCCTGCATCTCCCCAGAAGCCAGATCCCTGAGCAGCAGGGAAACACAAGCTCTGAAGGGTAGTGCAAAAGTTCTAGAATGTCACTTCCCCTCATCAAACTCCAGCATGTACACAACACACCTGCTCAGAGCTCTAGTTCTCCCAACCATTGCCCCTTTGGGGTGAGGTGCATGTCACCAACCCCAGCAGAGCGCTTGCTCACCTATTCTCATTTCTGCTTTCGCTAATCCCCAGCTTGGAGGGTGTTTCAGTTATCTCTTGCCACAAAACAAACCATTCTAAAACTTAGCAGCTTAAAACAACCATGCTGGGAGTGGAGGGGAGAGAAGGTGACATAGTGGTTATGGCACTGGACTCCCACATGGTCAACTGTAGTTCAAGTCCCGAACCTGAAGGCTTGAAACTCATGCCAGGTGTTCGCCCATGCATGCCCAAGAGCCTGAGAGGAGAATGGAAGAGAACCGAGAATAAAGGAGAATGAACCGCAGAGTGGTCATCCCTCCAGGGGATGATAGCTCACTTTTGCTCTCTGTCTCTCTGTGTCTCCTGCCCTACAGCAAAAATCTCTCTAAAAATAAAGAAAGAAAGAAAGAACATGCTTGGTTATTTTGCTTCAAAGTTTGTAGGTTGACTGGGCAGATGTTCCACCAGCTGGGGTCGCTCATACAACCACAGTCACGTGGAGGCTCAGTTGGGGTGGCCTCACACCTCATTGTATTGGCTGTCACTGGCTGTTAAGTGAGGCTGCTGTGGTTCTCCTCCATGTGACCTCCTCGTGTAGCTGCTTGAGGTTCCCTCACAGTATGGCTACTGGGTACCAAGCATAAGCATTCTAAGAGGACAGGCTTCAGAGAGATGATGGTGGAACACCCCTGGTTGTTGTGATTAGGTATCCTGGGAGGTTGATACTGTGTGAGCAATTGACTGAGGAGGCCTTGAGAAGCTGGTGCCCTCTCTGTAGGCTGTTACATTGGTAGCCCCCAATGAACCACAATTCCCAGTACTCATGCTCTTCTATAGAGCCTTGCCACACTGATTCTACTTTCTTCAGCTTCCATATAGAAATGTGTCCTTGGCTGCACACATTGGATGAAAGGCTTCTGAGTTACTGGATCAATTAGGATTCTTTGCTTGAAAATCACAGAAACTCAACTCAAACTGTCTAAGAAGAGTGAATTTACTGGTTCATGTAACTCAAATTCCAGAGGTACTTGGCTTCAGGCATGGCTAGATCTAGCTGTTTGAATGACATCATTTATGTTTATTCTCTCTTTATTTGGTCTAATTTATTAGTTCTTCCTTTCTCTGTGTTGACTTGTCAGGAAAGGTTATTTGAAGTAGTGATAATGATGCCCCACTGGCCCTACTCCAGAGGAGACACCAGACATGCTCACACAGAGGACATGACTGGAAGTCGTCCATCTTCAAATCAAAGAGAGAGGCCTAAGGAGAAACCAACCTTGCAAGAAACGTGTTCCTGAATTTCTATCCTGCAGAACTATGAGAAAATAAATTCATTGCTTAAGAAAAAAATATGCCCCACTGGCAACTCCGGCCTTACACCTTACTAGCTTAGAAGTTACTGCAGAAAGATAGCTTCTCTTTTCAAATATTAGGTTGTCAGAAAAGTCATGACTCATTTTTGCATACAAAAATA
Source organism: Tupaia belangeri chinensis (assembly GCF_000334495.1). NCBI lineage: Eukaryota > Metazoa > Chordata > Mammalia > Scandentia > Tupaiidae > Tupaia > Tupaia belangeri. The sequence goes on along the minus strand of NW_006159727.1, from coordinate 1,631,664 downwards.
CACCATGACTTTTCCAATGACCCAATAGTTTTAACCAGTGTCCCAGAATTAGGTCCTATTGGCCAACTGGGCCACATGCCTGTCCGTGAAGCAGGAACCATGTGGCCAGTGGGTCATGTGTTCACCCCTAATACTAAAGGCATGGGGATCTGCCCCCCTGCAACAAAACCTCATGTACTGAAACAGAAGAGAGTCTCTCAAATGATAGTCATGACTCTGTGACCAGCGAGAGGAGGCCAAAACACACATACTCATGAGAATGACAAAATAAATAGTGAAACACTAAAACCAACTCCTGGGTCTCCTCTGCTTCCTCTCCACGTGACCATTGCAGTGCTCAGGAAGAATTTCCTCACAGAGGAAGATATAAGAAGCAAAGCTCAAATCAGGAAATTTCCCTATTTGCTAATAATCCTGAATCCAAGTTCTAGTCAAAAGGTAAACAAGTATTTAAAATAAATAGAGTGCAATTGTTTTGTTATAATTATTATTATCATCATCATCATCTGGTGATTCTGAGGCCACCCGTTATTAAGAATGAATTCTTCCCAGGATTACACGTGCTCTCTCTCCAATGATGGAGGACAGAATGTATCCGTAGGAAATGATGATTGCTAAGAAGTGGGGAAATTTCCTGCTGCTGACAGCGAACCTGTGGCCACAAGTTTGTGAACTGTTGTCTCAAATGTCAAGCAGGACTGATCACATTGTAGCCCAGCAGGGAATCCCAGAAAGTCAAGGGCATGGCACCTTGCTTCAGCGGATGCTAGAGTAATCTCCTTAGGGAACAGGATAGAAGATAAGGAGAAACGGAAGCAAAAATGGGAGTACATCTGAAAGTTATCAAAAAGTGAGGGGCTCAGGGCACAGTTAACTAAAAGAAGGCTAAAGTTCTGGTCCACACAAGACAGTTTATAAGGTTTGGATGGGGCAGATACCCACATCCTTGGCTTTAAGGGGTGCATACACCTCGAAACCAACCTCTAGCCCACAGTGATTGGTTCACAGAGAGCAAAGACCTTGGGCCCCCCAGGGAGCTCTGGAACTAGAATGGCCCTTAAGAGTTGCCCCCCGACCCAGTTGGGCTGAAATGGCCAGGTCTTTACACCATCGAATTAGTAAGTCATTGAATGTGAGCTACCCCAGGAAGGGGTGCGCCCTGGAGTCTCTACCCTGGTGACACAGCTGAAGGCTTGATAGCACTCTCAGCTGTTGGGTTCATCAATTCTTCACTAAGAGGACCTGGAAGGTACATCTCAGCAGCACCCCACATACTATCAATTACACAGATCCCCAGAGAAAATACTAGATATGTGATAGATATGTGACAGAAACAATGCTTGGATTTCTTTTTTTTTTTTTTTTGGAGAGGTTTTTGCTATAGGGCGCGTGCGCTCGCCAGACAGACAGAGACACAGAGACAGAAAGCGAAAAATCACCCCCCGGGGGGATGGCCACGCCACAATCCTTTCTCCTCCATTCTCCTCTCGGGATCTTGGGCACGCACGCACACGCGCCCGGCATGAGTTTTAAGCCACCGGGTCCGGGACGCGAGCTGCAGTCAACTATGTGGGAGTCCAGTGACATAGCCATTACGCTAACTGCTGGTTCCCGGTATTATATTCTTATATGCCACCAATGTCTCCTATAACACTTGAACCTCCAGGAAAAGAGATTGTAGCAGCATGTCCTACTGGAGAACGAACTTGTGTTTTCACCTCTGCTTTGTTTAAGGAAGCACACGGGAACATCTCAGGTTCCCTTTGGGAATCTACTGAGGCATGACATCCCACCAGGCTCAATGGAAAATACCTTCCGTATTAAGGGTAGAAAGTGGAATACCGCCAGGTCAGTATGGGCCTCCCAGAAGTCAGCATATAAAGAGATTTTTGTCATTTCAAGTCTGGGCCCAGTTGCAGGTGATCATGCTCTGCTGCCTGAAATAGAAGGTAAGATGATCCCTTTAGGGCTGAGGGGCCTAAAGAGGAGTGTCTGGACCCGGAGGAGCAATGGGAGGAAGAGGAAGGACTGGAGAGGAACCCTCAAGGCAGTGGAGGAGCCTGTTCTAGCTTGTTTCGGGATTGGTTTGTGGCCCAGGGGATGAGAAGGCCTGTGGACAAGGGAAGTAGACAGCATGCTACTGCCCAGAACAGTAGCTTCATTGCCACAGAACATTCCAGAAGATCCTCACAAAGGCAGGCCACTACCACAACTGGATGTCACCCATTTCTGTGCATTGGAAATAAGTCCCATGAACAACGTAATCTTCCAGTTGCCCTGGGAGTCACAGGCTGGTTGTTCCTCAGTCTTGACCAGAATTCCCATTTCACACACACAAAACACACCCACCTCCAGTAGGTATATTTTCCTGCTTTGGGAGGGATTGGGGCTAACTTGCCTGCTCCCAAACACTCTTTTGCTCTTCTACCCAGTTTTACCCACAAACCTTTCCGTGGGAGAGGAGTCTTTTATTCGACAATATACCGATGAAGCTTGAATTGCAAATAATCCCAAGGGAGACAAGTCCTTTGTCTGGATTCATACTATGGTATGAAGGGCAATGAAAAGAAATATATCTAAAGGATAAAAGAAGGGGCACTGGTGGCAGGAGGGGGGCAGCAGTAAGAGGCAGGGAAGTACTGAAAAGAGAAGCTGTATACTGAAGTCTTCGTAATGTTTCCTAGGCTCGGCCCTAATTAATACATGAAGGTATAGTCTGCTATGATTCTGTTGCCCTAGACTCAGGATTCTCAACCCTGAGTGTACTTTACTATCTCTCCAGGAGCATAAAATGGTATTTCTATCAACCCCACATGTCCAGGCCCCACCCCAGACCAGTTAAATCACAATCTCTAGGGGTAACGCCTGATGATAGGTAGGTTTTTCAACTTCCCAATCATTCTCAAGGACAACCGGAGTCAATGTACTAGTCAGCCATGGTTGTGATCCTCCCACATAACAAACAAACCCCCCAAACCCCAGTAGCTTACCACAGTAAACAATTGTTCTTCTCACTCAGAGATCTGCAGGTCAGCTGCAATTTAGTTGATTTCAGCTGGGCACAGTTGAACTTAGCTTCAGATTGTAAATTGGGTTTAGGTCTGCTATACTTGTCTCGTTCAGACAAATGGCTATACAGGATAAACTCTCCCCGGGCGATGGCTGGAGCATAAGCGGCCTAGCCAAGTCATGCAAGCACATGGAATCCCTCAGCTCACATCACAGCCACTGATTTTCC
>NW_006159727.1:1627875-1628349 GCF_000334495.1 Tupaia belangeri chinensis | reverse complement strand
ATCGTCCGTAGCACGGGCTAGGACTGTGTCACTCCCCAACAGGTAAGGAGTCAGGATTAGAAAGGCACCTCCGTTCCCACAGCTGGGAACCATTAGCCTACAGGTGAAGGAGTCTTCTCCCAAGTGATGTTTTTTTTTCTGGAGAGGTTTTTTTCACTATAGGGCGCATGCGCTCGCCAGACAGAGAGAGACATAGAGACAGAAAGCGAGGAATCAACCCCAGGGGGCATGGTCATGCTGCAATCCCTTCTCCTACATTCTCCTCTCAGGATCTTGGGCACGCACGCACACGCACCCGGCGTGAGTTTTAAGCCACCGGGTCCCAGACGCGAACTGCGGTCAACTACGTGGGAGTCCAGTGACATAGCCATTACGCTAACTGCTGGTTCTCCCCATATATCAATATTTGATTTATTTATTCTATTTATGTTATGGATAAATGTTTCTCAGAATTGAAATATGAAAAACAAAATA
>NW_006159727.1:1627230-1627822 GCF_000334495.1 Tupaia belangeri chinensis | reverse complement strand
GGTCCGGGACACGAACCACGGTCGACTACGTGGGAGTCCAGCGACATAGCCATTACACTAACTGCCAGTTCCCCCTCCCAAGTGATTTTGACAAAGGGATTTTTCTGTTTATGGAGTTTAGTTTCCCTACCTATTAGCTATGTACGCCAAACAAGTCAGTTAACCTCTCTTATCCTCAGTTTTCCCACATGTAAAATGGGAGTGCTGATTCCTGACCTGCTGGGCAGGGCTCAAAGGGCTGGGCAAGGGGGAAAATGAAATGAGTGTGAGAACACATAGCTTTCTCTTTGCCTAGCCTCAATTAAAAAAAAAAAGAAAAGTCATTGCAGTGGAGAAAGAAGTGGAATCAGGGCCAGCTCCATGGTTCTGCAGTAATGCGCTGCTCAAAAGAAGCCAGATCCGGGAACCAGCAGTTAGCGTAATGGCTATGTCGCTGGACTCCCACATAGTCGACCGTGGTTCGCGTCCCGGACCCGGTGGCTTAAAACTCACGCCGGGCGCATGTGCGTGCGTGTGTGCCCAAGATCCCGAGAGGAGAATGGAGGAGAAGGGATTGCGGCGTGACCATCCCCCCTGGGGGGTGATTTCTCGC
>NW_006159727.1:1624831-1627191 GCF_000334495.1 Tupaia belangeri chinensis | reverse complement strand
CCCCAAAAAAAAAAAACAAAAAAAAAAAAAAAAAAAAAGCCAGATCCCACAAGGCAGCCATGGTTGGAATCCCCCCACTCTTATCCCCCCCATCAGCCTGAAACATGTCGGGTACACGTGCTAGAGTGCCCAGGATCCAATGGGTTGAAGGACTAGAGGACAAAAGATCACAGCATGACCAGACCCTGTGCAAGGCGCTCATGTCTCTCTTTCTCTCTCTCTCCCTCCCTCTCCCCTTCCTCTCACATGTGTGCACACATGGTTTGTCATAAAGAAAAATATTTTGTTAAAGTTGAACCAAAAGTCAGGGACACAGTGAACATTCTGGGTACACATTCATGTGTGTGTGTGTGTGTGTGTGTGTGTGTGTGTGTGTGTGCGCAAGACGGGAGTTACTAAAGTGTCTAGAGGTGTCTCAGAGGTCTGAGGCAGGGCCATGCGCCAGCACTTTGCAGCCTACCATGGCGCAGAAAGCCAGCATGGGTCCTTCCTCCCCCACCAGGGGCCTTGACCCCAAGTAGCAGTTCTGCAGAGCACCTCTCAGAGTTCTCCTTCCTAACAGAGGCTTCCATTCCCCGCGATGCCAGCGTCAGCTGCTGAAAACAGCTGAGTCCCCTCCTGGAACTGCCAGCAGAGTTGGCTTTCCCCAAGGTTGCGTTCCCTTCCATGAGCAGCTGGAGTAACCAAGACAGTCATTGAGGCTGGAGTTTATCGTCCCCACCTCCTTTGTACTATATCCTTGGAACAAGTTGGCAAGGCTATTCCAGTCCCAGGGGTCCCATGGTACCAGCCGACCCTCTGGTGCAATCCCGTCCCAGTTTCGCTTCCCCTCCACCCAGTCCAGCCTCCTGTACTGCTTTACACGTGTTGATCCTGTCAGTGTCCCCTAATCAAGCACTCCTCACCTGCAAACGTCCAAGCAGAGCCACGTCCTGAGGAACCTGACTTAGGATGGCACGCTGCCAGGAGGAATAGCCACTAGACACAGGGTACTTTTGCTTAAATCAGAAACCATCTTAGAAACCCTAGGGGCCACCTGGTTCTTGGCCACCAGCTGTGGGTCATTAGTCTTGTCGTGTGGCAGTGGAGTGCTTAACGTCAGATGCTAGACTCAGAAAAAAAAAAAAAAAAAAAAAAAAACAGAAAAAAAAAAAAAAAAGAAAAAAAGAAACCAGAGTCGTCTTCAATAAAGGACTTCAGCTGCCGCTGAAGGTGGAGCCCCCGGCATGCCCCCTCCCCACTGTTTGTGCTGCGAGTGTGTGCGCACGTGTGTATTTGTGTGGTTGGAGTGAATAAATGTTTAAATCGGTGTGTCAGTTATAATTAGAGCAGCTCTCCCTTCTTCATCGCGGAACGATTCCTTCATGCTTAACGCCTGGAATGTCATTTTCCACTGTGAAATTCTTATTCTTCAAGGCCTAGTGCCAAAGTCAGCTTCGGATGTGCTTCCCCACCCATCCCCCAGCTCGGAGCCGCCTCTCAGCCGAGACCGGGCACTTACACCTGCCTTGGGAGTAGTACTCACCATCTTTTCGCATCTACTCCCATCTCAATCTGCTCGAGGGCAGGGGCTCTGACCTTTTCTTGCTTTCAGTGCTGGTCACACAAAGGGTGGTTAATCCCAGAAGAATGAATGAAAAATGAGGCTGGAGAGAAGTGGTGTGTTCTAGCCATGCCACCAGAGAAAGCACCCGTTAGAGGTGTTGGGGGGAGGGGGCTTGCCCATGGAGCTCCCCTGGAACTGTAAGATTCCCAGCATTCGGAAAGGAAATAGAGCCACTTGCACTGCCCCTCCTGCCATCTTACTCCCCAGCCCACCCGTTCAGTGAGTGACCCTCTAAGAAAACTATCTGCCTTCCTCAGCACCTGGGAAAGGCTGGAGACCAGCTGCCCCCACCGGGCCCCAGCATGAAGGAGTGGTTCCGCAAACCTCTGTGCATCCCCTCGCCCTATCTGCTTCGGCTGCCCACCCAGTAGTGACAGGGTGCCCAGGGCACAGCTGCTTTAGACTGATGGAGCAACGTGTTATTAGAACTGATCAACCTATCGACACAGTGTGAGGTCTGTTTGGGGCAGGTGTTAACCCACAGCGACTGATTTTCACTTGAAATAAATTGAAGCCGAAAGGCTTACCTATCTGAGAGAACCTTTCCTGCCCCCACTGTAGTATCCCCATTTTCCCCCTCCCCATCCTTGGAGAGGGTCTCCGGAGAAGGCACCAAAGAGGGAGGGACTGAGGCATGGCCAGATGCTTTTTTTTTTTTGGAGAGGTTTTTGCTATAGGGTGCATGTGCTCACCAGACAGACAGACAGAGAGACAGAGAGCGAGAAATCACCCCCCAGGGGGGATGGTCACGCCA
>NW_006159727.1:1623510-1624779 GCF_000334495.1 Tupaia belangeri chinensis | reverse complement strand
CGGGAGTTTTAAGCCACTGGCTCCGGGACGCGAACCACGGTCGACTACATGGGAGTCCAGCAACATAGCCATTATGCTAACCGCTGGTTCCCCAGATCCTTCTAAATGTCTCTTACTCTTTTAATTTGCCAGAGGGCACATGCACTCATCAGAGAGAGACAGAGAGGGAGAGGGAGAAAGCACCCTCCGTGGGGCACAGTCACGCTGCGATCCCTTCCCCTCCATGTCTCCATCCCGCTGGGATTCCGGGCATGCACACACATGCGGCTGGTGTGCTTTTCAAGCTTCCAGATCAAACCACATGGTGGCCATGTGAGATCCAGCTGCCTTAACCCCCGACCCAGGGCTGGCCCCCTAAACCCCTCTTTTTAAACTACCACTGAGGGAGCTGAACATGCTCACCTTCTGAAAGGCTTTTCAGATAGCACTGTGAGTGTGAGTTTTAAGAATTTTTTTTTTTTTTTTTAGTTTTTTCTGTGTGTACTTGCCGGAGAGAGACAGAGAAAGAGAGAGAGAGGGAAAGTGGGAAATCACCCCCCAGGGAAGATGGCCACACCACAATCCCTTCTTTTCTAGTCTCCTCTAGGGATTTGGGGCATACACACACACTTACCCAATGTGATTTTCAAGCCACCGGGTCCAGGACTCAAACTGCAGAGTTGGCTATGTGGGATCCAGCTGTCTTAAACTCCACGCCATCTGGCTGGTCCAAGAATCTTATTTGTTTAATTCCTTCCCCAATTTTCTCTCCCCAAGAGAGGGAGAGACCCATCAAGTCCTGGCCTGGGTTTCAGCATGTACTCTATCAGGGACACTCCGGGGGAAGGTAGGCTCGTGGTGTGGAAAATATTCCTCCCACCGAAAGCTTTGCAGCGGACCTTGGCGAGGGCTCGGCCCCATCCTTCTGGGGCCTGTATTCCTCAGGGGAGAAATAATTGGCCTGTCTATATAGCACCAGGATTCGAGTAAAGCTTAAAAACGCACGCAGCCCTGTGCATTCTATAAATGTGGAATTAGCAACGCTGGCTCGCCACCACGTACACACACGTGCGCACACAGCTCGGGAGGCCGCCTCTGCTTTCCTCTCTGATTGTTTCCCAGATCCACCTGACTCAAATAAGCCCCCTCTCATTCAAACGGCAGGAAATCCGGGTGGAAAACACCCTGTTCTGTTGGTACAGGTCCAAACTGTCACCGTTTGGCACCCTGACACACCGATGTCCCCATCAGCTGTTCAACGTCAGCCAAAGGGGGCCCCCCTCGGCCGCG
>NW_006159727.1:1621095-1623443 GCF_000334495.1 Tupaia belangeri chinensis | reverse complement strand
AGGGCCGAGCCCCACACGGCAGCTGGGCTCCCTCAGTAATAACCACTTGAAATATCTGACAGAAAGAACCCACACTGGTCATATCCGATCCTGCCGCATGAGAAGAAGCATTACACCGGCCTCTCAGGGGCCGGGGCTAGGGGAGAGGTTCGGCACAAATCAGAAACGTTTTGCAAGGGCTGGAAAATCAACAGGGGCTGTTTTCCTGACATCCTGGGAGATGCTATTATTCTCTGGGCGGTGCGGCTCACAGAACACAGCAAGGCCAACTTAACCCGAATTCGCCAAGCATTTGGCATTTCTGAGCTCAGAAGCCTTGGATGGGTGGAAACAAAAACCCACGCCAGTTGGGGGAGTGAGCTGGGGGCTCCACTGGAGTGACATTCAAAAGATTGAACAATGGGGACCGTCTGAGCCTTGGCTATTCAGAATGAGCCCTAGCCTCAGCCCCAGGGCAAGAACTTGAGTGCCTGGAACTGTGTCAGGCAGCTGGGGGTAGGGGGGAAGACAGCACTTGGGACAATGGCTGAGAAGCATTGCCATACTATAGCACCTGCTGGGACCATTGGTACAAACCCCTGATCCAGAAGCTCCTCTCTCTGGGGCACTCCTCAGGGTGCTCCAGATTCAGAGCCATCCCCGGTAGAGACCGGTTTGAATGATGGTGTAGGCTGGTGCCCACCTAGAGTTAAAACTTGAACTCGAGGCTCTCGGCATGTTTTCCTGCAGCTGGTTTTTATTTTATTGATTGCATTTTTAGAGAGATTTTTTTTTGCTATAGGACATGTGTGCTTGCTGGAGACACACAGAGACACAAGGAGACAGAAAGTGAGAAATCACCTTCCAGGATATAGGGCCACACCGCAATTCCTTCCCCTTCATTCTCCTCTTGGGATTTTCGGTACACATGCATATGTGTCAGGCGTGAGTTTTAAGCCGCCAAGCCCGGGACTCGAACCACAGTTAACTACGCAGGAATCCAGTGATGTAACCATTACGCCATCTGCTGGTCCCCCTGCAGCTGGTTTTTAAATGTTGAGTGCTGCTGGACACCCTAATCACCTGCGACAAATACCAGAGGATCGATCGATCGCTCTGCCAATAGGCTCCCTCAGCCCCTCCCTCCAAATTCTTGTCTTTCACATCTTCTTTCCTCGAGCATTGTCCTAGCCAGGAGGAAAGCGTAGATTCCTCCAGCCCTGGTTCTATCCCTACAGCTCCATGCTTCTAGCCCGACCTCCTCCTAGCTCAGCCTCATACATGGAAGGGGATCTTAGCAGCCACAGTTCCTCGAGGACACTGGGTCTCCAAATCCCCACAGTTTTTGTACAAGGCAGCTTTGTCATGAGGGACCCTGCGACACCTCAGTAAGGTGTGGTGACCTCTACCCAGGAGTCACCTGGGCTTTAAAGCAACAGCTGTTGAGTTTGTAAATACCTGCAAGAACACAGGTAGCGTGTTCTGAGATCTCATGGGCCGGAATGAGGTGTCCTACCATTCACTTCACTTTGTTCTTACTCAATTTCTGTGGGAGAACCGGCGGGCCAGCGTAACATTTCTGTGCCTCAGTTTACTCCTTCAGCAAAAGGAATCAATATGCATCCAACCAATGTCACAGGGTTAGTGCGAGAACCAAGCAATGTGTGTGGGAATGAGCCCTGGAAGCTGTAAAAACATCCTCAATGAGCCCCCTAAATAGCTCGCGCACGGCGAAAATGCTCTCTGCCAAATCCGTCCTGAGCCAGTCCACTGTGCCCTTGGGGAGCAGAATCTGCCTGAGTTTCTTTGGCCGACATTGCAGGAGTGCGATTTTCTGAGGACAAAACGGCCCCAGCACTTGGCCAAGGACCCGCCACAAGACAGCATCATCACCTCAGCATTTCTATAAAAAGATTGCTTGGGCTCCGGAGCCTGGGAGGGTGTGCACATGTGCGCGCGTTTGTGTGCGTGTGCGTGCGCGTGCAAGCGCGTGCAGTGAAATGCTCTTGTAACAGCTGGCCTCGACCAAGACTCCATGCTCACCCTAAAGCCCCCAGCCCCACTGGCAGGAGAGAAATGGATTCAAAGAAGGGAAGAAAGGCAGAGAGAGAATGAGAACGAGCAAGCGAGCGAGAGAGCGCTGTGCGCTGAAGAATGGGGCTGGGCAAAGAGATGTCTGTGTGCTGATCTGTCGCTCTGAGCAGCGAACACAATGGACCTCTGGGTGGGCTTGGAGAGGCCCTCCCAGCCCCCGACCTCCTGCCTGTGACACAGATAAGGACCTGGAGGACTGCTCCGAGCTGCTGCCTGTGCCCTGGGCCAGCCGGCAGCGAGGCCAGCCTGGTGTGAGTGGCAGGCAAGAAAAACGC
>NW_006159727.1:1619249-1620968 GCF_000334495.1 Tupaia belangeri chinensis | reverse complement strand
TGTTGTTTTTTTTTTTAAAAAGAAAAAAAAAAAAAAAAAAAAAAAAAAAAAGCCATTGCTCACAAAGGACCTGGATGAAAAATAAACCCTTAAAAAAACCCAGCCTCTCCTCGCTCAGCAGCCCGGCATTTCTTCCGACTGTCAGACTTAGCAGATTGCTTTCTGGAAAGGATCCAATTGGCAAGACCTGCCGCTGTGCAAATGAAATTTTAAAACCCCGCTCCTTGCTGCACTCAAAGAGCTTTTCTCTCCCTGCTTGTTCTACACGGCCTCGTAGAATTATTCTCTTGTCTCTCGTTGTATCAGAAACTAATATTCCCCCGCTTTCCCGCCCCACGTGAGGGGTCCTCACCCCAGCTGGGGATTTGGGTAATCAGGGACGGCTGGAGCACCACTCCAGATCCCATGTTGATTCCCCACCTGGGCTTCATCTCACAGAATCACCTACTAATTAGGAGAGAGACTCGCTCCTGAAGAGAATAAACACTTCCTCACTGTCTCCCTCCCTCCCTCCCTTCCTCCCCAACTCCCCCGCCCAGGCCTCAGTAATGAGATAAGTGTTTGGGGGATGAGGGAGACAGGAGAACCAGAACGTTCTTCACGCGCAAGGTTTGACACCCGTCAGGCCTGTGACACCCGCTCCGTTTGGCTGGCGTCCCCTTGGTAAAAAGTCAGTGGGAAAAAATAGCCACAGGACTTGTCTGGATTTGACAAGCTGCCTCGGCGTGTGATGAACTTGTAGCGAAGAGGCACCGTGCTGTGTGGGAGGTGTCCCAGGCCTAGAAGCCCTGAGGCCTGGGTTCGAATTCCAAGTCCGTCCCTAATGACTGCACCCAGGCACGATGTTCAGCTCCCCGCATGCCATGTGCTCTGGTGCTAGTGCCCTTCTTTTTGTTTTTGTTTTTGTTTTGGAGAGGTTTTTGCTATAGGGCGCGTGTGCTCGCCAGACAGAGAGAGACAGAGAGACAGAAAGCGAGAAATCACCCCCCAGGGGGGATGGCCACGCCGCAATCGCTTCTCCTCCATTCTCCTCTCGGGATCTTGGGCATGCACGCACACTCGCCCGGCATGAGTTTGAGCCACTGGGTCCAGGACTTGAACCGCAGTCGACTACGTGGGAGTCCAGCGACATAGCCATTACGCTAACTGCTGGTCCCCTAGTGCCCTTCTCAGGCTACAGGCTGACACTGTGAGGTAGACAATGGTTGGTGGGAACATTGCCTTGGGTGTTGATGCCTTGGGCATTGTTGGCCCCCATTCCTCATTGCTCCCTACACCCAGGCCCTTTGCTGTGAGACTTTGGAGTTCTCACTTGAGAGGCAAAGCATGGTTCATATCCCAGATGAACACACATGGAGCAGGCCCAACCTTCACTGGGATGACACTCCCTCCCCTGCTGGCAGCTCTCTGAAATGGATATATTTGGTGGTTTATTTATTCCTTCAATGGGGGAGGGGAAGAGCTAGGCACCGTCAGTAGGGTCTTCACTCCACAATCCACTTCCACTCTCCACCACCCAGATCACGGGATATGGCACATCCCTGGCACACAGGAAGGTCCTGGGATGTGAATCCAAGACCTTTTCTATGTAGGTCCTGTTGTGTTATTACTGCACCACCACCTGATCCCTGCAATCAACATTTTTTTTTTTTGGAGAGATTTTCACTGTAGGGCGCGTGCGCTCGCCAGACAGACAGAGAGAGACATAGAGACAGAAAG
>NW_006159727.1:1603868-1618806 GCF_000334495.1 Tupaia belangeri chinensis | reverse complement strand
TCTCTGTCTGTCTCTGTCTGTCTGGCGAGTGTACGCGCCCTATAGCAAAAACCTCTCCAAAAAAAGGCTGTTCTGAACTCTTACACCAGCCCTCTGAGCTAACCTGGAAAAAGGGTCCAGAATACTGGAAAAGGGGCCCACCCTGTAAAGCAAAAGTTAAGTGCTACTCAGAGGAAGCTGGGTCCACATGGCTAACCAGGGTTTGAGTCCCAGCTCCAGTGACTTGAAAGATACACTGGGCACACATGTGTGCCTATAGGATCCTGATGGCAGAACTGTAGGAAAAGGGATTGTGGATTGTGGCATGACCAGGCCCTATTGGGTATTGGGGGATGTTCTCTCTCTCTCTCTCTCTCTCTCTCCCTCTCTCTCTCCCTCTCTCTCTCTCTCTCTCTCTCTTTTTTTCTCTCATGTCCTAGGGAGAAAAAAAAAAAGGCTGGAAAAGAAAGTGGAGTCCACGATCATCGATATGATCCATCAATATGTAAGTCCTGATTTCTTCAGTCATAGAGTGTCATTGGCCAAGTTAAGACAAGAAAAAAGGGAAAGGAAAAACAAGGCATGCAGGCTATCGTATTGGAGGGGTACATCAAATGGGTATGGTGATATCCTGATTTCAGAAAGAGTGGAATGTGAAAAGAGTGGATGTGTTGCAGGACTAGGGAAATCCATTATGTACTGTGCTCCAAGTTCAGGGCACTATTCCTTGAGAGTATAAAGGTACTTAACCCAGTTTTGGGGATCAAAGCACAGAATATTAGAAAGAGCCCAGGAACCTGTGTTTTGAACAATTCACAGGCGTCTTCCAAGTGTCCAGGGGATGTGACAGGTCCCCTGTGGCCACCAATAAATTTCCCAAGGCATTCATTCCCCCAAGAGAAATCTCACAAGCTGGCACTGTGCCAGCCATTCTTTTTCCCCCAAGAGTCATCTCACAAGCTGGCACTGTGCCAGCCATTCAGGATGGTGGGCACAGCTGCTCAAATCATATCTGAACCAGGGTTGTAAATCATTACAGCCCAGAGTGCCCAGCCTGAGTTCTTCTCATCAAGCCAGACCACTCCAGGTCCTCCTCTAGGACCCATGGACCTCAACACAGACCAGCAAGTAAACAGCTAAGACCCACAGAGCAGAGGCCCATGTGCGTCCTGATCTTGTCCAAGACTGTGTCCTACCAATTGTTAACATTTTTGAGTATGCTGCCTGGATATATGGAGAATACCAAGTGTAGAGCCTATCCAGTTCATCATTGGCCTGGCATTTCCAGAATCTATGCCCTTCCCCAACCATCAGTATGAGCAGAATGGTGTCTTCTCCATCTCTGTCCTTTTAAAGGAACCCAATACACCCACCCCATGGTGACCAGGAACCTCCAGGCCACTTCCCTGCAAGCCTTCCCATCCTACCCTGTCCTCGACTCCGATCTCTGACCAGGTCAGGATTTAATTTGCTTTAACCCTGACATTCCTGTAAGACAGTGATAAGCAGCTTGCCTAACTTTTCATACAACCCCTGATCTCATTCAGAGGCGGGACACCAAAAACATCAGAACAACAACTATCAATCTGTGCAAAATAGTGTTAAAAAGCTTATGGGCATTGGGGAACCAGCAGTTAGCGTAATGGCTATGTCGCTGGACTCCCACGTAGTCGAACGCGGTTCACGTCCCGGACCCGGTGGCTTAAACTCACGCCGGGCACGTGTGCGTGCGTGCCCAAGATCCTGAGAGGAGAATGGAGGAGAAGGGATTGCAGCGTGGCCATCCCCCCTGGGGGGTGATTTCTCACTTTCTATCTCTCTGTCTGTCTGGCAAGCGCACGCGCCCTACAGCGAAAAACCTCTCAAAAAAAAAAAAAAGCTTATGGGCATTGGAGTCAAAGAAACCAGAGTTCAAATTCCAGCTCTAACACTTACAAACTGTGACTTAGAGCAAGCTACTTAACTTTCCAGATTTAGTTTCTCCTTCTATAGAAAATAACCTCGCCCAACCCGAGTAGTTCCAGCCAGCACACCTGGCATTGCTTGGCTCAGCCTTGACTGCCGCCCACCTCCCTGAGAGTTATGAGAGACTCTGTTCTATTATACTTCGTAGGAAGTAAGGACCCTTTTGTACACGTGGATTGTAGTACTTCCCTCCAGTTTCTGACCAAAGGCATCTATTCGATGGTTCTGGTCATTTGAAGCAGAACGAATGGTGAAGAGAATGTACCTGAGGAAGATGACTCAGTTCAAGGCCAGCCCACATGGTGGGTCACAAATGGGGCAAGTCTACTGTCATGGGAAAGAGGTGCTCAAGTTAGTGCCTTCTTATTTCTTCAAAGACAGTCATCACTCTCACTTTCCCCTGACCAGAGCTGGCTCCCTGAACAGAGAGACGGTGGGGTGGTGGAGCTGGCTCTGGTATTCTCTTGGAGCTGGATAGCCATACCACAGCTCTGGAGGCTGACACCCAGGAACAGTCCAAACCAAGGCCAGTTTCCTCTTAGGGCAGAGGTTGGCAAGTTCTTCAGTCTACCTGGCAGGCCACATTCTCTTCCTGATTGCATTAGGATTCTCCAGAGAAATAGAAGCAATAAGAGAGAGATAAAGAGATAGGTAGACAGATGGCGATGGATAATAGGTAGATGATTGATTGATTGATTGATAATAAGGTATTAGTTCATGTAATTACAGAGGTTGAAAAGTCCCACAATCTATCATCTGCAAGCTGGTGACCCAAGAAAGCCAATGGTGTAGCTGAGAGGCTTGAGAACAGAAGGGCTGATGGTGTAGATTTCAGTCTGGGTCTGAAGGCCTGAGAATCAGGAGCACTTAGGGCAGAAAAAGATCAATGTCTCAGCTCAAGCAGTCAGGGAGAGAGAGCTCAAATCCAACTTTCCTCCACCACATTGCCCTTTTCAGGCCCTCGATGGATTCAATGATGCCCACCCATAGTAGGGAGGATCATCTTTATTCAGTCCACCAATTCAATTGTTAATCTCATCCAGAAACACTCTTATAGAAACATTCATAAATAATGTTTTACCAGCTATCTGGGCATTCTGTGGTCCAGTCAAGATGACACATAAAATTAACCATCACACTGATGAAGCCAGTTACTGCGGCAGTTAGGAGGGAGAAGTGGGGAACATCTCTAGTGAATATCTGCCAAACCCAGGAATCTCTTCCTCTAATTTACTGAGCTAGGAGTATCCCTCTCCAGAACCAGTAACACTGTGTCCATTTCTGCATTCTTTTTTTTTTTTTTTGAGAGTTTTTTTTTGCTATCGGGCGCGTGCGCTCGCCAGACAGACAGAGAGAGACATAGAGACAGAAAGTGAGAAATCACCCCCCAGGGGAGATGGTCACGTCACAATCCCTTCTCCTCCATTCTCCTCTCGGGATCTTGGGCATGCACGCACACGTGCCGGGCATGAGTTTTAAGCCACCGGGTCCGGGATGCAAACCGTGATCAACTACATGGGAGTGCAGCGACATAGCCATTACGCTAACTGCTGGTTCCCCATTTCTACATTCTTAAGCATCTCTCAACATTAAGGACAGGTGCTCCCACAGTTAATTCAGGGTTGCAAAGGCCATGAGTTCCTACTAATTCAACTTGAGAAAATAACTCAAAGCATCAGGTCAATTCAGGTAAATGCCAACACCTCTATCAGGAGGTCATTCATGGTTAGAAAAGAGCCAAGCTAAAAGACCCAAAGGCTTCATGATGGACTTGAACTTTCTAGAGAACAGTCTGCAGATTGCAGGGTGAATAACATTTGATTTCTTTTAATACCATTTCTTTACTTGGGTTGAGCAGCAATAATGTACCAGGCACCGTCTTAAATCCAGGTGATGCAGCCTTGGTGTAAGGGTCAGCAACCAGCTGCAGAGAACAGAATCTACTTCAGCTAATTTGAGCCAAAAAGTATTCATTGCAGAATCTCTGGCAGTGCTAGAGAAACAAGTTCGTGATTGAGATGTTAGGAACAACTTATTCTCCAAACTACTCTACAGGACTGTGCTGCTGGTGGGAATGCAGGCTCTGCCATGAGGAGGATGCCAGCACGCTCAGAAACCCACTTCCTCAGCTGTTGGACCACACTGCCTCTTCTGAGACCCTCAAAACAACAAAGATGCCCAGAGGGCTGCTCCTTGTCGCAGACCATAAAATCAACATCCAAGGGGACCAGCAGTTGGCATAATGGCTATGTCGCTGGACTCCCATGCAGTCGACCATGGTTCAAGTCCCGGACCCTATGGCTTAAACTCACGCCGGGCACATGTGCGTGCGTGCCCAAGATCCCGAGAGGAGAATGGAGGAGAAGGGATTGCGGCGTGGCCATCCCCCCTGGGGGGTGATTTCTCGCTTTCAGTCTCTCTGTCTCTGTCTGTCTGGCAAGCGCACGTGCCCTATAGCAAAAACCTCTCCAAAAAAAAATGAGTGTCCAAGTCCAACACTCCCTGAGTTCTTCCATTGAGGCAACCAAAATCATCTCCAGAACCCTCCACGTCATACAAGTCAGTTCACTGTATTTGCCACAAATCGTAAAAGACTCCGGCTCTTTCAGAGAGCTTACATTCTATAATAGCAGAGAAATGGACATTGAACACCCAGTTACCTAATGAATCATCAGAAGAGGATTGGGAGAAATGCCGAGAAGGGGCTAGAAAGAAAAATACAAAGAGGTCCTCATGGTCATGGATCATGCATATTATGAAAACTTTGAATTTCATCTCTTCTTGCACCCAAAATGAACTCGTATGTTAATTTCACTTTCCTCACATTTTACAAAGTCCCCCAGTACAGAATGATATGACAAGGAACGTGACCCAGTCTGGAAGGTCAAGGAAGATTTGTCTGAGCAAGTGACTGAAGGTCAAGGAGCTAGCTTAATGGAGAAGGTGATAAAGAACCTTTAGACGGAGGGCATGGCATGAACATAGGCTCAGAGGCAGGTAGGAGAAGGGGAAGTGCCATTCGAGGATGAAGCCTTAGAGGATGAAGAGAAGAGGCAGTGTAAGGCAGGGAAACCATCCTTAGCATGTGTAAAAACGGATGCATCCCATGGCTGACCAAGGGCGAGCTTAGTTGATGAGAACAACCTACCTGGGTACCATTGAGAGGTAAGCAGGGACTGGATGGTGGTGAAGCGGTAAAGTATGATGCTCTGCAAGACCGATCCACATGGGAAAGTTCCAGGTTCATGTCTGGAGAGCTCTGAGTATACCAGGCATGTGTGTTTCCATAATCTAGGGCTGGCCGAGGCTGGAGGTGAGTCACAGTGTCAAGACCTTGCTGGAGGTGCTTTCGCTTTCTCTCTCTCTCAGTAAATAAATGAGCTTAAGGGAACCAACAGTTAGCGTAATGGCTATGTCGCTGGACTCCCACGTAGTCGACCGCGGTTCGTGTCCTGGACCCGGTGGCTTAAAACTCATGCCGGGCACGTGTGCATGCGTGCCCAAGATCCCAAGAGGAGAATGGAGGAGAAGGGATTGTGGCATGGCCATCCCCCCTGGGGGGTGATTTCTCGCTTTCTGTCTCTATGTCTCTCTCTGTCTGTCTGGCGAGCGCACAAGCCCTATAGCGAAAACCTCTCCAAAAAAAAAAAATAAAAAATAAAAATAAATGAGCTTAAAAAGATAGGGGGCAGGCAAACCTGGAAATAATACTAATAGCTGCAATTTCCCTCCTGCCTACTACATGATAGGCACTGGTTAAAGTATTTTTCCTCAATGAATTTCTTTCACCTTCACAGTACCATACTTTTAGTATCCCCATTTTGAGGTGGGGAAACTGAGGCATAGAGAGATTAAGTAACTTGTCCACAGCCACACAACTAATACGTGGCAGAGCTATGACTCAAACCCAGAGAATGCAGCCTACAGGGTCTGCAATCTCAGCCCCTGTTCTATACCGCCCCTGCAACAAAGGGAAGGTTCTGGCCACATGGTGGAGGGCTTTGAATGTCACGGCGAGGAGCTTACAGAAGTGTTGTTAAATGTTAAAATATAATTAACAACATAAGGCAGAGTTCAGTAAATAGCAAATGAGCGGAACAGTCAAAATATGCTAAAGGGGTTAGTAGCAGATGCTGCGGGTGCCCCTCCTCTATGCCCTCATCCTTACCCTGTCAGTTCATGCAGTCCTAACTCCCAGCTGACAGCACCTGCACCTCTTTGCCTAAGGGTTTCTCTGGTCAACCTTCTCTGCCCACTCATTCAGCAGGCCAGACATGCCAGAGAATTACCAGCACGTAAAGAGCAGCCCTCAACCAATGACCAATGAGAGGTGGAGGATAAATACCCCAGCTCCCTCTCCGTGTGAATAGGGTAACTGCAACGCATGTGTTCTGCAATAATCCCTGAAGTTTCCTATGCCTCAGTCACCCACAATTAGGACTTGTTTGATGACACACCCTGAATTATCTTCCCTTCCTTGTCCCTTTAACAGAACTTTCTAGGCTCACCTGCCACATAAATTGCTATCATTGTCCCTTTACCAGTACTTTCTAGGCTCACCTGCCACATAAATTGCTTTCACTTAAACCTTTGTTAGAGGAGGTAGAATTGAGGGCAGGTGTAATTCTAATGTCGAGGTCAGTGGGGAACAGCTATCACTCCAGGTGAGGGACCTATATGAGGCAGAGGGACTAAAATAGCCTGTTTATCATTCATGCAGGCCATGTGGTATGTTATTTCCCAGGTGGGGCTCCTGTCCTGTCATCAGTTTCCCTGCCTTGTCAGAATCCTCAACTTATTCCCACACCAAGACTCAGTCGCCCTTAAGTGTCAAGCACTCCCTGGTGACCAGGCAATCTCTGTGAAGGTCATAGACCTTCTGAAGTTAGAGCTAAAGTTCTGAAGTTAGAACTTTACCATACCACCTCTAACAAAGGTTACTGGGAAAACGTCACATAACTTGGTCACTGCCATCTTCCTGGACCTCCTCCTGTCACTGCCGTCACAGCTGGTGCCTACTGGACCCCCATATAATGGACAAGAAGGAGACCTGCTTTTTTAGAGAAATGGAGGTGGTTTTCCCTAGGTCCCTTGAAGGGTGAGGGACTTAGCTCCCTGCTCTACCCTGTCAGAGTCTTCCATGGGGAATAATGAGACTCACAGTGTGTGCTATAGATTGAACATTTGTGTACTCCAAAAGTTCATGTTGAAATCCTAACCCTCAGTGGAATGGTATTAGGAGTTGGGGCCTTTGGGAGGTGATTAGGTCGGAAGTGCTCTACCTTCATGAGTAGGATTAATGCTCTTATGAAAGAGACACCGGAGAGCTTCCTTGCCCCTTCCACCATTTGAGAACACAGTAAGAAGGCACCATCTTTGCACCAGAAAGCAGACCCTCACCAGATACCAAATCTCCCAGCACCTCAATCTTGGACTTCCCAGTCTCCAGAACTCTGAGAAATACATTTCTGTTGTTTAAAAAGCCACCCAGTCTATGGCGTTTTGTTAGAGCACCCCAAATGGGCTAAAGCAGAAAATTGGTACCAAGAAGTAGAGGTGTTGCTGTAACAAATACCAGAAAATGTGGAAGTAGCTTTAGAACATCATAATGAGTACAGGCTGAAGGAGTTTTGAGGTGCACGCTAGAAAATGCCTACACTGCTGTAAATGGACCTTTAAAGACAATTTTATGAGGTTCAGAAAGAGAAGATGAGAGCTGTATAGAAAGCCTCGATCTCCTTAGAAAACACCTAAGTAATCATGAATAGAAGGCTGGTAGAACTATGAACAACAAAAGCCATTCTGATGAGATTTCAGACAGAAATGAGAAACATGTTAGTGGACAACGGAGAAGAAGCAATCTTATAAAGTGGCAAGGAACTTGACTGAACTGTGTTCGTGTTCTAGTGTTTGTGGAAGTAGAACCGGTGAGTGATGACGTTTGATATTTAGCTGAAGTGATTTCTAAGCAACATGTTGAAAGTGTGGCTTGCTCCTCTTGGCTACTTATAGCAAAATGCAAGAGCAGAGAAATGACTTAAATACAGACTTGTTCAACAAAAGAAACTAAAACTTAAAGATTTTTAAAATTCTCGTATTGCAAAAAAAAAAAAGAAGAAGAAGAAAGTGTATTCAAAGAGAAGACTAAGAGTATAGACAAATAAATATTCAATAAGGAGATTAGTATGGGCGTGAACCATGGGCCTAATCAAGCATCTCAACAGACACCAGATACTGTTCTTCAAGACAAGGAAAGAATGACCTTGAAGATGATACAGAGATCATCAGGGCTGCCTTCTTGGTTTCCAAAGAGGAGACCATCACCTTGCTTTCAACAGACCAGATAGTCTCCACCCAAAACGATCTAGTCAGGGTTGCCTAGAACCTCAGGGTCTCAACCCCTGCCCAAGAAAGCTGTGGGAGCAGCCAGTGGGTCCAGAAAGCAGAACCTTGGCCCCAGTGAATATGGAAGGTAAAACACTGAACCAAAAAGGGTTATTCTTGAGCTTTAAATCTCATGGCGTTTACCCTGCAGTTTGGATTTATTTGGGATCCACTACCCCTTCTCTTCTTTCCTACTTACCCCTTTCAGAATGGAAATATCTATCCTGTGCCTGTCTCATCATTGTACTTGGGAAACACATAACTCATTTGGTTTTACAAGTTTAACACCTAGAAAGCAATTTGCCTCAGAATGAACCATACCTTGTGTCTCACCTATATCTGACTTAGATGATATGTAGATGAGATTTTTGGATTTTGAAACTTAGAGTTGATGCTAGAACTAATTAAGACTTTTGAGGCTATTGAGATGTAATAAGTGTATTTTGCATGTGAAGAGGATATGAATTCTGGGGGGGGGGTCAGGAGCAGGATGCTATAGTCTGAATGTATGGGCCCCCTCCAAAGTTCATATGTTGAAATAGTAACCCCCAATGTGATAGTATTAGGAGGTAAAGCCTTAAGGGTGATTAGGTCATAAGCGCAGAACCTTCATGAATGGGATTAGTGCCTTTCTAAATTAAGAGATCCCAGAGAGCTCCCTCACCCCTTCTACCATGCGAGGACACAGTAAGAAGACTGAACCATCAGGTGGACCCTCACCCTGAATCTGTTAACACCGTGATCTTGAACTCCTCAACCTCCAAAACTGTGAGAAATTAACTTTCTTTGGTTGGTAATCTTCCCAGCGAATGTGTTTTGGTTACAGTAGCCTAGACAGACTAAGATAGTGTGGCAGACGGTATTTTTTTAAAGGTAGCCACAAAACCATACATATCCCATTCTCACACTCTTCTGACACTGTGACCGACAACTCCTCCCTCATAGGGAGTGGTCAAGGTTTACCCTCCTGAATCTGAGTAGAGTGGACAATTGTCCTGGCCAATAGGTTATAGCAGAGGTGATGCCATGTGATCTCTGAAGCCACATCATAAAAAGGAGCTAGTTTCCACCTGCTTCTCTCTCAGAAGCTCACGCTGGGAATCCAACCACCATGCTGTGAGGAAGCCCAAGTCAGTTCATGAGGAGTCCACACACGCATAAGGGGAGAAAAACTGAGGCCCCTCAGCCAACAGCCGACCTCAACTGCCAGACATATGAGTAAACAAACCTTTAGAAGGCCTCAGCCCCCAGATTTCAAGGCTTCCAGCAGAGATCCAGACACCATGGGGCAGAGACAAGCTGTTCATGCAGGTCCTGTCCACAAAATAATTACTGTCATTTTAATCCCTGCGGTCTGGGGATGATTTGTTATATAATCATAATAACTAAAACATGCTCTCCACATTCCCAGGGTCAGATTGAGTTAGGTTGGGTTGGGTTTCACATTGGTCTGTTCCTATGAGGACAACTCCAGGAATATAACTTCTGTGTTACGGCTCTGCCTCCCAAACACCTTTTCTAACACCACCCCTTACTTGCAGATCCGAAAGGAGCGTGTCTAGTATATCTACAGTGCTATCCTTCCAAAGGTGTTGAGGACAGCAGTCTGTCTGCTGATAACGGGCCAGTCGCTGCTTAAAGTCTCTCCTAGTCTCTTCTTTTGTTCTGACAGTAACTTTCAGACAATACTGTCCAGGACTCATGGCCAAGGAAGCAGCCTTCCTTTCACCCACCCACCCCCCTCCAGCCCCGCACAGCTGACTTGCCCAATTCAGAGTGTTCTCCACCTCTACAGAAACACGGCAGTGTGGAGGGGGCAGCAAGTGTCTGCAAAATGCATTCATTCAGTTGCTCACATCTGTAAGTTGGGCCTCTCTAGGGCTCGCTCAGATGTTTTTAATCTCCCTTTTGGCTGTTCCCATCTGCATGGCCCACTCACGCTGAAAACACTGTTAAAGCAGTGATGTTTAGCCCAGGGTCCGACTCAGCTCTGTGGACAGATGGTGCTTTAACGATGACGCTGACAGTGACATTGAAGTTGAGCATCCAAACCCATTACCCCACCCCACAAGCACCTGGCTAAGGGGATTCCTATGGACACCTGCTCCCATAGGCTTCTTCCAGCAACTAATGCCAGGAGCAAGAAACTTCATGCTCTTGTGCTAGTAAGCAAAATCACTAACTCCTTTTAAACCTGCTCTTTGCTTGAGAGCTGCAACGCCCCTAACTAGCTGTCTGAGTTGGGGCTAATCATGTAAACTCTCAAAGCTTCATGCTCTTAATATGTAAAATATGCCCAGCACCTACCTCAAAGGGTGTGTGAATAAATGAAATGAAATAATCAGACATGATCCTTGAGTGCACACTGTGTTCCAGAAACTGTGCCCCGATCCTCCCCATGGGGTATTCGCAGCTACTTTGGCCCAGAAGCCTGTCATAAACTCCTGCCACCATAAACCTAGTGGGGCTTCGAGAAACTGTACAGATTATTTGACTATAATCAACAGTACCTATATTTTATTTTATTTTTATTTTTTGGAGAGGTTTTTGCTATAGGGCGCGTGTGCTCGCCAGAGAGAAACAGAGAGATAGAAAGCGAGAAATCACCCCCCAGGGGGGATGGCCACGCTGCAGTCCCTTCTCCTCCATTCTCCTCTTGAGATCTTGGGCACGCACGCACACGCACCTGGCATGAGTTTAAGCCACCGGGTCCGGGACTCGAACCGCGGTCGACTACGTGGGAGTCTAGCGACATAGGCATTACGCTAACTGCTGGTCCCAACAGTACCTATATTGAAAAGACTTAAAACAAGTGAAGAATCCATTAGGATAGGAAAGGATCTCGAAAACAGATTTGTTTTCTTGGTGACATGGATTGCATATGCAACATCAGAAAAAGAGCCAGCCTCTGTTTCAATGGTCAAGGTGGCCCCGTAGAGGGCGCGCTGATTTAGGAACATGACAACCCCCACTCCCCTTTTACACCTGTCCCACAGCAGCCAAAGGAGTAGGGTCCTCCAGTAGCTTCCCATTATTCAACGGATGTGATCAGAGGTCACCATGGCCACAGAGCCTGGTAGGAGCTGGCCTCAGCTACGTCTGTCTGCAGACTTCACAAGTGCCACTCTCCCCAGCCCTCCTGATCTCTTCATTGTTCCTTGAACATGTCAGGCCCACACTTGCCTCAGGGCTTTTGCACTTGCTGTTATCTCTGCCTTGAATGCCCAAGCCCTTTATCCCTGGGCTTGCTCTGGCTTATTCAGGCCTCTGGGTAAATGGCCTTCTGGATTGTCTCTCCCCATTGCCTCTCCCCATAACATAAGGGTGCTGATCCTGATGTTGTACATCTGTTTGTTTATATGCTTATTGGCTGTCTCTCCTCACTAGCATGTGAGTTGCCTAAACATAGGGACTTTGTTTTTATTCACCATTTCATCCCCAGCATCTAGAATAGTAATCGACACCTAGGTGCTCAATAAATATTCATGATGTGCGAATGGTCATTTTTTTTCCCCTTAATTTGCCAGAGGGCGCATGCACTCACCAGAGAGACAGAAGAAAGAACCTCCCCCCCATGGAGCATGGTCATGCCACACTCCCTTCTCCTCCATCTCTTGCTCCTTTCCAGATTTTGCTCACATACACACATACTTACCCAGAGGGTTTTTCAAGTTGCCAGGCCTGAGATTTGAACCACACAGTCAGGCATGTGGGATCCAGCTACCTTAACCATCGGGCCATGGGTTGTTCCAAGTAAATGGCCTTTCTAATGTCAATCTGACCCTTCAATTTATAGCTCATTAACCAAATCATCCTCGCCCTGTGGACAAAGTCTTCCATAGCCCCTCATGATATGGCCTCTGCATGGCTCTACTCACTTCCCACCCCATCTACCCCACCAGCCGCACATACTCACACATTCACATGCACACACAGATATAGTCACATGTACATACATATGCACTCAGACACATGGAGACCCAAATGTACACACTCATGGAACACACACACAAATACATGGGCACACACAAATGCACATAAGCACACACAGAGGCATATGTATATAGACATACACACAGGCACATCATGATGGACACATATTCAGACACACAAACGCACACAGAAATGGGTAGACACATGCAATGAACACATACATACACCTATGCACACATATAGATGCACAGAGACACATTGACACACATGCTCTGACACACACACACACACACACACACACACACCTTCTAATTACCATTTTGTACATGCCATTCCTTCAGCCAGCTGTTCTCTCCTGGGCAGCTCCCACTCGCTCTGATCTCAGCCTCCCCAGAGGGTCAGTGTAACATTGTACTAAAAAGCACAGATTCAGGCCAGCCGGTGGATTGGTGGTTAAGGCAGCTGGATCCCACATGGTTCAAGTACTGGACCCAGGGTTTGAAAAACATGGTGGTCATCTGTGCACCCATGCCCAAAATCTTGAGGAGACAAGTCAAGGAAAGGGGATTGTGAAGTGACCATCTCCCCTGGGAGGTGCTTTCTCACTTTCTCTCTTTCTGTGTTTCTTCAGCGAGCACCCTCACCCTATAGCAAAAACCACACAGACTCTGGGCCCAGCCACAGTGGCGCAGCCATGTACATGGATCTGCAATGCTTGTAGCCATATGGAAGGTTGGAGCTTGGTTCCCAGGTCAGCCTGTACACACTAGGCATGCACTTGCGTGTCTGTGGTCTTGGCTAGCTGGGAAGGTTGGCAGGAGGATTGCAGTGTGAGACCTTGTTGGGGGTCTCTCCCTCTCTTTTTTTTCTGATGAAATAAAGAAAGAAAGGGGGGCAACATGTGGTGTGGTAGTTAAAGCACTGGATTCCCACATGGCCCACTGCAGTTCAAGTCCCAGATCCAGTAGCTTGAAACTCATGCCTGGTGCATAGGCGTGTGTGGCCAAGAATCCCAAGAAGAGAATGGAAGAGAAGGGATTGCAGCATGGCCATCTCCCTGGGGGGGCGGGGGGGGTGATTTCTCACTTCCCCTCTCTCTATCTTTCTCCATCTCTCTCTGGTAAGTGCTTGTACACTACAGCAAAAACCTTTTCTTTTTTTTTTTAAAAAAAAAAAAAAACAGCATACTCAGGAACCAGATGGCCTAGGTCCACGTTTTGGCTTTGGTACTGGCTTAGCTGTGTGAGCTTAGACAACCTCTCTGTTCCTCAGTGTTCTTCCCAATAAATTGGGATGCCAGTGATAATAGTACTTACCTTGCAGGATTGTTTTGGTGTGCGAATGACTTAATATTTTTGAAAAGTGCTTAGAACAGTGCCTGACCCGTGATGAAGATTAGTTAGCTGTTACTGTCACATCCTGCCCATGCCTAAGATCAGATACGGAGCTCCTCCCAACTGCCCCTTAGCATCAGTGTGGCTATCTGGTGTAGCACGGATCAGATGGCATTGCAAACGTCATGTCTTCCTCCTCACGCAGACTGCAAGGCTGTGGAAGGTACTATGTACTTGCAGCTCTAAGCCCTGGGCCTGCACACCAAGGTGCTCAATGAATATTTGTCGACTATACACTTGCCCCTGGGTGAGCCATTTAGGTGCCCTGGGATGCTGCTTTCCCTTCTGTAAAGTGAGATCATTGGACCAGAAGTTCTCGAAGGTCCTTCCAGGTCAAATGATCTGCGAATCTTCAATTCCATCCCTGACCCTATGTGTGAGGAAAAGTTCTTCCCTTATTATACCAGAAACCATAATCGGTATCTTCATGAAAGCTCTTTTCAACTCTTCCAGATCTTTTTCCAAAGGGAATTTGCAAAATGATGGGTGTCAAGGGCCTTTAGCAATGAGTTCAATCCTGACCTTTCACTGTGGAGGGCACTGAGGCTCAGAGACTAGAGAAGTCTTGCTCAAGGTCACTCAGCAAGCTAATGGAAAGGACAGAGTCACAATCCAGGGGTCATGGCTTATTGCACCTTTTTTTCTGCACAAAAAATGTATGATTTGGAGAGATTGTCTGGAGCAAGGGCAGAATAGTGAACACTGGCAAATTTTGGATAGAAATTTGAGAGAGGGAATGAGTGATGTCTCTTTAAAGCATCACTCAGAGCTATTGCTGTAATGGTAGCAAAAAAAAACTAATATCAGCTGACTGGTTGAATGAATTCTTGCCTCTGGCCAGACATCACACTAAGCACTGAACACATTTTTCTGTTTTAAACCTTCAAATAATGCTGAGAGAAAGGTACCCATTTTACAGATGAGGAAACTGAAATAACATTCCCAAAAGCACTCAGATAATAAGTGGTGGAATGAGGCTCTGAACCCATATGGTGTGATTATAGCTTCAGGTAGCTAACTCATACCAGCCCCTACTGTCAGAATATTAGCAACAGGGAACCAGCAGTTAGCATAATGGCTATGTCGCTGGACTCCCACATAGTCTACCGCAGTTCGCGTCCCGGACCCGGTGGCTTAAACTCATGCCGGGCGCGTGTGCGTGCGTGCCCAAGATCCCAAGAGGAGAATGGAGGAGAAGGGATTGCGGCTTAACCATCCCCCCTTGGGGGTGATTTCTCGCTTTCTGTCTCTGTGTCTCTCTCTGTCTGTCTGGCGAGCACACG
>NW_006159727.1:1599836-1603837 GCF_000334495.1 Tupaia belangeri chinensis | reverse complement strand
AAAAAAAAAAAAAAAAAAAAAAAAAAAAAAAAAAAAAAAAAACCTCTCCAGAATATTAGCAACACATCCTGTCAAGTTAACATTCCTAGATAGAGTGATGCATTACAAGCTCATCTGGGTGAAACATTTCTGTGCTGTAAATTTTTCTCTCCCCCACCCCTTTTTTATAAGGATTTGCTGCATAGACAATGTCCACATGTCCAGACATAACTTCAGAGAAGTGGATTACAGAAGATGCAGGCTGTATCAGTCAGCTATTTCCAGGTAACAAAAATCACTCTGACACTCAGAAGCATATGACACTAAGCATTTGTTCTCTTGCCTGCAGGTCTGAGGATCAGCTGTACATCTGCAGGTGTCTATCCTAGACTGGACTCCAAGCTATGGATTCATATTAAGCCTCCTCACTGATCTCCTTATTCTTCTGAGACCAACAGTCTCCCTGGGGCACACTGACTTGTGATGATGGTAGAAATGCAAGACAGCAAGTGGAAACTTGCAATCCCACACAAAGCTTAGGCTTGGAACTAGCAGGCCAACACTTTCACCTACATTCTAGGGGCCATGGCAAGTTGCATGATCAAATCCAACATCAATGGGATGGGAAATAGATTCATCTCTAATAGAAGGAATAGTGATGGTGTGGATGGAGAGAGAGGTGATAAATTGGGAAAAAGTTATATACTTCAGAGATCATTTGAAAATCAGCTCATATCTTGTGAAGATAGGGAAGCGAGGGAAGAAGGAGGAAGAGAACTGGTTACCTTTTTTTTTTCAATGCTAGCACAAGATTTCCAGGTTCATTTTGAATTCAGAACCATGGTTTCCAGACAGGATTCAGTGAGCAGGGAAGCTTCTGGCCTGGACAGGAGACTTGGGAACAAAGAACCTTCCAAGGTGTGTTCCCAGACCATAATTAACTCAACAACCATTGCTATTAGTCAGAGACCTCTTCAGTGTGCAATCTGTGTATTATGAAGAGCCATGACCCTAACCACTTGCAGGAGACTTGCAAGGCAAGCAGATCAGATGCCTCCATGCACCCGGATTGAGAATCAGATGGCCATGCTGCCTCTTGTGACAGCACCTCCTTTCCCTGCTACTTCTGCAGCTCTCTTTCCTCCCCTCTTCTCCCTCTTGAACCAGCAGGGGAACAATTCCACCCACACAGGCTCAGGAAATAAAGTCAAGGCGTCAGTTGAGCTCCTCCTTCTCCAGGTGTGTTGTCTCTCTCACTGCCTCCTATTCCCCTAAACAAACAAGCTGCTTGTTCTCTCTCTCTTTCTCTCTCTCTCTCTCTCTCTCTCTCTCTCAGGTCTGTCTCCTCACTTGTAATGATAGGTATAAAATCCTTCTCTCGCTCAGCCCAGGAGATAAGGGCCCTGTGAATTGAATGAGGCAATGGACCCCAGAAACCCATCCATCCACCCATCCATCCAATTATTTGTGCGTGTGTGTAGCCCACTATATACTTAGAACTAGTCCAGATGCTGAGGGAAATGGGGAAAAAATGTAGAACACAACCCATCTCTTGAGTGGCTCCTAGTCTTGCTGGGAGTCAATGTCTTCAAGCCTAGCACAGCAAATTTTTTTAAGTCTATTTATTGATTTCTTCCATGAGTGAGTGAGAAAAAGAAAAGGAAAGAAAGAGAGAAGTCCTCCCAACAAGGTCTTGATACCATAACTCACCCCAGCCTCAACCAGCCCTGGATCATGGGCACGCACATGCCCAGCATACTCAGGGAGGTCTCCGGATGTGAACAGAGAGCCTTCCCATGTGGCTCAGTCTTGCAGAGTGTTGTATTTTACTGCTGTGCTTTTGTCTGCCCATCTGGCACAATAAATCTCAGAGATGCGAAGAGTTGGGATCCTGGCCCAACTTGCAGTCAAGGCAAGAAGCCCCTCCTGCCCTATTTCCAACAGATCCAGCCTCTGCTGAAGCAAGACTAGTGACAGGGATTCAAGGCCCAACCATCCAGATGGCTGACTCTTTTTAGTCCTCTCTGTCAGTAAAGAAAATTTTCTGTCAGGTTGAGAGCTGAAATTCAGCTTCCTATAACATTTGCCCTTTGGAACACTTGTAGGCAGCTGTCTCATCTCCCCCAAGCCTTCTATTCCCTGAGCCAGACATTCAAGTTCCTCAGATGAGTTCTTACTATCCAACTACAGGTTCCAACTTCTTCCCACAACACCCCTTTCAAGTAAGCTGACAACAGAAGATGCAAGACATGATGTTGACTAATTTGTTAAACCTGTGCTTTCTGGGATGTCTACGTAACACCAGTATTATATAGTTCAAGTAATTGGGTTCTAGCAAAATAAGGGCTTATTGGTCATTCCGTATGAGAAGTTCTAGGTGAGCAAAACAAATTAGGTTCCATTATGGAAAGATAGCACAAAGTCTTTTACAGGCTCATGTGTACTGTGGCTGCTCAAAAAGTGACCCAGAATGCCAGGTCCTCCCAAATCTTCTGATACCAGGGCATAACTCTTTGCTTACAGAGAATTTTCCAGGGCTAGTGTTACTCAGAGAACTCTTTGTAGCCATGGTCCTCAAGCCCTGGGGCACAGACTGGTATCTGTTACAGAATGGACTGCACAGCAGGAGGTGAGCAACAGGCAAGTGAGTGAAGCTTCATCTGTATTTACAGTCACTCCCCGTTGTTCACATTACTGCCTGAGCTCCACCTCCTGTCAGATCAATGGCAGCATTAGATTCTCATAGAAGTGTGAATCCTATTGTGAACTGCACATGCAAGGGATATAGGTTGTGTACTGTCATAAACCATCCTCCACTCCCACCAGTGGACAAATTGTCTTCCATGAAACCAGTCCCTGGTGCTAAAAATGTTGGGGACTGCTGCTTTAGAGTAAGTAGTGCTAAAACATTAACAACAAATGATCCAGGTATGAGCACATGGGAAAGAAAGTCCATTCTGAGAAGCTACCGTGTCCTACCCATACTCCCTGAGGCTTACCATATCCACACACTTTGGTCTTAACTTCTGATTGCCCATGAAGCATAGATATCTGAGAACTTTCTGGCTACCAGAGATCACAGCGCCTATGTCTATGGGTGGTTGGAATTCCTGGAAACCTAACAGCCCCCTTCCCTGGAGCAGTTCTCAAGCCATGGCTGACAACCCAGCTCCTCGATCAGATAGACTAAGTCTAAGGCACAGAATCTACAGTCTGTCAGGGTTCACTCACTTTGGTAAGTAACTTGGCAACACATCCTTTGTTAACTTCTTTACTTTTTTGTTTCAATTCCTCACTCCCCTCTGGTTTTTTTCTGTGATGTCTTTCTGCATAAACTATTTGCACTCCAATCCCTGTTCAGGCCCTGCTTCTGGTGGAACCTAAACCACAACAGCTGCTCTGGGGTTTTCTCTGAGATGTTGGGGCTTGAGCATAAAGGAGGAGGTGCTATGTGATAGGGCTGAAGGAGTAGGAGGGGGAGAGAATAAAGGTGGTATGAAGGCAGACCTGAGCATCCCCTGCTTAAGCCTGACCCCTGCATTCTATCTGTCCTCCTCACTGCCTCCTACCAACCCCAAGCATACTCTCCCTCCTAACTCTATTTCTCCTCTCCCTCTCTTTCTCTCTCCCTTCTCTCTCTCCCCCCTTCTTTCTCTGTCCCCTCTTCCTTGCTTTCACTCCCATCTCTCTCCCTCTTTCTCTCTTTCCCCTCCCTCTGTTTTTCCCTCCCTCCAATATATCTCTTCAGTCTCTCTAACATCTCTCTCCAGTTTCTTTTTGAGAGGTTTTTGCTGTAGGGTGCGTGCGCTCGCCAGACAGACAGAGACAGAGAGACAGAAAGCGAGAAATCACCCCCCCAGGGGGGATGGCCACGCCACAATCCCTTCTCCTCCATTCTCCTCTCGGGATCTTGGGCACGCACGCACACGTGCCCGGCGTTGAGTTTTAATCCACCGTGTCCGGGACGCGAACCACGGTCGACTACGTGGGAGTCCAGCGACATAGCCATTACGCTAACCGCT
>NW_006159727.1:1598816-1599775 GCF_000334495.1 Tupaia belangeri chinensis | reverse complement strand
TCTCTCTCTCTCTCTCTGTCTCTCTCTCTCTCTCTGTCTCTCTCTCTCTCTCTCTCGATCTCTCTCTCTCTCTCTCCTCAATTTCCACACTGCTTGGGGACTTTGTCCAGCCAAGGTAAAAGAGAAGCCCAGACAAGGAGCCATGGGAAAGGAGGAGAGGGATCTCTGGGGCACATAAATCACTGCACAGCTGAGAGGCCTGGCGTTTCCAAGCCGGGAAGGTAATTCCCAGGGCTGAGAATAACTTGGCAAGCACCTCCCAAGTCAGAGGAGGACTTGGGGCCAAGCTTCTGGGTCACTTTTCTCTATGTTGCCATGGGTGTAACCTCGATCCCTCTGCCGAGGTAAAGCACGGGGTCTGAGTTATTTGGTTTGGAAATGGAAGAGGCCCCAGGGAGGTGAAGCGCCGCACTAATAAATGAGGAGCAGAGACAGCTGTGCAGAGCCTGCCC
Organism: Tupaia belangeri chinensis; assembly: GCF_000334495.1. NCBI lineage: Eukaryota > Metazoa > Chordata > Mammalia > Scandentia > Tupaiidae > Tupaia > Tupaia belangeri. The sequence goes on along the minus strand of NW_006159727.1, from coordinate 1,599,323 downwards.
GCTTCCCTCCATTAACACAAACCCGGGGCATCTCTGAAAGCTAAATGGCATCGCTCTCGTCTCCCTATAGCAGAGTTGCAAAAGCCACAAATCACAAAGAAAAGTGCAGAAGAATGTTCGCCATTTCTTGGAATGGAAATAATAATAAATAATAATAATCTGTTCTGTGTATTTAGCCAAGACGTGTTCTCTGAAGAGCTTTGTGTTCCAATTTATCATAAGTCCCCAGGGTCTGGGCATTTTTTAATTAAAACTTTTATTGGGGGAAAACATCCCAATAAATAGAAAAATGTCACCTTCGAAAGTGAGTTACGTGGAGGGTCACTGTCTTGCATTTCTTTAGCACTCGTCTCTTTATTGTTTTGTCATTTGGACTGTTACAGCCTGACGTTGACTGTTCATTACATAAAAAATGAACCATAAGTACCTGTACTGAATGCTCTGAAAGAGAGAGAGGCAAAGTGTGGAAATACACTAAGTAACTCCTAAGTGCCAGGCCCATCTGAC
>NW_006159727.1:1594254-1598677 GCF_000334495.1 Tupaia belangeri chinensis | reverse complement strand
CACAATCCCTTCTCCTCCATTCTCCTCTCGGGATCTTGGGCACGCACACACACGTGCCCGATGTGAGTTTAACTCACCGGGTCTGGGACTCGAACCACGGTTGACTACATGGGAATCCAGTGACACAGCCATTACACCAACTGCTGGCCCCTGACACATTTTTTTTTTATTCTTTTATTTTTACCATAGGCGCATGGATTCACTGGAAAGAGACAGTGAAAGGGAAGTGAGAAATAATCTCCCAGAGGGATGGCCATGTCACAATCCATTCTCCTCCTGGGATTTTGGGCATGCACACACACATACCTGGTGTGAGTTGCAAGCTGCCAGGTCTGAGACACAAACCATGATAGGCCATGTGAAAGTCCAGTGCCCCAACCACCATATCACCTTCTGGCCCTCACACTGTAAATTTTTTTTTTTCTGAATAAACTTGAGTTTCATTTTTATACAAACTTTTCAAAGTCCTCTTGTACTGCCTTTTTTTTTTTAAGAATTACTTCATTTTTATTTTACTTATTTATTTAACTTGCTATAATCATCAGAGAGAGAGACAGAGAGAGAGAGAAATCAAGAAAGCAAGCCAACCAGATTTGGGACTCGAACGATGGTTGACTGTGTGAGAGTCCAGAGCCCCAGCCACCTTGCCACCTGCTGGTCCCCACACTATATTCTTAATTCTGAAAACAATACCAAGAGCTGCCACTTAAGTGCGTACTGTGTGCTTTCAACACATTGCCTCGTCCAATCCCCACAAAGTCTACAGATGTGAGTTCATTCAGTGTCCCCATCTTTCAGAGGAGAACATCGAGGCTTAGAGAGATTAAGAAACATGAGGAACATCTTGCCAATGGAAGCAGGAGAGAACCCAGGTCTCCCCAGATCTGGAGCACTAGTTTTACCCGAGGGAGAAGAGGACAGCTGAAGGAGGGGAGGATGGAGGCTGGGGTTGGGCCTCAGGGCCTCCCAGAAGCAGTGGTAAGCTAAGGGCTGGAATGCAGGTGAGCTGTGAAGAAAGAGCTCCCGGGAGAAACCAGTAAGGGCTACACAAGCAAAACAGGGACGTGGAGGAAGCCAAGCATCGGTGCAACCTCAAAGTCCTGCTTTAGCCTCATCCCACAGGGGCACTCTGGAGGGTCAATTATACCCCAGTGTTGGTCCTACTTCCAGGCAATGGAGCTGGGTTCCTTTTACTTCATGCCACTCACTGGCTGGGTGGGAAGGGAGACAGAAAGCACGTAGGCACTGCCAGCTCTCCACACCTTTAGGGAGGTGTCAATGTCCAGGGGCAACCCTTGGGAGGGTGCAGCCATTGGCAGCAGGATACCCTGAAGGTAGGGCGGGGGTGTGTGGGCCCACAAGTCTGGTAAAAGGAATTCAACAACATGGGTTCCATGTGGCCACTCATTAAGAAAGAGCCACCTGGGGGTCAGATGTGGTACGCCAGCACAACAAGCTGCTCCTGAAGCCATCACATGGAAAGGTTTCTGGTTCATATCTAAAGACCTCCTGATCATGCCAAAAATGTGCATGCCCATGATCCAGGGCTGGCTGAAGACCGGCAGTGGATGGTGGCGTCAGGACCCTATTGGGAGTTCTTTCTCTCTGTTTCTGTCTCTCTCATTCATGGAAGAAATATACGTTTAAAAAGAAAGAAAGAAAGACACACCTGTGTAGCCAAGATGGACGTGGGGTTCACACTCTCGGCCATGTGACCCTCTTTTGCCCCATATTTGTGGGACTGGACTATTATGTTCTTGGTATTTGTTAATAGCCTGGCCCAAGCTACCAGACCCCACTACACAAACCACCAGGCCAGGCCTAAGGAGATGAGGCATGGGCTATTGATCCAAGTTAGCCAACATATTGGTTGAAGAACAACCAAGCAGATGGTCTCACCCAGGATTGGACCTCAGAGGTGGTGGGGCCTGCCCAGTCCTCTCAGCTTTTCCGCCACTAGCTGAGAGCACGCGCAGGCAGAGCCAGCCAGAAGCCTGGGGAGAAGGCCCAGAGAAGCCAACAGGGCAGGCCTGAGTGTGCACCACCAGGGTACACCTTCCAGCCTGGGTCCAAGAAGCCCAGCTGCACTCTGGTCTCTGTGCCTTCAGACTGCTGGTGGCCAATACTGCTGAAAAATATGCCTGCTTTGCCTGTGGCAACCACAGGACCTTGACCGAGGCAGACTGCCAAGCACCTGAGTCATAGGTAAGCACCCATCAAGAAGCACAGGTCTGGAAGCTGCTGAGTCGCCACAGCAGCTTGAGGCCTGGTTCTGCCTTGTGCCCCTACAATTCAGAGCTTGCTATGAGGCCTTTCTGTATCCTTGTGACAAAGCAGCCTTTTAATTGGGCCAATCAAGGAGTGTCTATACCTGCCCATCAAATAGTCTCTAAGACACTTGGCATCTCAGACTCCCAGCGCAGAACTCAACAGAACTCAGTGGGACAGCCTGGGACACAGTGAGGTCCAGCTGCCAAAGTATAGAACACACCCATATCGGGACTCGCATTCTGTTTTCTCCAGTTATATATATATATTTGGCCAGAGGGTACATGCACTCCTGGAGAGAGTCAGAGAGAAGCAGAGAAACACAGAGAGAGGGCCATCCCCAGAGGAGATGACCATGCTATAATCCCATCTCCTTTATTCTCTCGAGATTTTGGGCACGCACCCACGCACACACACACCATGTGATTTTCAAGCTGCCTGTTCTGGGACTTGAACCATGGTCATCTAAGTGACAGTCCAACACCTTAACCACCACATCACCTGCTGGCGCTTCCATTTATACATATTAAAAGCTGTCAGTGTACCACAGTCGATGAGATACACCTCCTATGATGGGATATTGAGGAAGTTTCCACTGCTCTGCTATTGTAAATAGCACTGAGAGGAAACAAACAAGTTCCAGAAGGACATGAACAGGATGGTATCACTTTTGTAAAATGTACAAGCTTTCAAAATAATGGCGTATGGGGTTTATGGATATGTACAGATGTGGTACAAGTCTACACCACACAGAGTGAGACACCAGCCCCTGGACGACTCTGATCTTAGGGGAGGAGAGGGGGAGGGGGAGATGGGGTTTTAGCTGTCTCTTTGGAGGTGTATATCTTTAAATATACGAAAGAGAAAAAGGAAGGAAATTTGGCAAAATGTTACCATTCATCTAACCTCCGTGGTATTTTGTGGTTATCTGGTATTCCTATAATGTTCTGCGTTTGGAATGTTTCTTAATCCTAAATAATGTTTTAATGATTTTTAAAAGTTCAACTATGGGCCACCAGGTGGCACGGTGGTTAAGGCACTGGACTCCCACATGGTCAACTGTGGTTCAAGTCCCAGACCTGGCAGCTTGAAATACACTGGACAGAAGTGTGTGTGTGCCCATAATCCCAGGAGGAGAATGGAGAAGGAATTGCAGCATGGCGATTTTTCACTTTCTCCATCTGTGTGTGTGTGTGTGTGTGTGTGTGTGTGTGTGTGTCTGGCGAGCGTGTGTGCCCTGTAGCAAAAATCTCTCCAAAAACATTTTTTTAAATAAATAAAAATTCAACTAAAACTGAATGTCAGTATAGGCCATGATTCAGCCATTCTACTCCTAAGTTTATATTCCATGTAATGTGTATTTACTAAAGAATGTTCATCCTGCACTATTCATAATGCACTCAACTGGCAAAGGGCCCCAATGGCTGGTGAACAGGGGAGTGGATAAGTAAGTCGTGGGGTGTTCATGCAAGGGAGTCCAACACCACAGTGAGAACGATCAGACTGCAACCCCCAACAACAGGGATAGAGCATGCATATACTATGCAGAGCAAAAGAATGAGGCCAAAAATCCCATATCAGAAGATGCCGTCTAGATGAAATTCCATAACAGAAACTGCCAACAGTGTGGTGTTAGAAGCCTGAGAGTGCTGACCCCTGGGACACATAGGGACTGGAAGGTGCCAAAAGGGGCGTCTGGAGTGCTGGCCTTGATCCAGGTGTAATGATACAGCCGTGTTCAGTTTGTGACAATTCAGCAAGTGGGCACTTTGGATCCGTATTGTTATGTTTGAGTAAAAGCTATATTAATTTGTTTTCCAAAAGTAAAATCAAAGGTACAGTCAACATCATGCTCTCTGAGTAGGCCATCCCATGAAGGCCATTGCTGGCCATTAATTCCTCAGCTTGAATGAATGTATTGATCACCGCTGTGGTAACATACTCAATACTGGACATGAAATTATCAACTTGGAATAGCCTCTAACTTGCTGCGGTAACAGGGAGGGGGTGGGGGCTTGGCAGGAGGGGGTCTCTGTTAATGGTATTTCACGGGAAGTCTCATTGCATCACCTCGGCATCCCTCTAATGGAATGTCCATTTTGAACTCAGACCCCATCAGCAAAGAACTCATCCCATCCCAAAGGAAATGAAATTC
>NW_006159727.1:1587298-1594216 GCF_000334495.1 Tupaia belangeri chinensis | reverse complement strand
GACCATAGTCAGGAACCAAGTGCCTGGTTAGAGGCGGGCTGCTGAGCAGCTAAAGGAAAAGTTGGTTGATCAAGTTCTCAAGAGAACAGACTTTCTCAGGTATTAGCCACTGCCAAAAATGTGGTCGACCTGGGCCTTTGAGCAGGAGCCTAAGTGAGTAAGTCAAGACTGTATAACCTCAAGAAACAAGGACAGCACACGATACAAAGCTCATGTGTCCCCTACCTCTCTGCCCTGGCAGACATTACTAATCAATCAAGGCCCTTGTGCCTATGAGATGGGAGAGGATCTCACAGTTCTTGCAGTCTCTCTGGGAAGCCTGGAAGAAAGTAGTTTAGCAAAGAGACTCTGCCTTGGGTTACTGGGCTAAGTGAGAGGTGGAGTGGGGGTGTTAATAATTGTACAATGCTGAGTAGTTGAAACATGACACCACAATACACTGATATACTCTGGGTTTGATACATACATTTCTTCTGTTAATTGAATAGCAAATACAGGGGGTCTCCAAAAAATTTATGGGAAATGCATATTATTTTTTAAAAGCTGCATGAATTTCAATATTTTTGGCACCCAAACAGACTCGCACTTTAATTCTGTTTTTCCATAAACATTTTTAAGTCCCTTGTATAAATATTTGTCATTTCAGAAGGTGGACTGTCATCTTTCTGTGGTCCTAATGTAAAGGACCATTTTGAATTCTCGTTATATTTACATAGCAGGCAATGAGACCTGCATCAGCAACCAGGTACAGCCTTTGGTCATAGTGTGGACAAGCGGGGAGGGAGAGGAGCTGGAAAGTTGTCCTGTCTCATAATTGTGCACAAGCTAGACCAGGCCAAGATCCCGAGGCCAACTGACTCCTAAAAGTAAAAGGGATGCCTTTCGGGGCCAGCCAGTGGCGTGGTGGTTAAGGCACCTGGATCCTACATAATTAACTAAATGGTTCAAGTCCCAAACCCAGCAGCATGAAAAATATGGCAGGCATTTGTGTGTGTGTGTGTGTGTGTGTGTGTGTGTGTGTGTGCGCGCCCAAAATTCTGAAAGGAGAATGGAGGAGAAGGGATGCGGTTTGGCCATTTCATCTGAGGGGGTGATTTCTCATTGTTTCTCTCTCTCTCTCTGTCTCTCTCTGTCTCTCTCTCTCTCTTCCTCTTTCTCTCTCTTACACGTGCATGCAAGTATGCATGCCCTATAGCAAAAACTGAGAGAGGAAAAAAAAGTGATGCCTTTCTGACACAGAAAACATTTCTGAAGGAATAGGTTACCAATGCCCTGGGCTGCCGTGGGGACACCATTCGCGTTGCATGTTTTAAGATTTGCTTGCTCTGGAGCTGAGCTACACAGCAGCCCTGCCCACAAGCAAGTACAGGAAAGGCTGCCGGGCCCAGCTCTCTGGGAGGAGGGCAGAGAGAGCCTTGGGAAGAGCTATCAATCTTCGGGCCAGGACCAGGCTACCCAGCAGCGAATAAAACAGAGCTGTGTTTCCCTGTGTGTGTCACTCCCCAGACAGGGGAGGATTCAGGCCCCAGGCTTCTTCTGCAACCCCAACGGATTCTGAACCTTGGCCACAGGAGGGACAGGAGTTGCTGAGGAGCCTGCCGACAGCCATCTATTATCGTATCCGCATCCCAGGAGGACTGACGGCCACACGCAGCCACAACATGGCTCCCAGGCCAGCTGCTGATGTACCCCATGGCTCACATCCAACCATCAGAATGTCTTCCTCCCCAAGCGGAGGTGGCAGGCAGAGCCCTCCTCTCCTAGGGGAGGGTGAACTGGTGACTCAGTCGCTGTTAACCTCGCGTTTAACCCGACTGTGCTCTGGACATGTTGCGTCTGTCTCTATGCACGGGGCCGCTGCCTGCTGCCTGAGGTGACTGCAGTGTGCCAGCTTATCTGCCCCCGCTTAGCCCTCCTTTTCTCCCTGGGCTCCTCAAGGACACCCCTTCACCTCCCCTCACCCCCTACCCCACTTCTGCATTCCAGAACTGGACCCAACCAAAACCTCCAAGGACTTTGTAAGTTTCTATCCCATTTCATTTTCGGAGCTTAGACCCAGTTCCCTCGGGATGTTGTCCTAAGGTTATAAGATGACACCCAAGCCTTGGACCCTCTCTCTCTGGGCCGAGTGTCCCAAAAGTGAGTAGATTGTGGATGTAAAAGGGGGTAGAGGTGTATTTCTCCCCAGTAGTGGGGCACCAGGCCTTTTATGGGCTTGGAGCAAAATCAGACTTCTCAGAACTAAAAATCCTTCATGTCCCATTTGGCCTCTTACCAAGAAGGGTCCAAGTGAGGAGACGTGATAAGTGAGGTCATGCTGTGACTTGTGCAAGGGGCCACCCTTAGAGCTGGCTCCTGGATGGAGGGTCTTTAGCATCATACTGGTAAGTTTGGGCTTTGATTCTACCACACTGGAAGGCACTGGAAGTTCTCAGCCCAGCCTCTGTGGCACAGTCTATTGCATTCCAAACTATAATGCTGGAAGCCACACAGCCCGCTCGGGTTAGGATCCCAGGCCCATCAGCCTGGAAGGCTCCAGATGTCTCCTTCTGCTCTTAAGGATCTTGGGCATGTGTGTACACATCTGGGGCCTTCTATATGAGTAAGTTCGCTGACCAATGAGAATAAGGTGTCCTGCGTGACTTCCAGAAAATGTTTTTAAATAGAAGGGCCAGACTGCCTTTTTGTAAGCTGTTGGACTGCAGAAGTGATGGCTGGAGCTTGAGCAGCCATCCTGATCCATGAGATCCACCCATTTGCTGAAGACCGTAGAGCAGCAAGATAGGAGAAGCCTGGGTCTCTGACAACTTAGTGAACCTGCTTGTGTTACTCCAGCTTTGTTTACTGAGAAATAGACTTCTATCATGTTTGACCCACCATTATTTTACATTTCCTACCACTTACTGCCAAATCCAATCCTAACGGGCAAAGACGTTAGGGCAGAACAACTCTGTTCCAAATTCACAAGCCGTGGATTATTCTGGCTCTGACTTTGGCTTGCATGGGCAATTTTTCATCCTCCTTCCAATTTCCCATTAGCTCTTTGTTTTTTTCTCTCTTACCCCCTGCAGTGGATGCTGGGATGCACTGACTGGAACTCTGCAAGAGCAAAGGACTTGCTGCCCCGCGGCTGGGAGCAGCGTCAGCAAATAGCCTTTGGCTGTCAGGCCCTTGGGGGCATCTCACTGAAGGCCGTGCTTCTTCCCAATGTAGCCCCCATCAATGACCCACTGATGATGGGGAGGAGGTGGTTCTTTTTTTTTCTTTTTTTGGAGAGGTTTTTGCTATAGGGCGTGTGTGCTCGCGAGACAGACAGAGAGAGACAGAGAGACAGAAAGCGAGAAATCACCCCCCAGGGGGATGGCCACACCACAATCCCTTCTCCTCCATTCTCCTCTCGGGATCTTGGGCACGCACGCACATGCGCCCGGCGTGAGTTTTAAGCCACCGGGCCCGGGACGTGAACCGCGGTCGACTACATGGGAGTCCAGCGACATAGCCATTACACTAACTGCTGGTCCCAAGGAGGTGGTTCTTGACTCATCTCAGGGCCGTTCTGTGAGACCATGCCCTAGTTCCAGAGCTCCCCATGGTTTCAGCCAAGGCAAGCATTTGGCCTGCCTGAGGCTTGACTTCTGCCCGCTCCCACTTCCTTTCCCAGGGCTCCATCCCAAGGATTCGCATTGGTTTTATCGTCCTGCACTGTGAACTCCCTCCGAGTCTGCTTCCCAGACTCCCTAGACCCAGCCTGCAACGATGCCTGATTTCTCAGCTCCTAGACACTGTTCCATTCATTCAGCCTGTTCTTTCCCTCCATCTCCTACAAGCAATTGAGACCCGGTGACACCAACACCTAACACTGTGCAATTAGCACCTAATGCAATTAGCACTTAATATGCGCTTTCGGTGATATTAGCGGAAGCCTCTCAGCTGAGCTCTGCATTAGGGTTTCCTCTGACCGTCTCCAAGGGACCCACAGGGAGGCAATTTGGTTAAAATGGGCCCTGAGCAGAAATCAGGAAACTGGGACTCCCTACCTAGCTTTGTCTCTGGCATGCTGCGTGGCCTAAGGCCAGTCACTCCATTGCTCTGGGTTTCCAATGTTTGAACCAGAAAGCATAGAAGGGCCAGACTGCCTTTTTGTAAGCTGTTGGACTGCAGAAGTGATGGCTGGAGCTTGAGCAGCCATCCTGATCCATGAGATCCACCCATTTGCTGAAGACCGTAGAGCAGCAAGATAGGAGAAGCCTGGGTCTCTGACAACTTAGTGAACCTGCTTGTGTTACTCCAGCTTTGTTTACTGAGAAATAGACTTCTATCATGTTTGACCCACCATTATTTTACATTTCCTACCACTTACTGCCAAATCCAATCCTAACGGGCAAAGACGTTAGGGCAGAACAACTCTGTTCCAAATTCACAAGCCGTGGATTATTCTGGCTCTGACTTTGGCTTGCATGGGCAATTTTTCATCCTCCTTCCAATTTCCCATTAGCTCTTTGTTTTTTTCTCTCTTATCCCCTGCAGTGGATGCTGGGATGCACTGACTGGAACTCTGCAAGAGCAAAGGACTTGCTGCCCCGCGGCTGGGAGCAGCGGCAGCAAACAGACTTTGGCTGTCAGGCCCTTGGGGGCATCTCACTGAAGGCCGTGCTTCTTCCCAATGTAGCCCCCATCAATGACCCACTGATGATGGGGAGGAGGTGGTTCTTTTTTTTTCTTTTTTTGGAGAGGTTTTTGCTATAGGGTGTGTGTGCTCGCGAGACAGACAGAGAGAGACAGAGAGACAGAAAGCGAGAAATCACCCCCCAGGGGGATGGCCACACCACAATCCCTTCTCCTCCATTCTCCTCTCGGGATCTTGGGCACGCACGCACATGCGCCCGGCGTGAGTTTTAAGCCACCGGGTCCGGGACGTGAACCGCGGTCGACTACATGGGAGTCCAGCGACATAGCCATTACACTAACTGCTGGTCCCAAGGAGGTGGTTCTTGACTCATCTCAGGGCCGTTCTGTGAGACCATGCCCTAGTTCCAGAGCTCCCCATGGTTTCAGCCAAGGCAAGCATTTGGCCTGCCTGAGGCTTGACTTCTGCCCGCTCCCACTTCCTTTCCCAGGGCTCCATCCCAAGGATTCGCATTGGTTTTATCGTCCTGCACTGTGAACTCCCTCCGAGTCTGCTTCCCAGACTCCCTAGACCCAGCCTGCAACGATGCCTGATTTCTCAGCTCCTAGACACTGTTCCATTCATTCAGCCTGTTCTTTCCCTCCATCTCCTACAAGCAATTGAGACCCGGTGACACCAACACCTAACACTGTGCAATTAGCACCTAATGCAATTAGCACTTAATATGCGCTTTCGGTGATATTAGCGGAAGCCTCTCAGCTGAGCTCTGCATTAGGGTTTCCTCTGACCGTCTCCAAGGGACCCACAGGGAGGCAATTTGGTTAAAATGGGCCCTGAGCAGAAATCAGGAAACTGGGACTCCCTACCTAGCTTTGTCTCTGGCATGCTGCGTGGCCTAAGGCCAGTCACTCCATTGCTCTGGGTTTCCAATGTTTGAACCAGAAAGCAGAAGCCATGATTTTAACGTTAGAGAATGTATTAGGGACTAAACCAGGGTTTGGAAAACAATGGACTTATGAGCCAAATCTGGCTCACCACCTCTTTTTTTTTTTTTTTTTTTTTTGAGAGATTTTCACTGTAGGGCACATGCGCTCGCCAGACAGACAGAGAGAGACATAGAGACAGAAAGCGAGAAATCACCCCCCAGGGGGGATGGTCACGCCGCAATCCCTTCTCCTACATTCTCCTCTCGGGATCTTGGGCACGCACGCACACGCGCCCGGTGTGAGTTTTAAGCCACCGGGTCTGGGACGCGAACCACGGTCGACTACGTGGGAGTCCAGCGACATAGTCATTACGCTAACTGCTGGTTCCCACCACGTATTTTAATAAATAAAGTTTTATTGGAACACAACCATACCTGGGTTTTTTTGTTTTTTTCTTTTGGAGAGGTTTTTGCTATAGGGTGCATGCGCTCGACAGAAAGAAAGAGACAAGAAAGCAAGATATCAACCCCCGGGGGGATGGCCACACCGCAGTCTACCGGGTCTGGGACTACGAACCACGGTCGACTACATGGGAGTTTAGCGACATAGCCATTACACTAACTGCTGGTCCCAACCATACCTGGTTATTTACAGACAGACCATGGCTGCTTTTATGCTACGATGACAAGGGTTGAGGAGCTGTGATGGAAACAGTATGGCTTACAAAAAGCCCAGAGTATTTACTATCTAGGCCTTTGCAGAAAAAGTTAGCCGACTCTGCTCTAAGCAAAGTAAGGGCTGTTATGTCTCTTGCTTCAGAAGTGAAGACTGGAGTCTGTCCGTTCATGTTGATGTTTATTGAGCACCTACTAGGCTCAAGGCCCTGATGCACATGCTGGGGCTACAGTAGAGAACAAAGTGAGCCCCGCGCCCACTCTCCCAGGGGAGGAAGTAGACAGTAAACAAAACAATAAGTATATGTCAGGGGCCCATAAGTGCTATGAAAAAAGAGTATGCAAGACAGGGAGAGGCAGGATGGTGGTGGAGTAGGGCTGCGGTTTCAGCAGGGTAGTAAGACTCCTCTGACAAGGAAGCATTGGAACGGGGCCTGAACGAAGTGAGAGAAGAAGCCGGACAGATGACGGAAATAAAAGCATTCCTGGCGGAGGAGACAGCATGTGCAAAGGTCCTGAAGCAGGGCCACAGCTGGTGTGTTAGAGACACGTGGAAAGCCAGTGTGACTGAGCCGAGGGAGTGAGGGGAAGAGAAGTAGGAGGTGACGTCAGAGTGGTCACAAAGGGCCAGACTCGAGAGGGCCATCCAAGGTCAGGTCAGGATTCTGGCTTTTTTTTTTTTTTTTTTTTT
>NW_006159727.1:1585387-1586940 GCF_000334495.1 Tupaia belangeri chinensis | reverse complement strand
TTTTTTTTTTTTTTTTTTTTTTTTTTTTCCTGAGATCAATGAGCTATCAGAGGAGGGTTCCCAGTAGAGAAGGGGCCATTGGATTTAGGTTCAAGGAACCTTCCATCTGCTGAGTGAGAACAGACTGAAGAGGTCAAGGGGAGCTGCAGAGAGGCGAGTAATAATCCAGGAAAGACAGGACGGTGGCTGAGGCTGGGCAGGTCCAGGAGCAGGAGGGGAGAAACAGTTGATTATGGACTCCACCCTAGGGCAGAACCCACTGGCGAATGTGCTTGCTCCAGGAATAGGGAAGGGAGTAGGTTTACCCACTTCTGCCCTAACGTGCTCTAAAGTCATGTTCTCGATGCCTGACCCAGGGGAGATCTACAGGTGCTGGAAACTCACCCTGTCTGAAATGACCCGTGTGAGCCTCGCTGATGGGGGACAGGGGTCTGCAGTCACCAGACAGGAGGTCAGCAAGTTAGCAAAGACGGCTGGGGTTCTCCATGCCGCCCACTCCCTACTTACTCAGAAAAGTCCCCATGGGGTCCAGAGCCCATTCTGGGGCAAGCAGGCAGACGCAGGGCTCCCTAAACCCAAGTCAGACGGTTTCCTTTTCTGCTTAGGGCCGTCCTGAATGCCTTGGGTTGAGGCGGGGTCTATACCTCCCCCCCCTTTTGAACTTGAGCTGACCTCAGGGACTCTCTAATAACCCATGGAATGTGCCAGGACCCCAAGGGAGGTCATGTGACTTCTACCTGGCTCTGAGAACACTCACCTTAGCAAGTGCCAGCCTCCTGCAAGCAGCCCTGCCACCCTGGAGTACCACCATGCTGGAGGGTCCACCTGTAGGTATGCCCGACCATGGTGCCACTGATCACCCATGGCCCTGGGCATACACCATCTTGGACATCTCACTAGGGCAAGCTCACGCGGCATCGGACAGCAACCCCACCCAGAAACTGCTTGGCCGAGTCCCGCTCCGATTCCTGGCTCATGCAATCATGAACAAATAAAGCCTGAAAGTTTGGGACAAAGTTGTCACACGGCAATAGCAATGGGGACACCATGGAGCCCCACGGTCGAGGAGCTGTTGGTAGACCAGAACTGATAACTTCCCATCCCCACACACCTGTAGAGACGAAGATGTCACACGAGGAGCAAACTGCCACCACAGGGCTCTCTGCCTCTTCAGGCTAAGCCCCATAGGCCACCCAAGGTGACAAGACCCTTGGTGTCCTGGGCCCTGAAGGACAGTAAAGATGGCTGGATTTTCGATCTCTTTCTTCAGTCGGCTCCTCTATGTGGGTGGTGGCACGGAGACGTGGGTCCCACACCCCAGAGAGTCGCCCTCATGGGGTTATTAGCATCATCTGATGCAAAACACCGGGAGGGGGGGTTTGGAAGGGAGGGTGGGCACAGACGCCAACGAGGGAGAGATTTATGCTTCTTACTCTCCATCTGCAAACCAAAACAAAAATAGCTGAAACGCCGGTTTTCTGCTTTATCGGCTCTGTGAATAAGCATATAAATTTCTATGACATTTCTGGAGGCTCGCTGAAGGGGAAAAAAGG
>NW_006159727.1:1581349-1584819 GCF_000334495.1 Tupaia belangeri chinensis | reverse complement strand
TTGTGTTTTTTTTTTTTTTTTTTTTTTTTTTTTTCCTGAGATCAATGAGCTATCAGAGGAGGGTTCCCAGTAGAGAAGGGGCCATTGGATTTAGGTTCAAGGAACCTTCCATCTGCTGAGTGAGAACAGACTGAAGAGGTCAAGGGGAGCTGCAGAGAGGCGAGTAATAATCCAGGAAAGACAGGACGGTGGCTGAGGCTGGGCAGGTCCAGGAGCAGGAGGGGAGAAACAGTTGATTATGGACTCCACCCTAGGGCAGAACCCACTGGCGAATGTGCTTGCTCCAGGAATAGGGAAGGGAGTAGGTTTACCCACTTCTGCCCTAACGTGCTCTAAAGTCATGTTCTCGATGCCTGACCCAGGGGAGATCTACAGGTGCTGGAAACTCACCCTGTCTGAAATGACCCGTGTGAGCCTCGCTGATGGGGGACAGGGGTCTGCAGTCACCAGACAGGAGGTCAGCAAGTTAGCAAAGACGGCTGGGGTTCTCCATGCCGCCCACTCCCTACTTACTCAGAAAAGTCCCCATGGGGTCCAGAGCCCATTCTGGGGCAAGCAGGCAGACGCAGGGCTCCCTAAACCCAAGTCAGACGGTTTCCTTTTCTGCTTAGGGCCGTCCTGAATGCCTTGGGTTGAGGCGGGGTCTATACCTCCCCCCCCTTTTGAACTTGAGCTGACCTCAGGGACTCTCTAATAACCCATGGAATGTGCCAGGACCCCAAGGGAGGTCATGTGACTTCTACCTGGCTCTGAGAACACTCACCTTAGCAAGTGCCAGCCTCCTGCAAGCAGCCCTGCCACCCTGGAGTACCACCATGCTGGAGGGTCCACCTGTAGGTATGCCCGACCATGGTGCCACTGATCACCCATGGCCCTGGGCATACACCATCTTGGACATCTCACTAGGGCAAGCTCACGCGGCATCTGACAGCAACCCCAACCAGAAACTGCTTGGCCGAGTCCCGCTCCAATTCCTGGCTCATGCAATCATGAACAAATAAAGCCTGAAAGTTTGGGACAAAGTTGTCACACGGCAATAGCAATGGGGACACCATGGAGCCCCACGGTCGAGGAGCTGTTGGTAGACCAGAACTGATAACTTCCCATCCCCACACACCTGTAGAGACGAAGATGTCACACGAGGAGCAAACTGCCACCACAGGGCTCTCTGCCTCTTCAGGCTAAGCCCCATAGGCCACCCAAGGTGACAAGACCCTTGGTGTCCTGGGCCCTGAAGGACAGTAAAGATGGCTGGATTTTCGATCTCTTTCTTCAGTCGGCTCCTCTATGTGGGTGGTGGCACGGAGACGTGGGTCCCACACCCCAGAGAGTCGCCCTCATGGGGTTATTAGCATCATCTGATGCAAAACACCGGGAGGGGGGGTTTGGAAGGGAGGGTGGGCACAGACGCCAACGAGGGAGAGATTTATGCTTCTTACTCTCCATCTGCAAACCAAAACAAAAATAGCTGAAACGCCGGTTTTCTGCTTTATCGGCTCTGTGAATAAGCATATAAATTTCTATGACATTTCTGGAGGCTCGCTGAAGGGGAAAAAAGCCATCCCCCAGGACGCGGCCAGCAGCCGCGGCAACATATGCTTTGCTGAGAGCGGAGGCAGGAGCGCCTTGTGTGTCTGCGAGCACGGAAAAAGGTGACTTTGTGGGTAATTTCAGACTCAAGGCAGAGTTTCCACCTTTTTTTTTTTAATTTTTTTTTAAATTTTTTTTTCATTAAAAGAAAGAAAGAATCGCCTAAGTCGAACAATTCTCAGCAGGGAAGCAGAACTGTGTGTGCCCCAGGGAAGCTCAGAGGAGGCCATTCTGATCCAGGCAGCCTCAGGAGCAGAGGGCTGGCACCCCAGTCAGCAGCCCATGCCGGGAGAAAGCAGAAAGAAGTTGGGAGATGAGGAAAGACCAGGACAAACAGGAACCTCTTCCCCCCCCCGCCTCCCCTCATTCCAGAGATGCCTTCCTCCAAGGAGGACTCAGGCAGGAAGTTCAGAGATGTCTCCAGCCTTGCCAGCAGGAAACAGCACGCAGCAAATGGGTATCAGCCCTGCGGCAGACAGGCCCCATCCCTCCTGCCGAGGGTAGAGCAGACTACATTTCATTCATTTCATCCTGCCATTCTATCATTAGATTCACTCATACAGCCCAAACTGAATAAGGGTCCTGTTCCCTTTCAGGTTTAATTATGCCGTCCCCTGATGTGCATTAATACATTGGTTTCCTATTGGTCATTTGCACTTTAGTATAAAATGAATGTATTGGAAACTACCTTGGGACCGGCCTGCAGTATGGTGGTTAACGTGATTGAATCCCATGTGGCTGACAGCATGGTTTGAGTCCCAGATCCAGTGGTTTGAAAAACACGCTGGGGAGACCAGCAGTTAGCCTAATGGCTATGTCACTGGACTCCCATGTAGTCGACCATGTTTCGAATCCCAGACCCAGTGACTTAAACTCGGGTCATGTGTGCGTGTGTGCTCGAGATCCCAAGAGGAGAATGGAGAGGGGATCGTGGGGTGGCCATTCCCACTGGGGGGTGATTTCTCACTTTCTCTGTCTCTCTCTAACAAGTGCACATACCTTCTAGCAATTTTTGTAATGGGAAAAAAAAAAAAACTATCCTGAAAGTAAATTGCATGGGGGTCAAGGGGGGAAAGAACGAGGTTATTGGGCTTGGGTGGGGAGGATGGTACAGGACAGGCAAAGAAGTTGAAAGGGGAGAAGTGAGGAATAGAGAAGGGAAAAGTACCCTGAGAAACAAAACGAACTTTTTTCAGTTTCATCTAGGACCCCACCCTGCTGCCAAAAGTCCAACTGGTGAGGAGAAAAAAAAAAAAAAAAATGGCTGAAATACTCAGAAAAAGAAGGAGTGCAAACTGAGGCATTGTGTCACGTGGCCAAATGGGTTGTTCTCTTCCTCTCTTTGCAGCAGTGCTAACCGACTGTGAGGGAGTGGACTCCAGCCCGCTCCTGCCCGGGACCTTGGCCGGAGCTGCCTGGACCCTGAATATGGCGGAACGAAGTAAAGAACATTGCGGAATAAAGTGAAAACTTCTCACCTTGGTATGCAAAACCCCCCACAATTTGTCTTCCAGCAGCCTTCTCTTCTCTAGACTCTCCTTCCCCTCTCTGCTGCACCCATGCGCCCTCCTCTCCCAGTGTCCGTCTCACCACTGCCCAAGTCCATCCTGAAGGCATTCTCCTCTTCCCATCTTCACTGCCTGTCAAACTCCCAAGCTTCCTTCAAAATCCAGAGCAAATGACAGCCCTTTGGAGAAGGGCTGTCCTGAGATCTTCCCAGAAACATCCTTCTCTTTTAGTATCCCTTAGCAGATTTTTTTCTTTTTTGAGAGGTTTTTGCTACAGGGAGCGTGCACTCGCCAGAAAGACAGAGAGAGACAGAGAGACAGAAAGCGAGAAATCACCCCCCCCAGGGGGGATGGCCACGTCGCAATCCCTTC
>NW_006159727.1:1571801-1580295 GCF_000334495.1 Tupaia belangeri chinensis | reverse complement strand
GAGAGGTTTTTGCTATAGGGTGCATGCATTCACCAGACAGAGAGAGATAGAGAGACAGAAAGCGAGAAATCACCCCCCCCCAGGGGGGATGGCCACGTCGCAATCCCTTCTCCTCCATTCTCCTCTCGGGATCTTGGGCACGCACACACACGCGCCCGGCGTGAGTTTTAAGCCTCCTGGTCCGGGACGCAAACTACGGTCGACTACGTGGGAGTCCAGCGACATAGCCATTACGCTAACTGCTGGTCCCCCTTAGCGGATTTTGTGAAAGTCTGTTGTTATGCTTTGCCTGGAGTCATTGTTTTGGCTTCCTTAAAAGCAGAGTCCGTGACAAGGATCTGGATGCCGATTGTTCATTTGTGAGGTGATCTTAGGAACCCCAGAAAGGGGTGGAGAGAGTGAGACCAAGAAGGGAGGGAAGCCAATAAGGGATTATCTCTGTAGACAGCTGGTACTCAGTCCTGGAGAACTTCTGAGCAACCATGTGGCACCCATCTTCCTGGGCAAAGAGGCTGAAGCATTGATCGGCCACCCCACCCCTCCTCTGCCAAGGGCTTGGAGTATTAACCCCCTGCACTTCCTGGTTGCTCTTACAGCAGCTCAAGCAAGGTCCCCTGGCACCCCACAAAGCCCTCAGGCAGTGGAACCGTGAGACACAACCCTTGAAAGCTATCCACCACAGTCACTTGGGAACTCTGGCGGGCAGGGAGTGGGGAACTCAACACCGCGGGCTCTCTCCCCCATGATAGCTTCACGCCTACAGGCCGAGAGATGTGCCTTCTTCCTCTCCGTATCTTTATCGAGCACAGATTCGCAGGTGGGAAACATCCAATAAATGGTTCACAAACTGAACAGAGTCATTGCTGCTGTCAGCAAAGGCTTCTTTTCCAACATCTTGTGCCCAGTGCTGGGCCCAGGTGGTGTGGATTTAGATACGTGCAGCCCAGCCCTGGCAGTAGATTGGCATGGTGGTATCTTCTGCCCAAAAGATTGGCAGTAGGCGTCACCAAAACTGGACCAGACACTTGGGACCCTCTGCTTGAACGGACAAGGTCTCATCAGAGCCTGGGTCAGCAGAGTCAAGGATTCTAATCTACAGCCAGAGCAGCTGAGTCCTCCATCGACTCACCTCCAATTGATCCAGGAGGGTGACAAGAAAAAGGCAGAATCCCAGAAAGCTGCTGGGGTGGTGGGAAGGAGGCAGTTAGTGAGTGGGGAGCAGGCTGCTGCGGGAACCCATTTGCCATCCAGTAGAGGTGGAGGCCTGCCTTTGCCTGGGAGGCTCTCCAACCTCGCTCCTTCTGGGCTCTGCTTACCTCACTTCCCTCTAGCTACTCGGGTGTCACGGATTGAATGGTGGCCCCAAACATATATGTCCACATCTTAACCCCCGCCCCCAGGACCTGTGAGTGTGAGCTTATTGGGAAGACGGTCTTCACAGATGTACTGAAGTTAAAAGAGCTTTCAATGAGATCCCCCTGGACTGTGCAGTGGGCTCTAAATTCAATGGCAGGTGTCCTTCAAGAGACAAGGCAGAGGAGAGATACATGGAGACGAGAGAAGGCTATGTGAGGATGGAGGCATCTCTGTGGGAGTGATACGGCCCCATCGTGGGACACCTGAAACCACCAGAAGCTGAAAGAGGTGAGAAGGTTCCTTTGCAAGAGCCTACAGTGGGAGTACGGCCCCACTGACACCTCGATTTCTGACTTCCTCCTCCAGAACAAATTCCTGTCATCCTAAGCCGCTTAGTTTGCTACAGAAGCCCCAGGAAATCAATACAACAGGTCTCCTTTTTGTTCCTCAAACAAGACACAATAGGTGGCTTGGTGGTAAAGGCGCTGGACACTCCCACATGGCCGACCAGGGTTCGAGTCACTTCCTCTCTCTCTCACTCTCACCCTCTGTCTCTCTCTGGTCAAATTTTTTAAAAAAATGAATGAATAAATAAAAAATAAGATAAATAATTATTTAAAAAAGAAACTTTAAAAAAAAAAAAAAGACACAACAGACTCCTACCTGAAGGCCTTTGCATATGCCCTTCCCTTCGCCTGGAATGTTCCACCCATAGACGCCAGTGTGGCGGCTCCTTCACCTCACTATGGTTAGTTGAAACACCCCTTTCTGCGCAGGGCTTCACTGAACCTCTCCCATCTTCCTCCCTCAGTGTGATTCATCTCCCTTCTGGTTTTCTTTCTTTCCATCGTATTTATCACCCTTCTAACACTGGAAAATGCTGTCTGTTTACTTTGCTTATTGTCTGTAATCTCTCCTTCACTAGAAATTAGGCTCCAAGAAGGCAAGTGTTTTTCAGCTATTTGATTCTCAATTGTTTCTACAACAACCTAGAGCAGTGTCCAGTTCATGGCAGGCATTTGATAAATGTTTAACAAATAAAGGGCTGATCCGAATGCAGTAAGAACATTAAGGAAAATACTCATTCACATTCTACAGTGCTTTAAACATAGCTGGCTGCTTTTACCAGTCTTATCTTTTGATCCTCACAATAGCTCTGGGAGATGACATTATTGCTTCATTTCCCAGAGGAGGAGGTTCAAAGAGACTAAATAATTTGCCTGAGGTCACGGAGAGGTGGAAGTAAGATTCAAACTCAGGCTATCTGACTTCAAACCCACGTTCTATCCAGTACACATACGTGTAAGGCACTGTTGCTAGGAGGATGCCAAGAACGTGGCAGCAAATACCATGAGCCAAACAGAACTAATTAGGAACCATTCAATATGTGTTTAGTGCTCAATATTGTAAGATCAGCATCTGCATATGTGTGTGTGTGTGTGTGTGTGTGTGTGTGTGATGAAAATTGAGGGAGCTAGTTCCTGTCGACTGTGATATTTGCTCAAACCATTATCCCCATGTTATAAAGATCTGTAGTTCGGACACATTCACTCAACAAATCTGCATTATTCCAACACTGGATCACCTGTAGGACACACTGCCCTGTCTTTATCCCCTTGGCCCACTCTGGAGGTCATCTGCAGCATGGTGAATAGTTTTGGATACTCAGCAGCTTCCTATCTCAGGAGTTCATCTCTCTGCCTACAGGCTTTCTCTTGCTGGAGAAGTGCATGAGCCCACATTGTAGGTGGGTTGGAAGTGTTTCGGATTGGGGGGCAACAGCCAAAGGGCCACCTTCAACCAAGTGGGGAGAGGAAATCCGTGTTCCCCTAGAAGGCCCCAGAAAAAGCCAAGGTGTTGGCACATACGTATCCCAGCTTCACAGCTCCTCAGTGGAGGGCAACTCTGGAGTATGCTCCTTGCCATCTTCCAGAAGGTTCCCAGCAGGTCTGAGCTTCACTTGCCTACCTGCTCCATAGCACGCTGTTTCCTGGCTTTCCTCCTTTCCCTGTCTCACGTCTGCATCCCTTATGGGGCTTCTGGGATCTCCTCCCAAATAGACACTTTGCACCCATATCCTGAGAGAACGCAAAGTAGGATACTTGCCATGTGCAATGCTTGTGCTAGGAGTTGGAGATTCAGAGGCGGGTAAGCTGTGGCGAGGTTCCCAGAGTCCCAGAACGACGGTCCTGACAATCGAGGAATCTGGAAAGTTGGCTCCCTCCAAAACATGGTACTCGCTCTGGCAGTGCAGATCAGCTCTACACACTCTGGGGATGTGCCAGAGGGGTGACATATCACTAAGTCGTCTTCTGAAAATACCCTTCGAGGCTGTTGACAAAGCCAAGCAAGAAAGTCAAGCTCATCCTGCCGTTGTGATTCATCAAACCTCATTTGTGATCCTGAAAAGGGTTTGAGCATTCCTTTCTCCTGGAAATATCTCTTGAGCAACTGCTGGGTACCAGCTACAAGATAAGGAGCCAGGCAGACCTGGACTCCATATTGGGGCCATCCCCTTACTTGGTCACCACAGAATGTCTCAAAGGACCAAGGTCAGCTGCCATTGAGGCCATCCAATAACACATGGCATGGGTTCCAAGAGGCCTATCCACGTGATGTGATCCCAAAGCATTTAAAAGCATTAGTAGCAGGGGCCAGCAGGTGCTATAGTGGTTAAGGCACTGGACTCTCACATGGTCAACCACCGTTTGAGTCCCAGACCCAGTGGCTTGAAACTCACACTGGACATGTGTGCCCAAAATCCCAAGAGGAGGATGGAGAAGGATTTGCAATATGGCCAACCCCCTTGAGGGGTGATTTCTCACTTTCTTTCTCTGTCTCTCTCTGTGTCTCTGGCAAGCTCACACACCCTATAGCAAAATCTCTCCCAAAAAAAGAGTGTTAGTGACTACTAACCTGGCAATAGGTAAAGACCACCCAAAGTGTCTCTCCCTCAGAGGACCCCACTCATGAACAAGAAGCAGCTGTGGAATCCTGGTTTGTCATACAAGTTTTCATCATCTTAACGTTATACCCATTTTTAAAAATGACTGATGTTAAACCAAACAGACAGACAAAGCTGGAGAATAAATCATCCGTGTTCCCCCAAGAGGCCCCAGAAAAAGCCAAGCCCATGAG
The DNA here is from genome assembly GCF_000334495.1 of Tupaia belangeri chinensis. Taxonomy (NCBI): domain Eukaryota; kingdom Metazoa; phylum Chordata; class Mammalia; order Scandentia; family Tupaiidae; genus Tupaia; species Tupaia belangeri. The sequence goes on along the minus strand of NW_006159727.1, from coordinate 1,575,801 downwards.
CAAAGCTGTGATAGACTCCTTCCATTTACTTCTCTGGATCAACACCCTCCACAGAGGGGTGAGGCTGCCCTGGGTGGGCTGTCAGAAACCCGAAGCTGATGAGCCCAGTCATTCACCCAGTAACCAGACTGACCCCAGTCCCTCCTTACGTGCACGCCTGAACCTCTGAATCTCTTGGAGCCCGCGCCATGTGTCTGCAGGTGGCCTTAGTAGCAGCCAACCTTGATTCTTTAGGCCATGCTTCAGTGATCAGGTGAGAGGGGGCTCCAGTGTGGAATCGGAGCCCATCTGGCTCCTCCCACCATGCCTGGCACACCTGGTACTGCCACCTCAGGGATCTGGGAGCTCTCTGACCTCTTGGAGTTTTGGCAGAGCACCTGTAATGCCAGCCTCCGGATCAGTACCTGGGAGGGTTTGTTCTAGGCTTCTCGATTTAGCCTGCCCTCGGCTAAATTCTGTTCTGACCCTTCCCCTGAACAGGAAGAGACAAGGTCCTGTAGATTCTGGGCCACCCCCAAAGAGGCTGAGGGAATACTGCATACAGTGACCTTCCGGTGCCCCCTGCCCCGATGGGCCCCAGGAAGAGGCCTGGAGGGGCAGACTGAAAATCTCCTCCTGGCTGTTCCCAGCAGCCAGTGGGCGCCCTCCCCACACAAGTTGGCCCATTTGACTTTCTTCTTGTGGAATCCAGAATCCAGAGTTTCTCTCCTTTTGTTTAATTCATCAGGAGCCAGTGGCTGCTGGAATGCTCTAAGAAGATCAAAGGAAGTAGGAAAGGGCTCCCCGGAAGGCACATCAGGCCTCTCTGGGAGGGAAACATTTTCTAATCCAGGAAATAAAACCCCTGCATTTTAGGCAGTGATTAAAGATGGGATACTCTGTGTCTCCCAGGACTGGGGAGGAGGAACAAGAGGAGTTCTTTCTTTTTTTTTTTTCAATGCCACCCAGTGCTAACGGGGGCAAGTCGCACGCTGCCATTCAGCAGCTAGGGTGGAAGGACAGCTGGGAGGTCAGGACCCTCAGAGGGCGACACCAAGTCAGGTGTGCTCCAGGCACCAAACATGTCCTGCAGAAGACAGGTTGCACAAGACCTGTCCTATCTCAGAGATTTACTCCTTCTCCAGCGCCTTGCCAGGCTATGCCGGGATACCGAAACCAAAAGAACTCTCTCAGTCATTCAACAAATACCCACTGAGGAATACATCCTGCCAGGAGGAAAACAAATGCAGTCTGCACCGTCGAGAAGTTTTAGTCTAGTAGGGCAGCCATACCTTTACTCAAGAATTCTAAATAAACAGGACCAGCAGTTAGCATAATGGCTGTGTCACTGGACTCCCATGTAGCCGACCACGGTTCGAGTCCTGGACCCGGTGGGTTAAAACTCATGCTGGGCACATGTGCATACGTGCCCAAGATCCCAAGAGGAGAATGGAGGAGAAGGGATTGTGGTGTGGCCATCCCCCCCTGGGGGGTGATTTCTCGCTTTCTGTCTCTCTGTCTCTCTCTGTCTTTCTGGTGAGCACATGCACCCTATAGCAAAAAACTCTCAAAAAAATAAAAAAGAATTCTAAATAAATACACGAGCACCGTTGGAAAAGTGGACGGTCTGATAAGCGTTTCTAACAAGACGATGTGAGCAAGTTCAGGGGAGGTGAAGAAACTATTCCCTGAGAAAGAGATTTCTGAGTTGAGATCTGAGGACCGCGTAGGAGGTAACTGGGTACAGAAGGCGTGAAGAGAATTCCGGTACATCTTGTGACCTCGGGAGAAAGATGTAGACAGTGATCTCCAACACAAAAGGAGAGCCATCATGAAAGGAGGAGAGCCATCCAGACAGCATGTCCCTCCTGATCAAGTTCACAGCACCCGTCCCCTCCTCCCCCATGTACCTGAATCTGACCCAGCTCCTACAACTCACTACTCAATGGACGAGAAATCCGGGGCAACAGGAGCACATTATGGCAACCAGGAGGATTTAATCAGGCAAGAAAAGCAGACCGAGAAACTCCACAAGGCAAACAGCTTGCATCCTTTCCACAGAGAAACTGCAAGATGGGGCCAGCCCGTATCCTACTGGTTGAGGTGAGCCAGATCCCACATGGCTGACCATGGTTCAAATCACAGCTCCAGCGGTTTGAGAAATATTCCAGGTGTGTGTGCATGCATGCCCCAAATCCCAACAGGCTGGAGCAAAGTAGGAAAAGGTGTCATGGCATCACTACACCCCCACTGAGGGATGTGATCTCCCCCTCCCTCTCTCTGTCTCTTTGTCTCTGGAGAACACACACACCCTTCAGCTCATTTTTTTTTAACTGCAAGAGCCGAGATAACTACTTGCTATGTATAGCCCATATTTGAATCCCAATTAAACCATTATTTAAAATGATGACATTTATGAAGCAATCAGAAATATCAACACTCCCTGAATGTCTGATACTATTAAGAAATCGTTAAACTTTTTAAGATGTGGTATGGTATTTCAATGATCTTTATTTTAAGTCCCTATCTTTTAAAGATACCAAAATATGAAGGGACTTCAAAAAAGTTCATGGAAAACTGTAATTAAAGTACTAGTTTGTTCTGATGTGAAAAACTATTGAAATCTGGCGCCAGCAGGTGGTGTGGTGGTTAAGGCACTGAACTCCCACATGGCTGATGGCACTTCAAGTCCCAGACCCGGCAGCTTAAAAATCATGCCAGGCATGTGCGCATGTGTACCCAAAATCCCATGAGGAGAATGAAGGAGAAGGGATGGTGATGTGGCCATCCCTCCTGGGGGTGGTGTGGGAGGGAGGTTTGTCACTTTCCCTCTCACTGTCTCTGTCTCTCTCCATGTATCCTATGGCAAAACTGAAAAACAGAAACAGGAATTTATTATCTCACAGTTCTAGAAGCTATAAGTCATACATCAAAATATCATTGGGGTTAACTTCCTTTCGAAGACTCTAAGAAAGAATTCTTTCTTGCTTCTTCCCAGCTTCTGGTGTTGCCTGTAACCCTTGGCATTCCCTGACTTGTAGACCCATTGTACCTATCTCTGCCTCTGTCTTCATGGGGCCGCCTTCTTTCTGTGTGTCTCCAATGTTCTCTCTCCTCCCAAGGACATCATCATTGGATTCAGGGCTCGCCCTACTCCAGCATGCCCTTATTTTAACTTGATTACATCTGCAAAGGCCCCATGTTCAAATAAAGTCACATTCACAGGAAACAGGGGTTAGGACTTCGGCATAACTTTTTTGGTGGGGAACGGGGCACGATTCAACACACAGCATACAGCTCACCAAGGAGACCCTGGAGCTCTACATCAGTGGGTCCATCTGCAAATGGACCCTAGAAAAGTGTTCACTTGAAGCTACTTGTTTGAGTAGAACTTTGGAAGGTTCAAAGACTTCTAAAGCCTTAGGCCCATGGAGCGCAAATTAAGGAGGCCTGGATTTAGTTTTCCAGATGAAAAACCAAGTCCTAGACAGTGAATTACCAAGTTTTCACAGCCACCTCAGAGTTGGAAGCTGCCTCAACAGCAGGGCTATCTCTGTCATAGCTCAGCTCCTGTCAGACTCTCTGTTAACCCAGTTGAGAGCGAGCACCAGGGAGAGGCCCCAGAGTAGGATCAAGTTCCATTGATGGGGCACTGAGGGCCTGGGACCCTCCTCTCCATCTCAGCAGAGCTGAATCATATCAAACATTCTGGATGAAACCCTGTTCAGCCCAGAGCCCTGGAGCCTGCAAATCTGCCAAGCAGCAGATGGTCTCCACCAGGCACAATAGGTGGCACCTGGCCGCCAGAGCTACAGCCTTCCAGCAGATCAAGACAGCATCCTCTCGGGGGACCAGCAGTTAGTGTAATGGCTATGTCACTGGACTCCCACGTAGTCGACCGCGGTTTGCGTCCCGGACCTGGTGGCTTAAACTCATGTCGGGCGCATGTGTGTGTGTGCCCAAGATTCCGAGAGGAAAATGGAGGAGAAGGGATTGCGGCGTGGCCATCCCCTCTGGGGGG
>NW_006159727.1:1564861-1571736 GCF_000334495.1 Tupaia belangeri chinensis | reverse complement strand
CACCTAAAAGAACAGTAATAATGAGAGTATCCTCTCCAGACAGAATTGTGTGTAACCCACGTATCTACTGGCGTCATCCCCCTGAAATGTTAAGGTACCAAAATAAAACCAACAGGTTGCATAGTGGTTAAGATGCTGGACTCCCATGTGGTCGACCATGCTTGAAGTCCCGGATCCAGCAGCTTGAAACTCACGCCAGGCAAATGTGTATACGTGACCAAAAATCCCAAGAGGAGAAGGGAGTGCAGCATGGCCATCCCCCAGGGACGATTTCTCACTTTCTAGCTCTCTGTCTCTCTAGTGAGTGCACATGCCCTATAACAAAAATCTAAAAAAAAAAAAAAAGAAAGAAAGAAAAAGAAAAAACAAAAGAAAAAAGAAAAGAACAAACAAAAGAAAGTAAAGAAGACTCAGCCCGCACCAATCCCCTCCCTGAGAGCATAAGCATAAGAGCAGCCCAGCGCGTGTCCACATGATGAGCCCATAGCAAGCCTCTCCCGTTTCTCCTGTTGGGTTGCCCAGTGACTTCCATTCCACTTTATTGATTGTGGCCCACAGTGAAGGGTGAGACATCACCCCACCATGGCAGCCAGTGCCTCAGCCAGTCACTAATGGTTAAGCCAAGGTTGTGGCTTCAGGACACTCTCATACATGGCCATCACAAACAAGCACCTCTTAAGAGTTAACATCAAGGGACCAGCAGTTAGCGTAATGGCTATGTCTCTGAACTCCGATGTAGTCAACCGCGGTACGAGTCCCGGATCCGGTGGCTTAAACTCACGCGGGGCGTGTGCACGTGCGTGCCCAAGATCCTGAGTAAAATGGAGGAGAAGGGATTGCGGCATGGCCATCTCCCTTGGGGGCGGGGGGGTGATTTCTCACTTTCTGTCTCTCTGTTTCTCTCTGTCTTTCTGGCCTGTAGCAAAAACCTTAAAAAAAAAAAATTAAAAAAAAATTAAGAGTTAACATCAAAACACTGTTTAATTATTTTTCTCTCCAATGTGATTTGAGCCGTGTTCTCCCACAAAATATGTTGACATCTCAACTCTCGATACCTGTGAATGTGACTTTATTCAGAAACAGGGTCTTCTTGGACATAATCAAGTTAAAATGAGATCATATTAGTTTTAGGATGGGCCCAAATCCTGTCATTTTCTTATAGGAGGAGGAAATTTTGCCAGTCCTAGACCCAGCAGCTTGCAACAAAACATGCTGGGTGCATGTGTGTGCACATGCCCAAAATCCCCAGATGAGAATGCATTCTGGCATAGTCATCCTCCCTGTTAGGTGGACTCTCTCTCTCTCTCTCTCTCTCTCTCACACACACACACACACACACACATCCTGGTGAGTGCATGCATCGTATAGCAAATAAATACCAAAAAGGGATATTTGGACACAAAGGCATGCAGAGGAATGCCAGGTAGAGACAGAGACAGAGTTTGGAGTGATGCATCCACAAGCCAAGGAATGCCAGGGATTGCAAGCAATAGCCAGAAGGCCAGAGAAAGGCATGAAACAGATTCTCCCTCAGACTGCAGAAGAAACCAACTCTGCTAACACCTTCATTTCAGATTTCTGGCCTCCAGAATTCTGAGAAAAGCCATTTCTGTTGTTGAAAGCCACCCAGCTTGTAGTCATTTGTTACAGCAGCTACAGGTAGCTAATTCACTCTCGCTGTCCCTTTAAAATGATTTCAGCAGAAGAAGACTGCCAGCTGCTCCTAGGCCCCAGGATTGCTCTGATTCCTCTTCCAGGAGGTTACCATAGTCACGCACGAACAAACACACACACATGCACACACACACACACATGCATGTGTGGATGTGAGCACACACACTCTCTCCATTTGGCAACTGGAATAGCAGACTCAGGTCATCGCCACAGTTCCGGGATCCATTGGCATTATGACTACGCTCCTCCCCCAGCCACAGCCTCGCTGTGGGCAAGCACCAGCCTCGGGGGCTTAGAAGGGCATAGCCAGGTCTCTCTTCCTAGCTAACTAAAGCTTCCAAGGCCTTCAGTGTTATAGAGTGGGGTGGGAGGAGGACAAAAGGATAAAACGAGTTCTGACGTGGCAGGACTATATTGTCAGAAGACATCCTGGGCCTGGCCAGTGCTCAAAGTCACCTGCTCTTTCCTGGGAGCTTCTGCAGGCTTTTCTGAGCCTCCACCCACATCTGCCATGACAGAGTATGCAACCCTTCCTGGAGCTGACCCTCCCGCTGTCCTCAGTGGGACCCATCTCACACAGACCTTTGCTAGTGGTCACTCTGCCCTCTGGCTAAGCCCTTGTCTTCATTTGGGATCCTTCTGTAGATTGCACTCTAAATCATTTGTTTGGAAGGCCATCCAAGGAAATATCAGTAGGAAAGAGGGAAGTGAGGCAGGGATGGGAAGACAGCAAATCCGAGGCAGTAATAATGGCAGGCTTCTACTGTGGACGGCTGGGGTTCATTTGCTGGGGACTATGAGCAGGCATGAGACCTGCCCCACCCAAGGGAATGGAACAGGGAGGGTTTATCCATCAACTCCAACCTGGTGCTGGCTCAGGAGTATTCCCATAGGGCTCTACCTCCTAGCACTCTGGGAATGTCTAGCCAGGACCCAAGTACATTTCGAAGTCAAGAGAGTGCCCATGGGCAGAAAGCCATAGGCTTATAAGAAATGAGGATTAAGGGACCAGCAGTTAGCGAAATGGCTATGTCGCTGGACTCCCACGTAGTCGACCGCGGTTTGTATCCCAAACACATAGACTTAAAACTCATGCTGGGCGCGTGTGCGTGTGTGCCCAAGATCCCGAGAGGAGAATGGAGGAGAAGGGATTGCGGTGTGCCCATTCCCCCTGGGGGGTGATTTCTGGCTTTCTGTCTCTCTGTCTCTCTCTGTCTGTCTGGCGAGCGCACGTGCCCTATAGTAAAACCTCTAAAAAAAAAAAAAGAAATGAGGATTAAGAGGCTATGTAGGGATGCCAAGAATATGCCGCAGCCCTCCTAGAAGAATACGTGCAGAGATAAACTTGAACCAGACCACTATTTCTATGGTGGCCGGCGTGTTGCCTGAGACTCACGCACCATTGAAATGCCATCGAGGGGAGGGCAGTCATCTACACAGAAGCAACTCGCAGACTCTCTCTCTCTCCCCACCCTCCAACCCCCTCCCTTGTCGCCTCGGGCAAATAGCCGCAGCCTTTCAGAGAAGAAAGGCCTGTGTCAGATCCCCATCCACAGGGCCGAATAACTGCTGGGTCAAGTACCAAGGGGCTCTCCAGGCTAGTGCTTAAGTATTCTTCATTCTTTCTAGGCTCTCAGTGGTGTCCTCCCCTCACCCTAACAAACATCTTAACCCTTTATCTGGGTGTAGGGCTGGGGGCTCCAGCAAGCAGATCAGTTCTCTCCAGAGAAAACTGTTCACAGAAAATCGAGTGTCTCTTCTCTTCCAACTTTCATATCCTCCTCTGGACTTGAAGTCGTTTAACTTGTTCTTTGATATTTCTTTTGAAAAATCTGTATTTGACTCTCAGGTTGGAATTTCTTAGTTATGGTCTTTGGCGCCCCAAGGTCCAATGTGCAGTTTCAGGCCCTGGCCCCAAGGTTCAACTCTGGTGGTAGCAGACCACTGCCTGTTCCCCACTCGTGCCCCACACTGGGCCCTGAGTTGGGGCAGGGTTTGTGCCATCCCCTTCACCCAGGGACCACTTCTGACCTGGCACCATCCACTCGTGCCCAGCATGGCAGAACGGAATCTCTGTAGACTCAATCCAAGTTCCAGGGATCTGGTTTGGGTTAGGTAGTTGGTTGAATGGTAAACCCCCAAAAGATATGTCCACCCAGCCCCTGTGAATGTGTCTTTATTTGGAAAAGAGGTCTTTGCAGATTTAATTAAGGAGCTCAAGATGAGATCATCCTGAACTAGGATGAGCCCTGAACCCAATGACAAGTGTCTTTAGAAGAGAAGAGGGAAGGAGACACGCAGAGGAGAAGGTCACATCCAGACAAAGAAGGCCGAGAGTCGCTGCCTGCCACCAGAAGCCAAGAAAGAGGCCGGGAAAAGAATGCCTTTCAGAACCTGCTCCTACTCCTGCCCTCGTTTTCTCAGGCAGGTTGACACCAGCCAAGTCCACAGACCTGCTCCAGCCCGCCCAGTGCCGACGCACCCTGTGCTCATTGAATACTGCCCTGGTGAATTTGGTTCTCAGCTTCTCCCAGCTCAGCCCCCATGTCGTCTCTTCCTCCTCTCACACTCTGTCCCCTCTGAGTTCAACCTCACATCCTGCCTGTATACTCAAAGTGAGTGTCACTCAGGGCCAGCAGGTGGCGTGGTAGTTAAAGGAGCTGGATTCCCATATGGCTGACCGCAGTTGGAATCCCAGACCTGGCAGCTTGCTTTCTCACTTTCTCTCACTCTCTCTCACTCTGTCCCTCTCTGGTCAAATTGAAATAAATAAATGAATAAATAAATTTTTTTAAAATAATTCTTTAAAAAAAAAAAATCAGTGTCATTCTACCAAGTGGCCAGAGGCCCAGAGCCCATTCAGGCAGCAGGTGGACTCATGGGAGGCCTATTGTGCGCTAGGTACAATCCAGGCCCTGGGACTTCATGGCGAACAAGAAATAGCGCCGTCCTCCCTGAGGCTAAACTGATATATGAACATGTTGGGTCCTCACAACAAATACTTCGTGGTGGGGAGGGTGCGTACAACTTTTCCCATTTTATAGCTTCAGAAACTGAGGTCCAGGGACCTGATGCAGGTTGTGCAGTGCAGGGGCAGAGACCTGCTCTTGGATCTCCTGATTCATTTCCCAGTGCTGTTCTCACTGCCTCTCACCAAGCTGCAGTGCTGCTTGGGGCAGTCCGGAATGAGCCGGGCCTGTGGTCACACCTGAGAAGAAGCCCGCCTCTCAGTCACACCGTCTTCTACCTCTGAGCCTCTGAGTGCCTGACGGAGCTGCTGGAATCGAGAGAGACCCAGCAGGACTGTTGATGAATTTGATTGCTTTACCAGAAGTTTCAAAATGTAGCTACTATGGTTGAGCATTGTTTATAATCTATCTCTGGTAATTTGCCTCCTACGTGTGAACATACAAGAGCAGTTGCCAAATTCTGTCGATGCCTCCCCAATCTCTCTCTCCCCCCATCTGTCGCCTCTTCTTCCTTCCTACTCTCCTAGCTCAGACCCCCACCGCCTCCCACCTGCACCACAGCAAAAGCCTCCTGGTGGTGCCCCTGTCGCCTGAGTGTCCCTGCCCCAGTCCATCAGATGTCCAGCCCCCTAATGAACCTCAGCCTAGAGAGGATAGGAGAGGCCATCGGGGCCAATCTGGGTTCCCCCAAATCTTTCCTGTTCTGTGCTTCAGCAGACTTGTGGTTTATTGCCAGTTTCTGTATGTCTATTCCAGAAGATTTTTTTTTTCCCAGAACTGCAAGTTGGAAAGACCAAGGAATTTGTACCCCCTCAAACATCCTTTAAGCAGTGATAGAAGGGCAGTTGGTAGATACATACCCCGGCTCCCTGCCTCTCCACGGAGTTAACCCTGAGCTGTGTACTCTACACTGCCTCCCACAGTTCTTGTGAGGTTGAGCTCCAGTTGTCCACAGTAGAAGCTAGCTGGATACCATCCTTCATTTCTGCCGTCCCCTTCCCTGTCTCACTTCTCCACCAGGGGCCTTCAGAAAGTTCATGGAAGATGTGCATTATGAGAAAACTATGCATGGATTTTTGTTTTAATTTTGCAGCAAAATAAACTCGTACTTTAATGCCATGTTCCACAAACTGGTTTTTTTTTTTTTTTTGAGAGATTTTCGCTATAGGGCGCGTGCGCTCGCCAGACAGACAGAGAGAGACATAGAGACAGAAAGCGAGAAATCACCCCCCGGGGGGGGGGATGGTCACGCCAAAATCCCTTCTCCTCCATTCTCTTCTCGGGATCTTGGGCACGCACGCACACACGCCCGGCGTGAGTTTTAAGCCACCGGGTCCAGGACGCGAACCGTGGTTGACTACCTGGGAGTCCAGGGATATAGCCATTACACTAACTGCTGGTTCCCTTTCCACAAACTGTTTGAAGTCCCCTCATACTCCCCTGCTATTTCCTACATCCACCTTCCAAGTAACTCTTTGTCCTTGAATCCTTCCCTCGGGGAACTTGGACTTAGACCATCAGGCTACTCACCTACCCAACAACTTGCCAGAAAATGCCTCTCCACGCCTTCCCCAGCTTGCTACCCAAGGCCCTCCAAAACGAATCCTTTCTACCTGAACTTCATTTCTCCACCGTGCATGTGACGCGGAAGTGAAGAACACTGCTGCGTTTTCCTGGTTCCGTATCTCGGTGCTTTTGCTAAGCTGCCTCTTTCCCCTGGGGTCGTGTCCTCCTTTTCTTACCATGTTTCTTCTATCTTATAAAAATCAGTTTAGAAGTATAGATGGAACAGGATGAAAGAATGTTGATCATTGCAAGCTGGGGGGGGGGGGTCTATGAGAGTTAATTATACTCTTTTGTTTACTTTGTATGTGTCTGACATTTTCCATAATACAAAGCGTAGGGCCAGTCAGCTCCATGAAGATGAGGATGGACCAACATGGGAAAGTCCTGGGTTTGCATCCTGGGGTCTCCCTGCCCATGCCAGGAGTACATATGTGTGCCTGCAAATCCAGTTGACTTGAGACTGAGGGAGGAGCTTAGCATGAAGAGAGAGGGGTGTCCCTCTCTTTCTGTCTCCATCTCTCTCTCTTCTGTGTGTATATGTGTGTGTGTGTGTGTGTGTCTTCCTCATGGAAGTTATTTTTTAAAACTTAAAAAAAGCAAAACAAAAGCAGTTTCTGTGTGTGACAGACATTGGTATCCTGCCTGTGTGCTTCCTACCGCATCCGC
>NW_006159727.1:1558177-1563303 GCF_000334495.1 Tupaia belangeri chinensis | reverse complement strand
ATTTTTATCATTGCTGAAGCTGGGGGGGGGGGGTCTATGAGAGTTAATTATACTCTTTTGTTTACTTTGTATGTGTCTGACATTTTCCATAATACAAAGCGTAGGGCCAGTCAGCTCCATGAAGATGAGGATGGACCAACATGGGAAAGTCCTGGGTTTGCATCCTGGGGTCTCCCTGCCCATGCCAGGAGTACATATGTGTGCCTGCAAATCCAGTTGACTTGAGACTGAGGGAGGAGCTTAGCATGAAGAGAGAGGGGTGTCCCTCTCTTTCTGTCTCCATCTCTCTCTCTTCTGTGTGTATATGTGTGTGTGTGTGTGTGTGTGTCTTCCTCATGGAAGTTATTTTTTAAAACTTAAAAAAAGCAAAACAAAAGCAGTTTCTGTGTGTGACAGACATTGGTATCCTGCCTGTGTGCTTCCTACCGCATCCGTGCACCCCCTCTGTCGGAGGACATTCTCTGGTGTCAGAGCACATTCAGTTCCTATGCAGGGCAGATGGGGGGTGCAGGGAAGTAACACTCACCACGGCAGCTCTCCAACGTGGATTCAAGGGCATAGTGGACAAACACTCTGGCCTCCACGTCCTCGAGTGTACGACTCTGAGGGAGTTCTACACTCTCCCAGCATGCTTAGGGGCACTGAGCCCGGTTGCTCTTTAGCGCACCCTGTGGGCTTTCTTCTCTTGCTGGGCTGTTTCCTCCAGGGCTGTTTCCTCCACTATCTCTGCTGGTATAGCCTGATCACTCCTCCCCAATAAAGCACTTATACACAACTCCTAGTCTCAGTGTTCCTTCAAGGGGTAGCCAGTCCAGAGTAGCATGTCACTACAGCAATGAAAGCATTGCTTCTTCACCTACTTAGGAGTAAGGGCCTTCTCTGTGCCTCTGGAGCACGTCATTAGGGCTCTGGAATACTCAGGACAGACTTCTTAACAATGTTTGGAATGGGGGCCGGCAGGTGGCATGGTGGTTAAGGTGCTGGCCTCCTACATGGTCAACTGTGGTTTGAGTCCCAGACCTGGCCACCTTCTCTCTCTCTCTCTCTCTCTCTGTCTCTTTGGTCAGATTTTAAAAAATAAATGATAACAAATAAAATTAAATAAATAATTTTTTTAAATGTTTGGAATGATGGCCAGATGGAACCTGGTAAAGACATTGACGGAGGCCCAGCTGCGATAGTACAGAGGAGAGGGCACCTCTCCATAGTACTGGAGCCCTATGGAATATGGCAGATCCTGGTCAGCCTGAAATATGCCAGGGGCATGCACACACCCATGACCCCGTCTGACTAGAAGGCTGGGGATGGATCACGGTGTGCCAAGACCCTATTGGGGATACCTGCCTCTCTTCCTATTTCTCTATACCTCTGTCTCTCTTTCTCTCAGTTTAAAAAAAAAAAAAAAAGACAGACCTTGGCCAGTTGACCTGGTAATTGAGGATACCAGACCCCACATGGCTAACTCAGTGGTTCAAGTCCCAGACATGGCAGCTTAAAAGACACGCTGGACATGAGTGCACACTTGCTCAAAATCCCAGCAGGATAAGGAAATGGAGAAGGGATTGAAGCGTGACCACACCTCTCTCTCTCTCTCTCTCTCTCTCTCTCTCTCTGTTTCTCTCTCTGGCAAGTGCATGAGCCTTCTAATGATTAAAAAAAGAAAAAGCTGTAGACCAAACACTTAGGAGATTGACTTCCAAAGGTAGTTTGAATAGGCCCCATAGCTTGTGTCATTTTCTCTTAGGACATGTGCCTTGGGAACCCTGAGTGTTTATGTAAGAAATCCTGCTATCCTGTGAAGCTTCTGTGCCTGAGATACCACGTGGGAAGACCACACAGAAACGGAGAGGGTTGGGGCATTGGGGAAATGCTGGTCAAAGAATGCAACATTTCAGTTAGACAGGAGGAGTCAGTCCAGGAATCATGCTGGCTACAGTTAATAACAATATACTGTATATACTTGAAAATTGTCAGGAGAGGAGATGTTATGTCTTCTCACCACAAGAAAATCACAAACATGTGAGGTGATGCATATGTTAATTTAGCATATGTTGATTTAGCTACTCCACAATGTACACAATATTAAAACATCATATTGTACACATAAATATATACAATTTTTATTTGTCAGTTAAAAATTAATTTGTGGGGCCAGCAGATAGCATGGTAGTTAAGATGCTGGACTTCCACATGGCCAACCATGGTTCGAGTCCTGGACCCAGCAGCTTGAAATTCACGCCAGGTGCCTGGGCATACATGCCCAAGATCCTGAAAGAAGAGGGGATTAGGGTGTGACCATCCTCCCAAAGGGTGATTTCTCACATTCCCTCTCTCTGTATCTCTCTGTCTCTCTCTGGCAAACACACATGCCCTATGACAAAAACCTTAAAAAAAGTAATTTGTAAAAAGAAAATGAATTAACAAAAGGAAGAGAGCAAAATGCCTGAGAAGTCCCAGTTGTTCCTACCCCAGCTGTTTGAGCGATTAGGGTGTGGCCATCCTCCCAAAGGGTGATTTCTCACATTCCCTCTCTCTGTATCTCTCTGTCTCTCTCTGGCAAACACACATGCCCTATGACAAAAACCTTAAAAAAAGTAATTTGTAAAAAGAAAATGAATTAACAAAAGGAAGAGAGCAAAATGCCTGAGAAGTCCCAGTTGTTCCTACCCCAGCTGTTTGAGCCAACAGCCAGCATCCTCCACCAGAAACCTGAGTGAGCAGGCCTTCATCTAGCCACCAGCCTTTGAGCCATCCTAGATGACATTGAGCGGGACAGAGCTGTCCCCACTGAGCCCTGCCCTACATTGCAGACTTACATTGTTTTAAGCTACTTGGTTTTGTGCTGGTTTATAACGTAGGAATAAGTAACCAAATCAACCTTCCACACCCCTAAAATTTGTTCAACGGTTGAATTCTCAGAGCCCTTCCTAACTGTGGCAGAGACAGTGCTTGAGTCCACCAGGCCCCGTTTTCTCTGTCCCTTGAATATATAGGAAGACTACATTTCCCAGCAACCTTTGCGCTTTGATAGGGCCAACAACTGGGTCACAGATGGTAGAAGGCGGATAGACGGAAATCTGCATCTGAGAACTTTCCATCCTCTCTGCTCTCTCCCATCTCCCTTCCGTCTACTGGATGGAAAGGACCAGTGGAGGGTTCCAGAGCTTCAGAAGACTCAAAGAGAATCATCTTATGGAAAACTGCATGCCAAATACCTGCAGGTGCTTGGCCACCGATATGCAAGGGACTTTGTCTTACAGCAGCTGACCCTCCCTGAGTAAGACACACTATCATTATCTGACTTTCACCTCCAAAGGGCTGTTGGAGGGAGGGCAGAGTGGACAGTGTTGACCTTTCACTTTGGATCTCATGCCTATATTCCTCATTATTCATGTCCTCTTCGGCTTCTTCACTAGACTGCAAAGTCCCTTAAGGCAAATTACATGCATGAGTAACTGGGGTCTCCTCCACAGACTTCATAGGGTCCCCCGCGCATGGTACAGGCTGTCCATCATTTGTCAGGGAAACACAATAACACTCCCTGGCATTGACTGAGCAGGTGCTATGGATTTCAGATATTTTCTTGTATTTAGGCCACAACAATAACACCACGAGGTAGTGACTATTATTATGACATCCAATTTAAGAAATTGAGGCTCAGGGGGTCGGACAGTGGCACGACAGTGCAATGCTCTGTGAGGCTGTTCCACATGGCAGGGTTCTGGATTCCCAGCCCATTCCTTCCTCCATATTTCTATGCCCACTGTGCACACGAGCCAGGGTTGGCTGAGGCTGGGAGTAGATTGTGACATGGAGACCTTGTTGGGGTTGGTGTGTGTGTGTGTGTGTGTGTCTGTCTGTCTGTCTGTCTCTCTTCCTCATGAAAGAAAGATAAACTTGTTTTAAAAAATGAAATTGAAGGTCAGGAATGTCATGTGACTTTTTCAAGGCTACACAACCAGCATTCTCCAACTCCAAAACCCATGCTCCCCATCGCCACTGCCTCTGCCTGACCCTGATTCAGGTGTCTCTGTTGCCGGCTACACTTGCCAAGTTTTAGGACCGGGGGAGAGAAAAGTCGGCCCCAATGCGAGTCTTTCCTGCACACTTCTACAAGAGAGGGCTTTGTGCTCACCTGAGCAACAGAAAACAAGGACTGATGGCTTGCTTTCACGGTCACCACGCTTGCTACAAGGGCCTCCCCAGGCCCGGTGCCCTGAGCTGTGCAGCAGCTGCAACGAGCAGCTTTCCCGGAATGCTTCCTGGGGCCAGGCAGCTCCAGCTGCCTCCAGCTGCCTCCTGCACCCTCCAACCAGCCACCCCAGGAGGCCTTGGGGCTGCCAGAGGAGGCCCAAGCCGTGGTCTCTGGGCAGTCATCCATCACTCCCACACTGTTCCCGAGGCCAGCTCTGCATTCTGCTGCGGCGATAATGTAAACCCATCAAGAGAGCAAGAGAGCTCAAGATTGCGTGTATGTGTGTGTGTGCATGCGCGTGTGTGTGTGTATGAAGAGATTCACTTGGAAACGCCAGCCCCTCACCAAAGATGTTCCCAGCCCTCATTTGTACACACAGTCTTCAAACATCAAAGTGTTTGTTAAGCGTAAATATTTTTATTCGCTCCCCTCCTTCTCCTCCCTCTCTTCTTCCATGCAGGCTCCAAGCTCAGTGAATGCCAGGAGACCCCTCTGACTCAGAGCCAGCAGGGATGGTTTTTGGAAAAGGGCACTTCCAGGTCCCAGCGGGCAGCCGGCAGCTGAGCCTGACAGCCACCCGGGACTCAGCTCCCAGCAGCAGGCTCCTAGCTTGGCGCCTGTTTCCATAGGAACGGGCAGACCCAGGATTGGCGGCCACAGGAGCGTTACCCACGCTGGCTGCTTTTCAAGTGGTCCCTGATGTATCTCCCCTCCCCTGCCATGCCTGCGCCCTGGCTTGCCCTGGAAAAGTGCCCAAGTGTCGGGGAGCTGGAGAATTTTCTCCAGTACTCTGAATTCTGGGACACCAAGAGTCTCAGGTGACACCTTTTTGGAGCTGCTGTTACCCTCCAGTCCTCTGACTTCCTTCACTGGGTACTCCACAGGGTGCCCAGTTGAGCTTTGCCCCAGTGCCCACCAGCCTGCAGAGGGA
>NW_006159727.1:1555232-1557863 GCF_000334495.1 Tupaia belangeri chinensis | reverse complement strand
GCCTTCTGGGGAGCGCCCCCCCCCATAAGAAAAAAAAAAAAAAAAACCTCTCTGCTCCATGGTTTCCTGTGCCCTACAAGTCAAACTGTCCCTGCCTCTTCATCTCTCTGCCACCCCTGTGCCATGCATCTCTCATTATTAGACAGGAGCCTGTAACCTGTGGCCCTCTGGCTCTCCAGAGCCAGCATGATTGTGGTCCTACCAGAGATCGGGAAGACAGCTTTGCTCCGGAGGTTGATTTCAGCTGCCGGTGGATCCCTTCTGCCCCTCCTTTGAGGGGGTACCTCAGAGGAGACTCTCTTGGAGGCCATTCCAGGTTCTGACCCTCGCTATCCTTTGAACCCTAATCTCTTGTCGTAGTTCTTCTGACCACCGTCATGTTCGCCTGCAGCCTTCTTAGGCCTTCATGCACATGGGGCTTCCCGAGGTGAGGCTTGATCCCAGCCCGGTCAAGTTTGAAGGACACTGGGAGAAGCCAGAGTTTTGCTGCTGGGATCGAGGAGTCTGAAGATTCCTGCTCAGAGCTACAGGTTGAAATGCTAGCCCATCAGCAAGAACTAAACAGCTCTTAAGGCAGGAGGGCACTCAGAACTATTGATCAAGGATGCACAGGCTACATCTATAATTAGACCCAGAAAGCTGCTTGCACATCAGAAAGAGAGAACAAGGGAGATCAGCAGTTAGCATAATGGCTATGTCGCTGGACTCCCACATAGTCGACCGCGGTTCGCGTCCCGGACCCAGTGGCTTAAAACTCACGCAGGGCACGTGTGCGTGCGTGCCCAAGATCCCGGGAGGAGAAGGGATTGCGGCGTTGCCATCCCCCTTGGGGGATGATTTCTCGCTTTCTGTCTCTCCATCTCTCTGTCTGTCTGGCGAGCGCACGTGCCCTATAGCAAAATCCTCTCCAAAAAAAAAAGAAAGAGAGAGCAAAAGACATGACCGTGGCTTCACTAGAGCCAGATATGCATCAGGATTAAAAAAAAAAAACACACAAGAACAACAACAAAACAAAAAACCCCGCAGTTGAAATGTCCTGTGCTGTTAATTCCTCTCTCTAAAAGGTCCCCTGTGAGTCACACACTTCAATCCTGTAAGGAGCAGCCAGATGTTCTAAAGCCCCTGCTCAGAAAGCAGCAAGAGCTGATTCTGGAGTTGATCACAGCTAGACCTCCGGGCTCCGTGGTGGTAGCCGTGACCTCCCAGACCAGGGCGGCTCTGCAACTGGCGCCCTGGAAACCTGGCAAGCAAAGTTCCTATTGAGAAGTTTTGTTTGCTTTTTTTGCAATTATTAAAAGTGGCAGGAAAAGGCTGGGTTTCTGGGCATCTTGTGGCGTTCGTTCGTTCTTTTGTATAATGAATTTGATTTGGGAACTGCAGCTAAAATTTGGAGGGGGAGAGTCCATTAGAAAGAAATACTGTTTGTTGGGGCCGTGGAATGCTTGTGGCAAATTGCCCTTCCTAAGTGTTGTTTTTTGAAAACTCAATTCCTGCGGTAGGAAAATAAAGCAGATTTCAAACACTTAAGAGATCATTTTCGGAATGGTCTAGATGCGCGCTGGTGTGCTGCTACATTTGCCTCTCATTGTTTTTTAATCACTATTTTGTCAAGTTTAATTGCTGCCACGCTAACAACCCAAACGGGAGCGAAACAAAATAGGGGCTATCTATCATTGGTGAGAGCATTTTGATGGAATCTATATCCATTTGCATCTTCTCCACCAAATGAGGAAAAAGGAAAATAGAAAAGGTTTCCTCCATGGCTGGTAGGAACATCGTTTGCATTGGCCTGGGTGGGCAAATTCCCAGAGTACCAGGGAAATAGAAGCAGAGCCTCCCGCACCGCAGCTCAGCCTTCAATAAACTGGGATCTGGGGTTTTCTTGCTTGGATTTTCCTTCCAGGAGCATTAGGAATTCTTACAAGTTCTACTGGATGGTGAGAGCCTTGAAGGCAGAGAAGACTTTGGCTTAATTATGCACATGGTGTCCGGCGTCTGCTACCGATTCTCCTTTCGGGATTGTATGACAGACACAGAGAGGCATCACTCGGAGCCCCTTCAGGAAAGGACTGGCTACCAGCTGCTTCGCGAGTGCTTAGCTGACAGCCTCCAGCTGTTGGCTGCAGCAGGGTCGGCCTCAGTTTGTGAGCTGAGGTCACGATCTTCTCAGTGTGGCCCCCGGCTGACAGCTGAGCAAGGCGGTGGTGCTCGGGCCGGCCACTGCCACCCAACGCAGGGCTCCTCTCATGAGCATCCTTTGCTCAGAGCTGCCCCTGGGCTGGCAGTGACCTTTCACATCCGCATTACCGCCTGATGCCCCCCTCCTAATCTTGCTTCCTCCCTGACTCCTTCCATGGGTGGTGCCCCGATGTGAACACTCTGTGCCCAGCTTCATCATTCCTGGAAGCTGCCGAAGGACTAAATCATCTCTCACAATTACTGGCCCCATCTCGGCACCTGCCTCCTAGAGAGCCGACCTTAGATCTATTGTCTCTGTTTCCCACACGTTGGCTTTTTAGATCTCAACTTACGCAGCCTTCGGTGACTATTAAATAAAAAAATCTATCAGGTGCTTTGCTGAGAACCAGGTATACTCGGGGTGGGGGGGGGGGGAGCAACCAAGAGGAAATG
>NW_006159727.1:1540364-1554511 GCF_000334495.1 Tupaia belangeri chinensis | reverse complement strand
CAATCCCTTCTCCTCCATTCTCCTCTAGGGATCTTGGGCACACACGCACACGAGCCCGGCGTGAGTTTTAGCCACCGGATCTGGGACTCAAACCTCAGTCGACTACATGGGAGTCCAGTGACATAGCCATTACGCTAACTGCTGGTCCCACCTCTGGCAATTTGAAGAAGGGCAAAGAGCCGAGAGTCCACAGGCTTCTCCTGCAGGTCCTAATGCAGTAGTAACAGCTCAGCTCTGGGGGTGGGAATTCAGAATTAGAACCTGTGTCCTAACAGGGCTGGAGCTCCTGGTCATTTGAAGGTTTACCACAAGTGCCAAGTCCTTGGCACCCATGTAGACTGCCTATCAGCATTTTAAAGGCCAAGACATGTCTGTCTTGCTCATGACTCCAGGGTCCAGAACGGTGCCTGGCCCACGGGTGCTATTCAGTGAAGTCCTGAACACCAATGAATGATTGAGTGTGCCTCGTATACATTACTTCATGACCATCATGCCAATGCTCCCCATTGCCTTGAGAATAAAATCCAAACCCCTACACACAGTGGACAAGAGCCATCATGATCTGACTCACAGGAACTCTCCCTCCAGCCATGATGGATAGAGTTAGCAAAGCCTCTTAGCCCCCACTGCGGCTCGCTCAGCAGTAGGTCCCTCCCCGACTGCTCTCTGGGCAAGCTAATGCCTGCTTAGCACTCAGAAGACTTCCCCATGGCTTCGCCTCTGCCCCTGCCCCTGCTACGGGGGGCAGTGTGGGACCTTCACATCCTAGATCTCCAGGAAAAGATAATAAACAGGATTCTTTCCTAGACCACTTCTCGGGACGGGCTTGGCTAACAGCCCTCATTAGCACCACCTCTCAGGCCAGGCAGTAATAATACCTCACACTTTAATATGAATTCACTGTGTTCTGGGTACTGTTCTAAATGCTTTAGGCGTGTTCACTAATTGAGGCCCCTACACCATTTCCGTGAAGTGTTATTCTTACTTTACAGGCAAGGAAGCGCAGAGGGGTTAGGTGACTTACACAAAGTCACACAGCTGGTAAATGCGGCGCTCAGGCACCGAAGGTGATGCTGCTACCAGAATTTCGCCTCCCTGCCTGCGTGACTGCTGGCTGCACGAAGGCCTCGTTAATAGAAAGGACTCTACCCCAGCAGGGACAGTTGGGACGAAGCCAGTACTTGCAACTATGGCCTCTGGCATGTCAAGTCTTCACCCGGCTGAGGCTCAGGCTGATCACTTAGACCTGGGGCCCATCTACCAAGAAACTTCAGCCACCCAGCTGCTCTGGCCGGCCCTTTCCTACAAAAAACCAAACATGAAAGTTGTGGAAAGAACGCAGAATTTGGTCAGGGCTCCACTCCTGGCCTGGTAACCTGGTGCTTTCCCTTGTGTCAAGGGGCACTGGTGTGAGTGTGGGCTTAGGGGAGCACCTGCGAGGATGACACTCCAGAGACGGAGATGTTGTCAGCATCTTCTTCATCCCATGAGTTAGCATTACCTAAGTGGCAGGGCCGGGATCAGAGCCCAGGGCTGATGACTCCAAGGCACAGTGTCTAAGCACTGCACTAGGCCAATGAGAGTGCCAAAGGGCCTCCCACTGCCCCAGGCTAGGCCAAAGCCACCCCACCTCCCTTATCTCTTTTTCATTTCCCCTTTCTACTTTTCTACTTTCCCCACCCTCCTTTCCCATAAGCCAGTCTCTCTTCTCTCTCTTTCCCAGCCACTCCCTATGCCCCACCCACTGCATTTGAGTGTCCACCACTGGCTTTGTGGTCCCAGCTAGGGGCTAAACCCCGGCCCCCCCAGGCCTAGACACCATGCAGCTTCCTTCCCCTGACAGTTGGCCAGCTCCGCTGCCCCGATACTGAGCAACACAGTGATAGCGTGGCAGGCAGATGCATGCTGATCTGTGCCTTGGGACGTCCCAGCCTTTGCTCCCAACAGAAAGAAGAAATAAGATCTATCGGCTATTCTGCAGGGTGTGTGTGTTTGTATGTGCATGTGAGTGTATGGTCGGGGTGGGGGGGGGGGCACATTTCCCCCAAGGCTTCTCCCAGGGGTTTTCCACCCCACCTCCCTTATCTCATTTCCATTTCCCCTTTCTACTTTTCTACTTTCCCCACCCTCCTTTCCCATAAGCCAGTCTCTCTTCTCTCTCTTTCCCAGCCACTCCCTATGCCCCACCCACTGCATTTGAGTGTCCTCCACTGGCTTTGTGGTCCCAGCTAGGGGCTAAACCCCGGCCCCCCCAGGCCTAGACACCATGCAGCTTCCTTCCCCTGACAGTTGGCCAGCTCCGCTGCCCCGATACTGAGCAACACAGTGATAGCGTGGCAGGCAGATGCATGCTGATCTGTGCCTTGGGACGTCCCAGCCTTTGCTCCCAACAGAAAGAAGAAATAAGATCTATCGGCTATTCTGCAGGGTGTGTGTGTTTGTATGTGCATGTGAGTGTATGGTCGGGGTGGGGGGGTCACATTTCCCCCAAGGCTTACTCACAGTGATTTCATTCATTCTTCTGGAAGTAGGTGATGAGGCCCACCAGGTGTAGGCCAGGTACACTGAGAACTGCAAGCCCTGCTCGGCTGGGCTAGTGGGACTTAGAAGCAGGTCAGTGAAGAGCAACACCCATAAAAGAACAAGAAGGTGACACAAAGGTGTGTAAGGTCACTGCTTCAAGAAGGAGGAGACCAGTGGCAGCCCCTGTGGGTGCCCTACTCCATATCCTCCCAGGACACCCAAGCACATGAGCAACTATGGAGGACAGTCCCACACTGACAGCTATCCACTCAACTACTGTGTCTCTCTCCTCCTCTGTCTCTGGGCTTCCTCCAGAACCAGGGCCAGGGGAGTACATGATTCGCAGGGTGCAGTGCAGAATGCAAACACAGAACCCCTTGTGTAAAAAGCAGGATACAAGCTTTTCTCTCTTTTCAGTGCTCTCTCTCTCTTCCTCTCTCTCTTGATTTGTCATGGTGATTTTTATTTGCTATTTAATACCCAACTCCCTCTGGCAGGGGGTTATTTGCAGGACAAGAGCAGACCCTCTTTAAAGCCCCGTTGCACAACTTGGCATACATCCAGCCCCCTCATGTTTGCTGCCAGGCTCCTACCAGGCTCCTGCCAGGCTCTTGCCAGGCTCCTGCCAGGCTGCAGATCAGCAGCAGGGTGACAGAGTAAGGGCAATGGAGTGCACAGTCAAAATCCAATCCGGGGGAGGCTGGGACACTCCAGGTGCCCAGAGCACACTCCACTGTACCGCCTGACTTCACTTACAAAACACGGTTTCAAACATAAAATGAGGAAGCATTGTGAGATGGTGACTACAGGGCACGGTGCCCCAAGCACAGGCATCCCTCCTGCATCGGTCATATGGCCCAACCAGGGCAGCTGCTCAGTCATGCACACAGACACCCCTAAAGTGTGAGGAAATTCATGGCCCTGGGGGCAACCCACAACCAATGAAGTAGGAGTCAATGAATACATTCCATCCTGTGCTCCGGTGCAACGAATCTGAGGCATCCTCCACACGTTCTACTCAGAGGACCCCAGAGGGATTGAACCCAGCTGCCTGCAGCAGCAGCCTGCTGGCTATCGCACCCTTTATTTGCTTTTCTCCCTTGTCTCACTTGTTCTTCCTCACCAATTCTTTCCACAAGTTGCACCCAATTCTCTTGTTAGGATGTCTTCTTTAGTCTGGGAGGGAACTCAAACTAAGCCCTCCCCCACAGGTCAGGCAGGGAAAAGGTCACATTGATTTCCCAGAATCACCAGAACGAAGTCCCACAAACTGGGCAGCTTCAAACTCTTGACTCTGTCACAGCTCTGGAGGCTCAAAGTCCAAAATCAAGGTGTTGGCAGAGCATCCTCCCTCCAAAGCCTCCAGGGGACGGGTCCTTCCTCGCCTTTCCAGCTTCTAGTAACCCCGAGCATTTCTTGGCTTGCAGATGGGACATTTCCACCTCTGCCTCCATGATCACATAGCTGAGTTGTCCCTATGTGTGCATGTCTCTGTCTAGTCTCCTTTTAAAAGGTCACCAGTCATAGAAAAGGTCGCATTGATTTCCCAGAATCACCAGAACGAAGTCCCACAAACTGGACAGCTTCAAACTATTGACTCTGTCACAGTTCTGGAGGCTCAAAGTCCAAAATCAAGGTGTTGGCAGAGCATCCTCCCTCCAAAGCCTCCAGGGGACGGGTCCTTCCTCGCCTCTTCCAGCTTCTAGTAACCCCGAGCATTTCTTGGCTTGCAGATGGGACATTTCCACCTCTGCCTCCATGATCACATAACTGAGTTGTCCCTATGTGTGCATGTCTCTGTCTAGTCTCCTTTTAAAAGGTCACCAGTCATAGAATTAAGGGCCTACCCTGCTCTAGTGTGACCTCATCTTAATTTAACCAATGATATCAACAACCCTAGTTCCAAAAGAGATCACATTTAAGGTATTGGAGTTAGGACTTCAATATATCTTTTGAAGGGACACAATGTAATCCATAACAAGGAAACATTAGATAAGTTTTCACAGGGACCAGGCGCATGGCATAGTGGTTAAGTCCAGGGCATTGGAGCGGGATCCCACATAGCCAAGTGTGGCTTGAATCCCAGCCTTGGCAACTTGAAAAATACACTAGATACATGCTCCAAATACCAAAAGGATGGAGAAATGGAGGAAAAATTATTGCAGCCCAAAAGGCTGGAGAAATGGAGGAAAAATTATTGCAGGGTGACCTTGCCCCACTCAGAGTTTTCTCCTTCTCTGTCTCTGTTGAGTACATATGCCCTCTGGCAAGAAAAAGAAAGAAAGAAAGAAAGAAAGAAAGAAAGAAAGAAAGAAAGAAAGAAAGAAAGAAAGTAATAAAGAAAGAAAGAAAGAAAGAAAGAAAGAAAGAAAGATGTTCATGGAAGAGGAGAACTTGACCTATGTTTCTAAGCAGTATTTCTCAAACTATGATGTAGCTGAATCCCCTGAGAATTGCATCAAATGTTAATTCTGGTCAGTGCGTCCGGGTGGGGCCTGAGAGACTACATTTCTTTCTTTTTTTAAAGAGAGATTTTTGCTATAGGGCACATGTGCTCACTGGAGAGACAGAAAGAGAGAAAGTGAGGAATCACCTCCCAGGGCAATGGCCATGCCACAATCCCATCTCCTCCATTCCCCTCTCGGGATTTTGGGCACATGTACAATGTGCCCAGTGTAAGTTTCAAGCCTCCGGGTCCAGGACTCAAACTATGATCGGCCATGTGGGAGTTCAGTACCTTAACCAGTACATCACCTGCTGGCTCCAGAGAGACTGTGTTTCTAATATGCTCCCAGATGACACTAAGGCAGCTTTAATATAAGGGACAAGAGGGAAAAGGGCTAGCTAGATCTCTGTTCATTTCCCTTGATTTGGTTAAATAAACCACACTCTCAGTGTCAACATCCTCCCCACTGCGGAAAGAGAAAGCTGTCACTTCTGCTCCTGTTCGGTGGAGCTTGGTAGGCAAGGCATCTGATAGGTCACAGCTGGTCTGTGACTTGGCTGCCCCTGGGCAAGCATCCATCCACCCTTGGTCCAGTCAACACACGTAAGGGTGGGGGCCTCCTGTGACACTGCCCTGGAGACATTTCAGAAAGAAGTTCTCAGGAGAAAGCTGTGGGCATGGCAAGAATTTTGAGCCTTGGTCTTGCTAATAGTATAAACAATTTGTATCAAAAGATTTGAAAACTGAAACATGTTGTTCAAATGTTGAGATATAGACATTCTGGTGACACAGGGGGCATTAGGAGGTAGGGGGCAATAATAAAGCAAACCAACCCAGAACTTCTCAAGGCTCAAACCAATCTACCAATTTAAGACTCTCCAGAGGTAGTGAGACTTTAGCAGGCCAAGTAACAAAAAGGACACGAGGGGTCCTAACCCAGCTCTGTTGTAAGATTTCAGACATACCTAATATGTGCCTGTTCAGGTTTGAGAATTTTATTTTACTACATGTACTAGTTAGTGCTATGATTGAGATCATTGTTAATCCTCTAGTTTCATGCTTTGAAATTTGGTCCCCGGTGTCATAACACTAAGATGTGGTGAGACCTTTAAGAGGTGAGGTGAAGAAGGTAGTGTTTGGGTCATGCAGACATCACCTTCATGAGCAGATTAATGCTGTCTTGCCAGATGGAATGAGTTCTAGCTCTCTTGAGAAAAGGTTAGTCCTAGTGAGAACAGGTAGTCATAAAAGGAAGATGGCTGCCCCCAGGTCTCTCTCTCTGCATGTGCCCACCATGCTCTCCACGTCTGTCAGCCATGTTGTGATGTAGCCCCCAGAAGTTGACCTGATGTTGGTCCCATGCCTTTGGACTTTCCGGCCACAAGATGACTCGTAAGCCAAATAAATCTCTCTTCTTTACAGATTGTCCAGTCTCAAGCATTCCAGTTAGCAACACAATAGCAGATTAAGGCAGTTGTTATTTCTTTATATATAGTTCTATATTTGAACCACATTCAGCTACATGGGATCTAGCTCCAATATCCTGTACTTAACCACTATGCCATGGGGCTGGCCCCTCATGAAGATTAATCTAATGTTTCCCCATATGGCTTAAGTTGTGTCCCCTCAAAATATATATTGAAGTCCTAACCCCAGTAACCTTAGATGTGATAGCCATATAACTTACCATCTCAAAACAGTTTACCTAGCAAACGTTTATTTTTTTAAATTGTTTACTTAATTTTATTTATTCATTTGTTTATTTTATTTTGGCCACAGAGAGTCACAGAGAGAGAGAGAGAGAGAGAATGAAAGTGAGAAAGCAAGCTACCAGGTCCAGGACTCGAACTGTGGTCAGCCATGTGGGAGTGCCCAGCACCATAACCACCATGCTACCTGCTGGTCCTGCAAACGTTTATTCTTCTTGCTCTTAAGTCTACAGGGCCAGCTCTGCTTCGAGCTCCTGAGTGAGTCACAGATGGCTCCACATGCCTTCTCACTGTCCTTGGACCAGTGGCTCCCCCAGACATGTATACAGCAGAAGTGCAAAGGCTCTGAACAGAAGCACATTTTTAAGACCTAGGCTCAGAACTGACATCCTGTCACTCCTGCCTGTGTGCCATTGGACAAAGCAAGTCATGTAGCCAAAGCTCAAAGTCAACAGGTGGAGAAACACATTCCGCCTAATTTCCTGGGAGGTACCGAAAGTCACACAATAGCCTACTGATATGACAGGTGATCACCGCAAATCTCCTGACCCCTGTCGTGCTAACTTGCTTAGCGAATATTGCATACATGCTTTGCATTGATGACTTCCATCTTTACTATTTTGGTCACTAAATTTTGAACACTGAGCACTGAGCATTATTATATATATGTTCATTCTGGGAATGCAGTGCTAACTGTACAGTGTATGCTACCTCTGAAGCAGCTCAAGCAAACTGCCACGATGGAGAGTGATTAATGAAGAGAAAAGTCCTCCTTAGGTAGTGAGAATAACTAATGATCCCTTTTGAGATGATCTAGTCCATGTTAATCAGATCGTGGCATTGTTTTAACCTAAGATGGCGTATTAGTTTAGAGACTGGAGAATGCAAGGCCAGGTGGAATTGCAGTGGTGAGACAATCGGACCTATAGGAAATGTCCTGGGTTTGCATCCCGGGACTTCCCTGAGCATACTGGAACATGTGCATGCATGCCCTTGATCCAGACCAGCCGAGACTGGGGGTGGATCATGGTGTGAGGACCCTACTGAAGGTGCCTGCCTCTCCCTCTCTTTCTCTCTCTCTCTCTCTCTCTCTCTCTCTCTCTCTCTTTCTCTCTCAAAGAAGAAATAAACTTTTTAAAAAATAATTTTCCTTTTAAAAAAAAAAGGACACATCCCTTTTTGGGTTTTGTTGTTGTTGTTTTCCTTTGACAACTATGATTTTAGTTACTGAGGAATAACCCTAAGACGGGCTTCCCAGGAACAGAACTCTTTCCAAAAGAACAGCCAAAAGCAGTACTGGGACTGGGGTGTGGGAGGTGGTTGTGGCAAAATGTCTGGAAAATAGGCAGAATCACAAATACGCTCATCCCGCTTCACACAGAGACCACCCAGTGAGAGCAAGGGAAGAGAGAGCTCTCAAGGGAACACAGTCCTGGCGCGGCCCCGCCCTAAGGGTAGAGGGAGGGCATTTTGCACTTCTCTCTCCAGGCCCTATTGGTCTCCTCCACTTCTCCCTCTACTCTCCTACCCAACCCTAGACCTCTGCACCACCCGCTGGGGTAAGCATCACAAGTTTTGAAGTCCTTAATTACTGAGCCAGTTTGGACTGACTGCACATCAGGAGGTCACTGAGAGAGTGTTGGCTTTGGGTCAGATATAGATAGGTTCAATTCCTGGCTCCATCAGGTGGTCACTGAACACCAAGCGCTAGTTGTTGTAACTCTTTGGGCTTCAGCTTCTTCCTCTGCCAAGCGAAAATAATAACACTCCACACACACACGCACGCACGCACGCACGCACGCGCACACACACATGTTTATTGTTAATGCCTGACAGGAGGTGTGTTGCAAAGAGGTCAGCCCTGTCTCCTGGCACTTGGCATTTGCTCAATAAAGAGATGCAAATGTGGGTCCCCAATCTCTTATCCAAACCACAGGGACTCGTAGGTTTCAGAATGCTCAATGTTTCCGATTCTAAGAAGATCCTAGGGTATATTTATCACATATTACATGAACCACCAGCAGTGTCAGAGGCAGCACCCCCCCCAGTCAAAAATAATAACGTCTCTGCAGCAAGATGCATGAATAGTCACATTAACTGGGGCTAAATAAGGCTTTAAGTGGCCTCACATCAGTTCAGGCCAGGTTTTGCCAAACCTTCATTTTCAAGATTTTTTTGAATTTTTTTTTGTACTACATGCGAGTGGCTGTATCCAAGGATTCTGCGAGTGTGCTGACTGCAAGAAAGGGGCAGGAGGCCTCTGGGGCAGGATGTAGGGTGGGAAGGACACGGGGACTGGGCAGAAGGCCTCCAAATGGCGGCGAACAGGAAGCTGGCCACCAGGCAGAGGGTGGTGGGAGAGGAAGATAGACTGTTCTTGCATTGCTAGTAGCATCATTTTGCTCCCCAGAGGCCTTGAAAATATTCATTCCTAGACCCCCTCCATCAGCCACTGAATAGCTGAATAAATGGATGCAAGGCAATGAATAAATAAACAAACAGAGAGGGGCGAGGAGAGCAGCTGGGTTCTGCACCCTCTTGCACAGGGCATTCCAAGAAGGTGCGCTGGAAGACCACAGGGGATGCTCGTTCACCCGGTCACCCACCATGGGGCAGAAGAGGGCACGGCTGGGCCGACCACTTGCCAAAGGAGATCAATCTGGGGGACCGATTTGGCCCTGCAGCCCAGGAGTTTTATAAGCCCCAGGAACCAGGTAATTCTATTATCCTGGTTTTGTTCCCAGGTTGTCAAGAGCAGCCTCTGGTCAATCATTAGTACTGACACTGTGTGGATGCAGGCACGTGTGGGTGCGTTGTGCCCAAATAACAACAGAGACGCAGAGAAAAGAAAGCGATTGTTTTCTCTGAGCCCAAAGGGAGCTGAGCTGGGGGAGAGAGGGAGGAGCGCGTCCTCCTCCCTCTGTCTTTTCTTATTTTGCATTTCTCATTACATCCTCATGTCACGGGGCTGCTGGCTGATTTATAATTTATTGGTTTAGTGTCTCGCGGCAGGGAAAGGATGCTATGCTATATTTTTCAGGGACACTCAATTCAACTTTGGTGAAGCCGCCAGGGCCATAGCTGTGGGGGGCACAGAAGGGGTGTGTGTGTGAGGAAAAGGCCAGAGAGCCCAGCACTGCTCGGTCTGTCCCGGCCAGATGCCATCCACATTAACTATGCCGGGCTGCACGGGGTGTGTTGTTTAAGTGGAGGTTTTCTAATCGGATTTTGGAAATCCGATCTCAATCGGGCATGTAAACACGCATCTCCGATTCAGGGCACTGGGCTCCGAGGATTTGGTGTCGTCCTGCTTCAGGACCTAGAGGCTGGGATCCATGCAAAAATGATTTTATTAAGAAGTTCTGCCAGGAAAAAGGGCACAGGAGTGTATTTCTTTGCTGGCTCTGCTGAAGCAAAGTGCCACACACTGGAGGCTTAAACCACGGAAATGTGTTGTCTCACTGTTCTGGAGGCCGGAAGTTCAAGTTCGAGGCGGTGTCGGGGATGGTTCCTTCCGAGGGCCTTCCGAGGGAATCTGCTCTCTGCCTCGCCCCAGCCTCTGGGGACATGCCGGCGTCCTCGCCGTGCAGAAACATCACCCTGATCTCTACCATGGTGTTCATGTGGCATTCTAGCTGAGTACGTATCTGTGTCCCGCTTTCTCCCTTGTGATGAGAACACGAGTCATATTGGACTAGGGCCACCCAAATGACATCATTTCAACTTGATCCCCTCTTTAAAGACCCTCCTTCCACATAAGGTCACATTGTGAGGTACTCGGGGTTAGGACTTCATCATATGACTTGTGGGGACACAATCTAACCCCAAACAGGAAGTGACGACATGATACAAGGACAGGGAGGGGACCGAGGGTGCAAGGGCAAGTAAAGTTTCACAAAACAGAGCTTTGGGCTCAACCCCACAAGGGATTCCTGGACAGTGTCCCGACGAGGGAACAAGGGAGCTTGGGTATCTGTTAAAGGAAGCCCCCCAAAAGGTTTTGATTCTCAAGTACACCCAGCCCTCCTCGAACACAAAGCACCAGGGTACTGGCTGTTGGGAAGGAAAACAAAGAGAAGCTGTTGTGTTTGCACATGGGAGTAGGCTCTCGAGGGATGCAGAGAGCCCTAACAGTATTTGCTGGGAGCCCCCACGTTCCATTGCCACCCAGTGCTTCCTAATTGCCGCTGGTAAGTTCCCTACAGCAGGGGGCAGATGGCTTCCCTACCAGGGCCTGGAGCGGAGGCAAAAACAGGACGTGCATTCCCAGAAAAGCCTAGATGGACACTGATATGAAAAAGCCTGTTGTTACTTTGACTAGGTTTTTGTCAGCGGTGGATTTGGACTGCGGAGTGAGGAGGAAGGCTGGACGACAGACAGACAGACAGACAGACAAGGGAACTAGCATTCCTGTGGGGAAAGGAAATACACTTTGGGAAAAGTGGTAATGATCGACTCTCGGGGTTAGAATCACGGTCTTTGATTGAATAACATGGCAGGGTTTTGATTCAATAGTAATCCGATTTGGGTGGCACACCAATAATACATTCTCCAGCAAACTGAAAAATTCTGTAGGGTAATGGAAAGCATTCGAACCCCATGGTTTTCATTGAATTAAATATGAAAATGTATCATACAATCGATAGTGCAATATTTGATTCAATCAGCATTTCAGGATGGGAACTGTTTTCTCCCATTTGTTTTTCTGCTGTCGCAAAATATTTCAATTTGCTTCAGAATTTCTTATTGACAAATCACCCTAACAGCCGTTGGGGGCAGGAGGGGAGCTTGTCACAGGATTGGCAGCTGAATGATGTTGGGGTTGGAGAAATAGCCCGGGACAGGGAAATGCCCAGGTGAAATTCTAGAGAGAGGCTGATTATGTGCAGCAGAGAGGCTGATGAGGGTCTTTGTCACTAGGAAAAAAGAAGATTATGCCAGAGACCTCGTCTTTCCTCTGCATGGGAACTACTCTCAAAGGGGTGTCTCAGGCTGGCCCCGCAGCTTGATGGTTAAGGGAGCTAGATCCCACCTGGCCAACCACAGTTCAAATCTTGGCCTCGGCAGCTTGAAAAACACATTCCAACAAGATAGAGAAATGAAGGAGAAAGGATTGTGGTATGACCACATCCCATTGGGAGGTGCTTTCTCTTTGTCTCTGTCTCTCTCTCTCTGGCACGCTTCCATACCCTCTGGTAATTTAAGTTTAAGAAGGGGATGCCTCTGTAGCAAGGACTTGCCCTGGGCAAAATTCAGAGGCAGGCAAAGGGAGTCCCGCTGCTCCTCTGCCCTCTGTGAACCAGGCCCCATGAGGAAGGTGCTTTCATCTGAACTCCAAGCATGGGGTCTCTGTAACTCTGCAGGGAGTGCCCTTGTACCACGTTAGACACACTAGTGTGTGGGACCAGCAGTTAGCCTAATGGCTATGACGCTGAACTCCCATGTGGCCGACCGCAGTTTGAGTCCCAGACCCGGTGGCTTAAATTCATGCCGGGCGCTTGTGCATGTGTGCCCAAGAGCCTGAGAGGAGAATGGAGGAGAAGGGATTGCAGTGTGGCCATCCTCCCTGGGGGGTGATTTCTCACTTTCTCTCTCTCTGTCTCTCTCTGTCTTTCTGGTGAGTGCACATGCCCTATAGCAAAAAACTCTCAAAAAACAAAACAAACAAACAAAAAAAAACACTAGTGTGAAGAGACCAGCACACAGATGGCATAATGGTTATCCCAGGTAATCGATCAGAGTTTGAGTCCCAGACCTGGTGACTTAAACTCATGCTGGGCACATGTGTGTGCGTGCCCAAAATCCTGAGAAGAGAAGAGAGGAGAATGGATTGTGGTGTGGGCATCCCCCCCTGGGGGGTGATTTCTCACTTTTTGTCTCTCTGTCTTTCTCTATCTCTTCAGCGAGTGCACACACCCTATAGCAAAAAATCTCTCTAAAAAAGAAAGATTAGTGGGAACCAGCAGTTAGCGTAATGGCTATGTCACTGGACTCCCACGTAGTCGACCGCGGTTCGCGTCCCAGACCCCGGTGGCTTAAACTCACGCCAGGCGCGTGTGCGTGCGTGCCCAAGATCCCGAGAGGAGAATGGAGGAGAAGGGATTGTGGCGTGACCATCCCCCCTGGGGGGTGATTTCTCGTTTTCCGTCTCTGTGTGTCTCTCTCTGTCTGTCTGGTGAGCACATGCGCCCTGTAGTGAAAACCTCTCCAAAAAAAAGAAAGAAAGGTTAGTGTGGAGCCCCAGGAGTGTGGTCTGAGTCTGAGTTATTCTACTAACTAGCTGTGTGGCCTTGGGCAACTGACGTGACTGCTCTGTGCCTCTTCCCTTATTTGTGGGGAAATTCGTACCTTCCAATGGAGCCAGCAGTCACCTAGTGGTAAAACGTGATGTGTGAAGTGACTGGCCCACGAGGAAAGGCTCCAGGTCTGTCAGACCTCCTTGAGTGTGGAACATGTGCCCGTGTTCTAGGGCTGGTTGAAGCTGGGGCTGGATCACAGGGTCAAGACCATAGAGGTCCCTCTCACTCATGAAAAAAATAAATGATCAATTTTTAATCTTTTTGTTTCATTCTCACCATCCTCAAAGAGCTGTTGTAATTATTAAATGAATGAATGCATATTAAATTAATGTGCGTTCTATGCTCAGCACATCATTAGCAACCAGGAAATGGAAGCTATTATTATTACTGTTATTATTCTATCAATTATCTGCTGCTGTGTAGCTAACTTACATTCTAAAACGTAGCGCCTTAAAGCCACTGGTTGGTTCTCCTGATCTGAGTTGGGCTCCCCAAGTCTTGGCTAGCCATTTGTGGTCAGGGGGTCAGGGCACCAGCTAGTCCTGAGTGGCGTCACTCACACGTCTGGAAGTTGGTTGTCTGACTGTTGGTGATGGAGGTGACAGGGCCATGTGCATCTCAGCCCCCAGAAGACCAGTCCAGGTTGTGACATGGCAGCTGGAGTCCGTGAAACTTAGACATCCCTCAGTCCCCAAGGGCAAGTCTCAATGTGTAAGCATTATTTGGGTCTGAGCTTGCATCGTATTTGCTAACGTCCCTCACAGCCAGGGTGAGACACAAGAATAGTGCAGCAGATTCAAGGGCTACAGAAAAGCTCTCCACTTCCCAATGCGTAAACCCACATTACAAGGATATAGATTCAAGAAGGGGAAGAATCCGAGGCCACTATGCAATTGGCCACAATTATTAGTATTATCATCATCACCATTTCACACTAGGCACTTACCTCATCCTACCTCATGTAAAGCTAGAGACGTGAAACACAAGTCTCACCAGCTTACCACTCCTTGAGGGTAGGATCTCATTACATCTTTTTTTTTCTTTTTTTGGAGAAGTTTTTGCTATAAAGCGCAAGTGCTCGCCAGATAGACAGAGAGACAGAGAGACAGAAAGCGAGAAATCACCCCCCAGGGGGGATGGCCACGCCGCAATCCCTTCTCCTCCATTCTC
>NW_006159727.1:1538140-1540352 GCF_000334495.1 Tupaia belangeri chinensis | reverse complement strand
ATGCGCCCGGTGTGAGTTTAAGCCACCGGGTCTGGGACTCGAGTCGCGGTCGGCTACATGGGAGTCCAGCGACATAGCCATTACGCTAACTGCTGGTCCCTTTTTTCTTTTTTCTTTTTTTTTAAATTTTCAGAGGGCATGCATTTTTGTCAGTGAGAGAAAAGCAGACAGAGAGAAAGAGAGAAAGCAACCCTCTATGGATCACGATCACGCTGCAATTTCCTCCCCTCTCTTTTTCCTTTTGGGGCTTTGGGCACACACGCACAACGTGCACCTGGTGTATTTTTCCAGCTGCTGGAGGGTGGGGTTCAGACCTCATAGTTGGCCATGTGTGATCCAGCTCCTTTAACCACTAGACCATGAAGCTGGCCCTCTGTGCATCTTCTGTAATAGGAATTATGTAAGTGTCATAATATAATTTGATCAAAAGAAACACAGGGTCGACAATGACACAGCAATAGAACATGCTCTGCAAAGCTGACCCACATGGGAAGGGTTCCAGGTTTGTATCTGGAGACCTCCCTGACTGTGCCAGGTATGTGCATGATCCTGGCTGACTGGAACTGGAGATGGATCACACCATTGGGACTCTATTGGGGGTGCTGTCTTTCTGTCTCTTTCACTCATGCAAAAGACTAATAAATAAACTTTATTTAAAAAAAAAATAGTAACAACTGGGGCCGGCAGGTGGCATGGTGGTTAAGGGTGCTGGACTCCCACATGGCCCACCACGATTCAAGTTCTGAGCCAATGGGTTGCTTTCTCACTCTCTCTCTTTCTCTCTTCTCTCTCTCGCTCTATCCCTCTCTGGTCAAATTAAAATAAATAAAGTTAAATTTTCAAATAATAATGACTTCCAGAAGTACATTCATACTGATGAGTTAAGTCATCGTAGTGGTGTGCTTCACAAAAAGTATTTGCATTCTGTGGCTTGACACAAGTAGAAGCTCCAGGTAGAATTTTAGGTGAGTGGCCATTTTTAAGAACAATCTCTCTCCTATATTGCTCCAATTGTACTCCAGACGACTTTCAACTCCACTTACAAGTTTGGGTATCCTGTCTCTGGCACCTGAGGAGAGAGGTAGTTGATAGGACTTTATCCACTGCTCAGGTCTTAATTGGTCATCCATGGGGTTCTGAACTTGATCCCCCCACTGACTCCAAGCATGCTTAGGAAGCGAGAGGAAGAGCTAGTAAACGTTCATTGGAATTGAGGAAAGCTATGAAGCCAAGTTTAAACTGGAACTGCAATTAGCCAACTGATGTTTATGAAGAAACTACTATATGGGACCAGCAGTTAGCGTAATGGCTATGTCGCTGAACTCCCATGTAGTCGACTGTGGTTCGAGTCCCGGACCCAGTGGCTTAAACTCAAGCTGGGCGCGTGTGTGTGCGTGCCCAAGATCCCGAGAGGAGAGTGGAGGAGAAGGGATTGCGGCGTGGCCATCCCCCCGGGGGGTGATTTCTCGCTTTCTGTCTCTCTGTCTCTCTCTGTCTTTCTGGCGAGTGCAC
The DNA here is from genome assembly GCF_000334495.1 of Tupaia belangeri chinensis. NCBI lineage: Eukaryota > Metazoa > Chordata > Mammalia > Scandentia > Tupaiidae > Tupaia > Tupaia belangeri. Next base: position 1,538,840 of record NW_006159727.1, on the reverse strand, counting down.
ACCCCCTATAGCAAAAACCACTCTCCCCCTCCCCAAAAAAAGAAAAAAGAAACTACTATGTGTCAGTAGCTGTATTGGACACTAGGAATACAATGAGGATCAAGACAGACAAAGTCTCTGCTCTCCTGAACCTCCCACCCTAATGTCTAATCCAAAGATCCAAAGAGAAAACAGGGAGTAGGGACTATCTCAGAGGAGAGGTTGCAAAGCCTTCAAGTCCTAAACACTGGGTTAGAAGGTGTGAAGTCTGTTCCATCTCAGCTACTCACAACTCCCGGCTCTCCCTCCAGGCACTGGGGACAGCTACAACATGGCAGACAAAACGGCGCAAACATCAGCCTCCTGGGTAAGAAACCTAGATATGCAAAGCAGGTATGTGGACCATGCCTTGAACTTCCTAAGCATTCACCTCTGTCACTGTTCACATTTACCTGTATGAGCTCATTTCATCTTCACAAAAACAGCACGACTATATTGGTGAGCTTTTGCTGCATAACAGACCATCATGAAACCTTAATGGCCTATAATAATCAACATCTATTTCTCAAGTATGGGCAGACTCCAGCTGATCTGGACTGGGCTGGGCTAGGCAGCTCTGCTGATCTTACCTGGGCATGTTCATGCATCTGGGTGTCAGCAGAGATGAACCGATCTAGGCTGGCTGGAGCAGGCGGCAGCTGGGCTCACTCAGATCTACCCC
>NW_006159727.1:1536102-1538130 GCF_000334495.1 Tupaia belangeri chinensis | reverse complement strand
GCAGGAATTTCCATATGACATGAGGAAGGAAGCCCCATTGCATAAGCCCACTTCAAGCACTGTGTGTCATACCTACTAACAGCCCATGGGCCAAAGCAAGTCACATGGCTAAACCCTAAATCAAGGAGCAGGGAAGTTCACTCTGTTCGCAATAGGAGGGTAGCTTTTGTTTGTTTGTTTTTTAAATTATTCATTTCTTCTGAGGGAATTGATCTTCCATAGGGTTTTCATGCTACAATCCACCTCCAGGCCCAGTCAGCCCAGATCGTAGATGTGTGCACCTGCCTGCCACGTGACCGGGAGGACTTGGGACACTAACGCGGGACTTTCTCATGTGAGTTCAACATCTTTTTTTTTTTTTAAGATAGATTTATTTATTTATTCATTCATTCATTCAAAGGTCTGAAGAATCCCAGCCGATAGGAATTCACCACAACGTCAGTACTATCATTAAGCACATTTAACAAACCAGGAAACTGAACACAGAAAGCTTAAAGTACTTGCCCAAGATAATACAGCTAGGAATTGGTGTTCCCAGACTTGACCTCACACCATCTGCTCTTACTCATTCCTCTTTGCCATTTAACTTCAGAGCTCTGGCTTACTGCAAAGATAAATCTAAGCGTATGGGATACGTGGACTAAAGCGCCTTCAGGAAATCCTCCATAAATATCTTTTTCTTTTCAGACTTTGACAGGCATGAAGCTACAGAGCATTCAAAGTTAGACCCCTGATCCAATACCCAGAGTTTGCAAATCAAGTGCTACCATTTGCATATGGAGCCCCATGTTTTAATAATTAACTGTACTAGGTTTTCACATTGAGGGAAGCAGAAGACCTGAGAAGGATGCTGCCTGACATGAGGCCTCTCTCCCCGCCTTCTGTGTTCAGGGGTAGGAGATGGTGTTGGAGGGATGGTTCTAAGGCAATGCCAAACCAAGGTTTTACTCAGAAAATTGGGTTAGTCCAGGCCAGCCCCATGGCCTAGTGGTTAAGGGAGGAGATCCCACATGGCCAGCCATGTAGTTTGAATCTCAGCCTCAGTGGCCTGAAAAACACCATAGGCACATGTGTATGCATGCCCCTGAGGATGCAGAGATAGAGGAGAAGAGATTGCAGCATGATCACACCCGACTGGGGATGCTTTCTCCCTCTGCCTTCCTCTGGTGAGCCCACATGCCATCTAACGCGTTTTCTACAAGTTAGAAAATTGTTTTGGTCCCTTTTAGCACAGAAGAGAAAAGGCAATTCCAGAGTTTCCACATGTGGAGTAATGTATTTTTTTTTTTCTGCAACCTCTCCTCTGAGATAGTCCCTACTCCCTGTTTTCTCTTTGGATCTTTGGATTAGACATTAGGGTGGGAGGTTCAGGAGAGCAGAGACTTTGTCTTGATCCTCATTGTATTCCTAGTGTCCAATACAGCTACTGACACATAGTAATTTCTTTTTTCTTTTTTTTTTGGGGGGGGGGGGGGGGGGGTGGGGGAGGTTTTTGCTATAGGGTGCATCGCTTGCCACAAGACAGAGAGAGAGAGACAGAAAGTGAGAAATCACCCCCTGGAGGGGATGGCCGTGCCACAATCCCTTCTCCACTTGGATTAATGTATCTTACCTTGGTGGGGGGTTCATAGATTAAGCACCATCCATTATTAAAAGCTTACACACCCCACCCAGAACTCTCCCTATAATAACAGGAGTGTTGAGAAACCCATCTGCGTCTATATCCAGTATCTGTGTAGGATCAGTCTATGATAAGTTGAGGTTGGAAAATTTGTAAAGCAGATGTCTATTTCACTCCTGAAAATTCTAGTAAAGAGCTCCAAAGCTGCTTCACTTTGAACCACAAAACCTCCTGGCATACCTTTCAAGAATATCTTGTGGGGGACCAGCAGTTAGTGTAATGGCTATGTCACTGGACTCCCACGTAGTAGACTGCGGTTCAAGTCCCGGACCCAGTGGTTTAAACTCACGCCAGGTGCGTGTGCGTGCCTGCCCAAGATCCCGAGAGGAGAATGAAGGAGGAGGGAT
>NW_006159727.1:1528009-1534153 GCF_000334495.1 Tupaia belangeri chinensis | reverse complement strand
GGAGTAATGTATCTTACCTTGGTGGGGGGGTCATAGATTAAGCACCATCCATTATTAAAAGCTTACACACCCCACCCAGAACTCTCCCTATAATAACAGGAGTGTTGAGAAACCCATCTGCGTCTATATCCAGTATCTGTGTAGGATCAGTCTATGATAAGTTGAGGTTGGAAAATTTGTAAAGCAGATGTCTATTTCACTCCTGAAAATTCTAGTAAAGAGCTCCAAAGCTGCTTCACTTTGAACCACAAAACCTCCTGGCATACCTTTCAAGAATATCTTGTGGGGGACCAGCAGTTAGTGTAATGGCTATGTCACTGGACTCCCACGTAGTAGACTGCGGTTCAAGTCCCGGACCCAGTGGTTTAAACTCACGCCAGGTGCGTGTGCGTGCCTGCCCAAGATCCCGAGAGGAGAATGAAGGAGGAGGGATTGCAGCGTGGCCATCCCCCTAGGGGGTGATTTCTCGCTTTCTGTCTCTCTGTCTCTGTCTGTCTGTCTGACGAGTGCACATGTCCTATAGCAAAAACCTCTCCAAAAAAGAAAAAGAAAAAAAAAAAAAGAGTATCTTGTGGCGAAATATAACCCTGGCTAGCTTCTCAGATAAGATAAGGGTCCTCCTTGAAGAAACTTCTACTCTTCTATGCTAGCCTCATCCCAGCTACTCCAAAGATGCACCCAGAAGCCTCCAACTCATATCTCTCCTGTCCCACAACCAGCCAGCAGGTACTAGACACAGTAATGTCATTTTCCCAAGAAGTCACAAATGCGGAACCGTTCACTTGGCTCCAGCTGGGAAAGTCTTAGGGATTTTCTGCAGCAGAAGTCAGTAGGGTGTGGTAGTTAAGGGCATGGCTTCTAGAACCAGGAGCATGAAGATGAGATCAATCTCTCCCCATCCCCTAACACTCCCTTCACTTTCCCTGTCTCTGTCTCTACTTCTGTTGGCCTTATTTTCCCCTGCCACACTCAGGTTCTTCCCACAGGAGACAATGACGGGAGCTGATAGTCCAAGTCCCCACCTTGCCACTTGCTATCAGAAAAGAAGAAAACCCCCCTCACTCTCCACCAGCACTCACTTTTCAGATCTCATAAAAGGTTCCTGATTGGCCCTGATTGGGTCATGTGATCACACTGAAGCATTCAGGTCAGACATGAGGAGAGTGTCCCATGATTGGCCAGACCTCGGTCACATGACCATTTCCCCCCACATCACAGAGGATGGTGAAAGAGAGGCTCTCCAACTGGAAGACTGGTGCAGGGCAGCCACTGTGAAGATCGAGGGCCCTTATGGGAAAGAGCTCTATAAAAGCTCATTGCTGTGCTGGCCATTAAAACGGGATGTTGTGGGACATTGCTTACCATATCATAATGTCTCTCAAATATGAGCGTACTTCAGAATCACCAGGAGGCTTGTTTAAACAGATTGCCGGGCCCCCACCTCCAGATACAAGAGTGTATATTCCTACCCAGTTCCCAGGTAACAATGATGATGGTGGTCTAGACAACGTTCTTGACAACTGTTGTCAAATTGCCTAGTACCCTCTCTAAAAACTCTAGTATCCATGGAGAAAGTTTGTCTCGCCTTAGCATTATACCATGATGAGTGTTGCTTCTGACCAATTGGCTCCTTTCAATTTGTGTAGACACATATATTTGTGTGAACCTTCTAAGTCACGTCTCTGTCTTTGGGCTGGCTGATGGAAAGCTCAGAGCTACCTGTGTCAAATCTATAGAGCCACAGAGCCTCAAGTTCATCCACTAACCCGAACTGTAGCTTCATCTATTTTTTAAAAAGAGGTTTTTCCTATAGGGCGTGTGCGCTCACTAGGGAGACAGAGAGAGACAGAGAGATAGAAAGTGAGAAATCACCCCTAGGGGGGATGATCACACCACAGTCCCAATCCTCCAATCTCCTCTTGGGATTTTTGGGCACACACACACACACACACACACACACACACGCCCAGCACGAGTTTTAAGCCACCGAGTCCGAGACTCAAACTGTGATCAACTATGTGGGAGTCCAGTGACATAACCATTACGCCATCTACTGATCCCATGTAGCTTCATTTTTGTACTTTCCTGCTTGGTGACCCTTCAGTCTAAAAGACGATTTGGTTGAACGTGATTGAAACCAACCTGAACTATATTAAGCTAAAAAGGAGAGATTCATGGTAAGGATGCTGGAGTGTTCTATGAAAGAAGAATGCAGTCAGGCTCAAGAACAGCTGGGGTGAGGGGCCACTCAATTCTCCCACCTCACATTTTGGTTTCTCTCTCACTTCCTCTTCATTGCCCTCTCTCACTACAGCCCAGCTTTCCCCACAGAGTGGAAAACAGTTGTGGTGGCTCCCGAGCTTGACCTCTTGAAGTCTGTCACCTGATCTGATGCCTGCTCCTATCTTAGGTTGAAACTCTGATTGGTCCAGATCAGGGAAGATACCTTAGCCTCAGATCAATCAGCTGTGGCAGGGATGGGGGTCACGTACAGAATGATTGCCCCGGAAGTAGACATGAGTTTGAGTTTGGGAGGCTGTAGTCCTCGTAAGCAGATGTTGGGAGGACAATCTCATAGGTGCCCACCTCATTCTTTGTCCTAATCAATTTTATTTCATCTTGATATCTTGTCTATATGAAGGTTAGCCATCCAGTATAATTTTCAGAGCGCTACAACTTAAGGGATAGACAGAAAGACAACCAGGGACGTGTAAATATTACATTAGTTGTGATCCTCATGGGGGGGGGGGGGGGCACAAAGGGTGGGCTAATAGATAGTCTAAAGCTTTGGTTCACATAATTATGAAGGCCACCAAGTCCGACTGGTGGGGCAGACCAGCAAGTTAGAGACCCAGAGAGAGCCAATGTTGCACTTTGAAGGCAGTCGGGCAGGGAGAGCTGCTGCTGTAGGTGAGGCTGAAGGCAGTCTGCTATCAACGTTCCTCTTGCTCTTGGAAGCAAGTGTTTTGTTTTATTCAGGCCTTCAGCTATTTGACTGAGGTTCCTCACATTAGGGAGAACAATCTGCTTCACTTGGTCTACTGATCTAAATGTTAATCTTGGGCCAGCCCTGGTGGTGCTACGGCAGTGTAACAGTTTATGAAGCTAAGGCCATATGAGAAGTTACTAGGTTCACATCCTGAGGTCTCCCTGTACACGTTGGGTACACACAAACATGCCCGGGATCCTGGCTAACTGAGGCTTGGGGTAGAATCATGGCACAAGGGTCCTGTTAGGGGTGCTTGCCTCCCCCCCACACACACCCTCTCTCATGGACTAAGTAAATAAACTTTAAAAATGTTTTGAAATGAAATAAATGTTCATCTTATCCCAAAACACTCTCACAGAAATACCCAAAATAATGTTTGATTAAATATCTGGGTACCCCATGGCCCAGTCAATTTGACACACAAAATTAACCATCCTAAAAGCTAGATGGTGGCACAGAGAGAAAACACAATGGGGCCGGCAGGTGGCATGGTGGTTAAGGGCACTGGAATCCCACATGGCCAGCTGCAGTTCAAGTCCCGGACTTGCTTGGCAGCTTGCTTTCTCACTTTCTCTCTCTCTCTCTCTCTCTCTCTCTCTTTCTCTCTCTCTCTGTCCCTCTCTGGTCAAATTAAAATAATAAACTTAAATAAAATAATTGTAAAAAAAATCAATACAACACAATGCTTTGTGAGGCAATCCCACAAGGGAAGGTTCCTGGTTCGTGTCTGGAGACCTCTGTGAGTACCCCAGGCACATATATGCCCGTGATCCAGAGCTGGCTGAAGGCTGGAAGTGGCTCACAGCATCAGAACCCAGTTGGAAGTTCTCTCTCTCACACACAGAAGAAATAAAGAAACTTTTTAAAACTAACCATTAGCGATATCATTTTTAAATGGGCACGAATTACATTTTATGGCATTTGTAAATCCCTAGCCCCTAGACCAATGCCTGTCTCAGGATAAGAACTCAGCAAATGTTTAATGAATGAATGAATGATCAATGATATTTTCAATGTCCTAGGAGAAGCTTTGCCATTTAAAGGAACCCTGAGGTTAGGCCCTCTGTAACGGAATGTGAGGAATTACACCCTAATTCACTCAACTTGCAAGTTCTGAGTGTAATTTATGGGGTCTCCTTAATGCCTTCAGTAGAGAGGTTTGGTGGTTTTAAGTTTCTTTCCTCCTCAGATGACTGGGGCTATGATGGAGACACATACTTCTGTGACAGAGAAAATCATTGAACCCCCTACTTAGATTTAGGCCCAGAATTCCAGGCTCCCTGGGATTCTGTCCAGGTGGTCTGAGAAGGAGACTGGACCAATTGTCCCCATTTAAAGCCAAGAGGCAGGCTTCACCTTTCTTGGAGCTGCCATGTGGCAGGTGACCCATCCTTTTGATGTCCCAGGAAAATCATCGAACCAAGGAACTTTCTTTTTTTTTTTTATAATTATTTGTTTTATTTTATTTATTCATTCATTTTTTAGTTTGAGCAGAGAGAGACAGAGGGTGAGAATGAGAGAGAGAGAGGAAGTGAGAGAGAGAGAAAGGAGGGAAGAAAGCAAGCCACCAGATTCAGGACTTGAACCCTGGTCGGCCATGTGGGAGTGTCAAGCGTCTTAACCACCATGCCACCTGCTGGTCCCTACCAAGGAACTTTCTAATCCCAGGTCTGCCTCCTGCATTTGGCCAGAACTGGAGGGGTGGGGGCATACATTCTAGAGATGAGTTGCCAAAGGTCTTAGTTTCTTTCTTTCCCCTCCAGTTGAGAGTCTCATACAGTCAAAGTTTATGGCTAACCACATTTGAAGGTGGTTCCAAAACCACAACCACGATAGAAGGCATTTGCAGAAATCCTCTGCAAATGCAATCAAATCTTACACTGAGGGGAACCAGCAGTTAGCGTAATGGCTATGTCGCTGGACTCCCACGTAGTCGACTGTGGTTCTCGTCCTGGACCCAGTGGCTTAAAACTCACGCCGGGCGCGTGTGCGTGCGTGCCCAAGATCCCGAGAGGAGAATGGAGGAGAAGGGATTGCAGCGTGGCCATCCCCCCAGGGGGTGATTTCTCAACCGGGAAGTCAGCAGTTCCCTGGGCCTCAGTTGCCTCATCTATCAACTGGAAATGATGAATACAGCCTAGTGTTGACTGAGATCATCCAATAGCAGTAATGCATTTTTGTTTCTGTTTCCCTGTAGCTTGCTGTAGGGTATATGCACTTGCAGGAGAGACAGAGAAGGAAAGTGAGAAATTACCCTCCAGGTCCTCCCCTCTCCTCTCAGAATTTTGGCACATGCACCCGACAAGGATTCTTAAGCCACCAGGTTCAGGATTCGAACCACTCAGTGGGCCACCTGGAATCCAAGCACCTTGCCTAATCTCCCTGCCACCTGCTGACCTGATCGTTCAATATCAGTGTTTTGTTTGTCAAGTACCCACTAGATATCAAGCATTGATATCTAGTGCCCTTATGGACCTTTTAGGAAAGTAAGCCAGGAATCACTGAGACGCGCCTGAAGCAGTAGGTCCAGGTCAGCAGCCATCACCATGACCAGCGGGTAGCAAGGATCCCCATCAGATCTGACCTGTGGTCACAGTCCGGAGTTCAGAGGGACAGTTGTCACTACCTTTGTGACTTTACCTGCTCTACTAGATACAGGTATGCAGCCACCATGGCAAAGAGGAAATACTCCAGCCTTTCCTTCCTCCGACCTCTGACCCACTGCTCCCAATTGGCTGAATTCGGACACTCGGCCCGCCCATTGGCCAAACCCAACTGAAAACTAGCCAGCAATGGGGTCCTGTCAGTCCACAGAGCTCGGTCTCGAGGATGCCAAAAACTGGGAGACGGTTGACTGGATCTCAGAGGCAAACAGGACCACCAGAACACGCCTATACCGTGCTGTCTCTTCTGAAGACACCACTGGACATCAGCTGTGTCCTTTGCAACAGCGGTTCTCATCCCCGTATGCGCTCAGAACCCCGAGAAGGGTTTCTTCAGCATCGATAGCTGAGCCCCACCCAGAGCGGCTGATCTGGCAGGTCTGGAGTGGGACCTGAGAATGTGCATTGCTAACAAATTCCCAAGGGCTGCCGATACGCAGGTCTGGGGGACCACACTGTGAGACCCACTGCCTTCTTCTTCTTTTTCTTCTT
>NW_006159727.1:1526754-1527990 GCF_000334495.1 Tupaia belangeri chinensis | reverse complement strand
TTTTTGCCCGAGAATTCCAGACAGCAGCTTCTGGTCTTCCTTACTCTGCATTTAATGAGGTTCACTATGCCCCCAGGGCAACCATCTGCAGTTCCCATCACCTGGCAGCCACAGGGCCAGGACCCTGCCAGCCACATGCCCTCACCTAGTCTCCCTCGTACTCACCCTGTCCTTCCTCTCCTCAGGCCTTATCCTCTGCCTGACTCTTGTTAAGGCTCCTAGGCCTGCCCGCCTCGTCTTCCCACTGCTGGCATCACATGTGGACACATGTATGCGCGCACACACACATGCACAGACACACAGAGGCACACAAACTCCGATTAGCTGCACCTGGATGTCTGACCGTTTCCTAGGGGAAAATGAGTCAACCACTTGTTGGGGCCCTGTGACTTCGTATGGTCATTGTGGCCTAGAGGTCACAGTGCCTGGTCATGCGACATTGCCTCTCTGCAGGCAGTCCTGCCACTCAGCGGCAACCCTTGACATCTTTGTTTTAGTGAAAATGAACATGAAATGCTGCTGGGTCCCTGCCAAGTGTGGCCAACTGTGCCCCCCTCATCGGCTTCCTGATGGGCTGAGGCCGTCAGAGAGCTGCTTTGCCCTTCTGTCTGTCCTCGCCCAGCTCTTCATCCGACCCCAATGCTTTCCTCACCTTTGTACTTTGATGATTTCATTTCAGCAGTGGCTCCACTCTTCCACCTTCCCTAGGCTGCTGCTAGAGTAAGATATGAGAAGTCCCAGGGCGTTCACAGGGAGAACGGCCTCCCGTGAGCATGTGTGCCTCAGGTCCCTTCTTTGGGAGGTTCTCATCGATGTTCATGCCGTTCTAGTCTGGCCCTTGCTCCCATCATCCTTCGTTGCTTCCCCAACCCCAAGCCACACGGCAGCAAGGGACCAAGTCCTAACCAGTCAACACAGGCCTTTCCCCTGGATGTAGGCCTTGGTCTAGGGCAGGACCTGGGTGCCAAGGAGGGGTAATCAGACTGGTTTCCTGGAATGGGCACAGACACGGGAGCAGCAGTGTGCTAGAGGCCTCTTGCCGCCGGCTCAGGAGAGTAGCTTGAAATCAATCATAGTGAGAATATTTGCACCACAGACAAGTCGGCAAATGTTGAAATCTTGGGAAAGAGAAGCTCTGTTTCCAGAAAGGTTACTGAACTGGGAGGATAGGAAGGCATGCCACTTCTTGGGCAGAAACGGAAAGTAGCTTGCAACGGCAACAGAGTGAAGGCAATG
>NW_006159727.1:1520281-1526688 GCF_000334495.1 Tupaia belangeri chinensis | reverse complement strand
AGATCGGCATGCTATGCTGTGCACTCCTAGATCCAACCGTGCTTGAACTCCATACCAAGTCACTTACAGAAAACAGAAATGACATTTTGCATTCATGGATTGCAATGGAGTTTTTCCCCTGCAAAGCTGCCTAAAGTACCCTGACTAAAACAGAGCTTGGGAGAAAATATCTTGTCCATGGGAATTCTTGGAATTATCACCACCAATCAGGAAGCTTACTGAATCCAAAAAGGGGTCAGTCTTCCCATGAGTCCAAGCTGGAAGCTGGAACCTGATCAGTCAGAATGTGGAGCTAGTGTTAAGACTCACACCTTCGGGACCAGCAGTTAGCATAATGACTTTGTCACTGGACTCCCACGTAGTCGACCGCGGTTTGAGCCCCGGACCCGGTGACTTAAAACTCACGCTGGGTGTGTGTGTGTGCGTGCCCAAGATCCTGAGAGGAGAATGGAGGAGAAGGGATTGTGGCATGGCCATCCCCCCTGGGGGGTGATTTCTCACTTTCTGTCTCTCTGTCTCTCTCTCTCTGTCTGGTGAGCGCACATGCCCTATAGCAAAAACCTCTCAAAAAAAAAAAAAAAAAGACTCACACCTTCAACTTGGCTGTGAGGAGGAGGGTGGGGCACAGGGTCCAGTCCCAGTGCCCCAAGGGGGGTGGAGCCAGGCTTCCTCCAGACTCAGACAATTCCCTAGCACCAAGCACCACTGCCACCATCATGAGACAGAACTTGAATTTCCTTTGTTTTGTGACTCTGAGGATGCAGGTGATTGGCCCCTTTCCAGCCAGGAGATGTCCAGATCCGCCCATTCTGCTGGTCCTGCCGGTCCGAGCCAGCTCTGCACACCAGCCAGCCGGTCATCCTCTTCATCCCACCCTGGGGAGCAGAGAAGCTATTCCGGCACCTTTGCCCTGGAACAAGATGGTATGCTGCAGGCACCTGGCAACTTCCGCTCCAAGGGACACCCATGCCATCCAGGCCTCAAAGGTTCCAGTTGCTATTAGAACTTTTAGAGACTCGGCCATCCCTACAGTGCCCGGCTGTGTTATTTCTGCCCCTCCCCATCTTTTGCCCCTGATCATGAATACCCCCGCTTTTGCTACAGAGTAGCTGCCCCTCCACCAGTCTTTTTCCCTAAAGTGGTCGACCTTGAAACTCTGACACCAAAGGCTCCGTGGGTGCTCCTTCTAGGACAGAGAGGAATAAGAGGGGGAACTGGGGCTCCCACTACAGCCCAGCTTGTGCAGGGGCTTCAGGAGGTGAGCCACCCTTCCCCCACTCCTCCGCAGCCCCACCCCAGGCTTGTTTTCTTTTCCTGAGCGATTTTAGGTTCCCATCTGTCATCTTAGGTCATTAATCCCGAGCCAGAAGGCCAAAGAAGGCTACCCCACATAGCCAACCCATTAACTAATTGCAAGTGGTGCCCACATCACATCATATTAATCCACTGAAGCAGCCCCGTCTCCCGCGCCTCTCTTCCTGAGTTGTGCTGATAAAAATGACAAGCCACCTGCTACTGGCCTGGATGGCACTGCTGTGATGGATGGTCCAAGTCCTGAAAGGGTGGGGTCAGCCGCAGAGATTCCTGTGTCAGGTCGAGGCGGGGATGGAGTGGTGGGCAGGAGTGAGTAGCCAGCTGCCGGGGTCATTGTTTCCCTCACAGAACAGGATTCGAGACTTCCTGTATTCCCAGATACCACTGGCCACGTCTGGCCACCACAGATCAGCACTCGGAGATGTCAGGGCCTCTAAGAACAAGGACAGGTGGAAAGGCTGGGGAGGCCCCCAGCCTCCTCCCTCTAGCAATTATTCTGTCTCTCCGTCACTAGTCACTGAGTCAGCAAGGTCAAGGAGACTGGCTTTCAACTGACCACCCACAGTCTGCAGGGGAAAACCTTCTTCCTGACAGGTGGCCCTTGAATGCAGGTGGTCTCCAAAAGCTTCCTGTCCCCTCCAGTAGAGGCTTTGAGGTCACACAGCCCCGCCAGCCCCATAGAGGGACTGTCTGGAGACCAGTTCCCAGCAGGGAGTGCAGCAAGTCTGGACCAACACACCCCGCCTCTCCACTTCCAGAATCGGAATAAATCGGCTGATTGACAAACCTCTCTCATGCATGTGCACCAGGCCCATGGGTTGACCGTGGCTACAGTTGCAGTCAACTGACCTAATCCATTGCTTTTATTTATACCGTATTCCACTTTCCATATGTGGAGTTAGGGCCTCCTGGATCTGCTATGCAAATTAGACACAATGATTTGCAAATGAGCCAAGGCCTGGCACTTTCTAAAAATGATCATTAAGAAGGTTGCCACCCTGCCACTGGGGTAGGAGGAGGGAGGCTGGAAGGGAAGAAATGAAGGCGGGTGATAGGAAGCTTCCTTCCCTACAGGACCCTCCGCTGACCCTGCCTTCCTGAACCCCACATCTCCACTCCATTGGTGGGAGGTGACAGACATATGCATCTTAGGAGAGAAAAATGCTGGTAGCAGAGTTGGACAAGGCCCAAGGGGATGTCCAATTTCAGAGTAACAAGTGGTCATGGCATGGCTAGCAGCAGCTATCCACACGGAGTCCCACGGCCCACTGCCTCAACCTACTAGCTAGAGGCTTTTCTCTTTCAGGGGCTGGGGAAGTCATGGATGGTGAGTTCCTAGGGGTTTTCTTTAGGGCAAGTAAGACCCGTAGGCTGCTCCATAGGATAATCAGGAATCCAATAGAGCAGAACAAGCCTCATACCACCAACTCTGGGCTTAGGTTGAAACATTATAGTTCATAACCCTACAACTTTGCAGAGCAACATTCTCCTTCATTCTCCCCTCAAAAAGCCCTTCAGGGGACAGCCCCGTAGCGCAGCAGTTAAGGGAATTGGATCCCATATGGCTGACCATGGTTCAAGTCTCATCCTGGCAGCTTGAAAAACACCAGGCACGTGTGCATGCATGCCCCAAATCCTGATAGGATGGAGAAATGAAGGGAAAAAAAGAATGTGGCATTATCACATCCCACTGGGGGGGGAGGGGGTCCTCTCTTTCTTTCATGCATGCGCACGTTCACCCTCTGGCAATAAAGGAGTTAAATAAATAAAACCAAAAACCCTTCAGGCAGATGGGTTTGTTTAACATTAAGCAAGCTGAGCCTAGCTTAGGTTTTTTTTTTTTAGAATTATTTTATTTCACATTATTTATTTATATATTTATCCATTTATTTCTTTTAAATTTGACCAGAAGGGGACAGAGAGAGAGAGAGAGAGAGAAAGCAAGCCTCCAGGTCTGGGACTCGAACCACGATCGGACATGTGGGGGAGTCCAGGGCTCTTAACTACCATGCCACCTGCCAGCACTCCCAAGCCTAGCTTGGTCTTTTTCTTTTTTGGGGGGAGAGATTTTCACTGTAGGGCGCATGCGCTTGCCAGACAGACAGAGAGAGAGACATAGAGACAGAAAGTGAGAAATCACCCCCCCAGGGGGGATGGTCACTCCGCAATCCCTTCTCCTCCATTCTCCTCTCGGGATCTTGGGCACGCACGCACACGCGCCCGGCGTGAGTTTTTTAAGCCACCGGGTCCGGGACACGAACCGCGGTCGACTACGTGGGAGTCCAGCGACATAGCCATTACGCTAACTGCTGGTCTCAAGCCTAGCTTGGTCTTTAACCATGACCCACAGCTTGGAAGTCATGGTATGGATGATGCCAAGTGAGAACTTTCAAATCTGAATCTTTCTCAGGAACTCCAAGTGGTACATTCCTTGCGGGCTGCCAAGTACAGTGCCACAGGCATCCTGGAAACTGAGTCACCTCTGTCTAGCCAGATGGAGGCCAGAGGGGACACTTAGACATTAGACGTGGGCAAGCACCACCCTGCAAGATCCTCTTTGCCATACCCGTTAACCCTTCTAGTTTCCCCTGCTTTGGTTCTTGCAGCCCTACTGGGTTGTCTTCTGGTGTGGTATTCCAGAAAGAAACCTCATTTTTAGTTCAAAGTTCTGTATATTCATTTGAAACCAATGTCTTACTTCTTTTTTTTTTTTTTAATACGCTGGAGAAAAGAACATGTAATCCCAGCTTTTCCAAAGACAAAGCAGGAGACTTCAATAACAAAGTTTTATTTCTCTTTCCAATCAGAGAAAGCTGTCTTTTTTTTTTATTTTTTTTTCCAAGTGTCCTTGTTTATTGTTCTGTTTCTAAGAATATGCAGAGGAGACCTCTTCGGGGAAGCAAGCATTCTTTCACGAAGAATCTCAAAAATGGCATTCAGAATATTTTGCCAATAGTTAGGAAAACGTGGGCTGGTTCCCGACATGCAAATCGTGGTGCCTGACATCAGGAATGATATGGCGAGTTGTCCCTGACAAATAAGATCATGTTTGCAGAAGTTTTTTTAATAAAAATAAGTACAAGATCTTGAAGAAGATAATGCCAGATTTAACCCCAAAAGTGCCTGGTTTGCATTAAGAACCCATGCAACCCCTTGTTACCCTTCCAGCTCTCCATGCAAAGCCACATCCCCTTTGACTCCTGTCTTGATGTGATTCATTAGGGACAAACCACCTTTGGGGAGCAGGTGATGTTTTTAATTACTGTGTCCCGTTCACTTCTGTATGGTCTCATTACCCTGCCAGCAGATACTTACAAACATGGCTGCTTTGGGGGAGTTCCCTGTGATCTCCAGAAGGACTACAACTGCTAATGAATACCAGGTGGGCCCCCAGCCAAGGGGCCCGCTGATTATCAATCCAAGAAACATCCAGACTCAGAAACAAATGAGCTGGCAGGGAGACCAAACACTGTACGAATGCGGGGAACAACACAGGGGAGCGAAGCCACTGTGACAACTTCAGGAAGGCGATGGAGAGGGGAGATCAACTTTCATTCTAGCAGAACGTTTGTGGCTGTTAACAGACAAGGCAGCTGTGTCGGTGGGAGCAGAGAACGCCATTCAGTTGGAGGTCCTAGGGCTAGGTCTGCAGCCCATCAGGGAAAGAATGAGCAGATCCTAAAAGGGTACATTTTTTTCCCTGGAGGTTCTCCTTACTTAGGGAGCCAATGTTTGTCCCCCTGCCATTATCGTCTCAGCTTGGAATGACTTGTCTCACCCTCGGCACCTTTGCAAATCTACTCTGCCTTTCCAAGGCCAGAGCAAATTCCATTCCCTCCAGCTAGACGGCCCTGACCAATAGCAATTTTAGTTACCAAACATTGGTTCCGTTCTTTCTCTGTGCCATGCATCAGGCTAGGAATGGCAAAGCACATGGGTGCTGGGGGGATGATTCTGTGCCAGTTGCTGTCCTGAAAGAAAAGCTGGGAAGACTGATCTGGAAAGGAATATTCCAAGGAAGTGGAAACTCAATAGCCTCAAGGGCTAGTCCACTCTCTGAGAGAATCGTCATGTTCTGCCTTGCCACCTGCTCTTGCAGGCATCTTTTTAAAAAAAAAAATAATTATTTTATTTTAGTTTTATTTATTCATTCATTTATTTTAATTTGACCAAAGAGAGACCCAGAGAGAGAGAGAGAGAAAGTGAGTTAGTAAGCCACCAGGTCCAGGACTTGAACCATGGTAGGCCATGTGGGAGTGTCCAGCGCTTTAACCACCACGCCACCTGCTGGTCCCGCAGAGTCATCTTGATCTGAGATTTTATTCTAAAATTGTTTCAGACATATGCCTTGGGGCAGAGATGGGCAAATGCTCACCAAAACTGTTTCCTCTTCCTGGGCACGCAGTTGACTTAGTATCGAAGCCACCCCACCTCCCCATTTTTGAGAGATTTTGGCTATAGGCCATGTGCGCTCACCAGATAGACAGGGAAGCAAAAAGCGAGAAATCACCACCCAGCGGGGATGGCCATGACACAATCCCTTCTCCTCCATTCTCCTCTCGGGATCTTGGGCACGCACGCACATGCGCCCAGTGTGAGTTTTAAACCCAGGTCCGGGATTTGAACCGCGGTCAACTACATGGGAGTCAAGCGACATAGCCATTACGCTAACTGCTGGTCCCACTTTGAATGCATATTTTGAGGATGGTAGAGCCACAAGGTAATAGGAGCCTGATGTGCCAAGACAGGTCTCCTAAAAGCAGAGTCTGAGTAGGGGGTTCCTATACAATGGGCTTAGAGGTAGACTGTTCCCAGGGTAAACCTGCAAAGAAGTAGGAGAAACAGGATGAGGCAGGGGAAGCTTCTAAGCAAACAGGTAGCTTAAGATAAAGTTTAGCCTCTAATCTACAGGGAGCTCGGGAGTGTGAGTGGCTTCAAGGCGTTGTATCTACTTAAGACCCAAGAGCCAGGCATTTGTACCACTCTATTAGTCAATCATTGGTTATGGGCTGCCCCCAGGGCTACTTGTTTTCTCAGGCATTTCTGGGTAGAGTGGCTGCCTGTCAACTCAGGGCAAATATCTGAAAAAAGGG
>NW_006159727.1:1514709-1519275 GCF_000334495.1 Tupaia belangeri chinensis | reverse complement strand
ATCTTTTCAAGAGTTATTTTATTTTAGTTTTATTTATTCATTCATTTATTTTAATTTGACCAAAGAGAGACCCAGAGAGAGAGAGAGAGAAAGTGAGTTAGTAAGCCACCAGGTCCAGGACTTGAACCATGGTAGGCCATGTGGGAGTGTCCAGCGCTTTAACCACCACGCCACCTGCTGGTCCCGCAGAGTCATCTTGATCTGAGATTTTATTCTAAAATTGTTTCAGACATATGCCTTGGGGCAGAGATGGGCAAATGCTCACCAAAACTGTTTCCTCTTCCTGGGCACGCAGTTGACTTAGTATCGAAGCCACCCCACCTCCCCATTTTTGAGAGATTTTGGCTATAGGCCATGTGCGCTCACCAGATAGACAGGGAAGCAAAAAGCGAGAAATCACCACCCAGCGGGGATGGCCATGACACAATCCCTTCTCCTCCATTCTCCTCTCGGGATCTTGGGCACGCACGCACATGCGCCCAGTGTGAGTTTTAAACCCAGGTCCGGGATTTGAACCGCGGGCAACTACATGGGAGTCAAGCGACATAGCCATTACGCTAACTGCTGGTCCCACTTTGAATGCATATTTTGAGGATGGTAGAGCCACAAGGTAATAGGAGCCTGATGTGCCAAGACAGGTCTCCTAAAAGCAGAGTCTGAGTAGGGGGTTCCTATACAATGGGCTTAGAGGTAGACTGTTCCCAGGGTAAACCTGCAAAGAAGTAGGAGAAACAGGATGAGGCAGGGGAAGCTTCTAAGCAAACAGGTAGCTTAAGATAAAGTTTAGCCTCTAATCTACAGGGAGCTCGGGAGTGTGAGTGGCTTCAAGGCGTTGTATCTACTTAAGACCCAAGAGCCAGGCATTTGTACCACTCTATTAGTCAATCATTGGTTATGGGCTGCCCCCAGGGCTACTTGTTTTCTCAGGCATTTCTGGGTAGAGTGGCTGCCTGTCAACTCAGGGCAAATATCTGAATAATGGTGCAGCTGTGAGCGATTAGCAGCCAACATTTACAGTAGCAGCAGAATGGGTGCCAGCCTAATAAAGCGAAACTGTAAAGGCTGTAGTACCATCTACTACAATGGACCCCTGAATGACTGCCTGGAGCAGAGCCTCCACCTGCATTTGCTTATTACATGAACAAGAAGGATTCCTTTATTGGGTTAAGCCACTGGAATTGTGGATGTATTTGTTACAGCAGCTAGATGTTACATATCTAGTCCATCTTGTAAACTCGAAGTTGGCCACTTTTACTGTAGAGGACCAGTTTTGTCACTATTTTCAGCTTCATGGGCCATATGGTCTCCGTCACTACTACTGGCCAGATTTGTCTTGTGAACTATACTTTGCCAACCTCTATCCTAAACTGTAACCCTCAAGAGTAGAGAGGATGTCTTAGAGTTCTTTCTTTTTCATTTAATCCTAGGACAGAACTTTACTTATACAACACAGCTCATTCAAACAAATTGGACAGCTCAGTAGTGCAGTGGTAACACACTACTCAAGTGATGCCGAATCCATATGGAACACTGTAAGTTCAGTTCCCTGGTCGCCCTATACATGCTGGTGCAAGTACCCCTGATTCTGGCTTGCTAGGAAGGCTGGCACTGGGTGGATCACAGTGTGAGACCCTTTAGGCATGCTCCTCTCATGAAAGAAAGAAATATACTTTTTTTGGGTTTTTTTGAGAGGTTGTTGCTATAGGGCACGTGCTCTTGCCAGAAAGACAGAGAGACAGAGAGACAGAAAGTGAGAAATCACCCCCCCCGGGGGGGATGGCCACGCCGCAATCCCTTCTCCTCCATTCTCCTTTCATGATCTTGGGCACACACGCACACGCGCCCGGTGTGAGTTTAAGCCACCGGGTCCAGGACTTGAACCATGGTCCTAGGAGTCCAGTGACAGTCATTACACCAACTGCTGGTTCCAATAAATATATATTTTTTAGGAAAACCCAATTGACTGATCTGAAAATTAAAAAATAAAAGTAAGATTGTGGTTGTGGTCATTGCTTTTCATTTGACTTCAACTCGAATGACCACAGAGGGCTGACTTTCTGGGTCTGGTAGAGATTTTACTGGTTTCTGCTCCCCATGCCTGTCTAAAGTCTGTCTCTCCAGTGAGAACAAAAGTTGGCTGGAGAGATGAGCAAAATCCAGTATCACAGCAGGGGCAGTGCTGACTGTGGAGAGCCCAGGCACGTAGAAGCATCAGCACCATCGTGTCCTAGAATATTTGGGTCATTCATTAAAAGGCCATCCATTCAGTGCTTAAGTCCTCCCTGCTACAGTCTGATATGTCCAGTTTAATAGGTAAATATAGCAGGCATAGCCTGAGAAGGACATGGTAACCAGAGGCTCACATCCACATGCAATGACAGTCTGACTCACTCCACCAGGTAAGCTGCCTAGACCAGCAAAGGTGCTATGGGAGCGTGCAGAGAAGCTAGAACAGGCAGGGAGATGATGAAGATTAGTTATGGCCGCAGGTTTAACTCTCCTTTCGTTTCCCAGAAAATAAGGCCAGCTGGAATCCTCGAGAAAGACTTCTCAAATGAGACAAATTTACTCATGAAGCAAGTGAATCTCACCAACATAAAGGGAGAGAGTCTCAAGTTAGGGCCAACACTCTCATCCCTCAGCAACTGGACTATCCACTGTTGAGCAGGCTACTCAAGTGATGCCAAATCCATATGGAAGATTGTAAGTTCAATTCCCTGGTCGACCTGCTCATGCTGAGTGCACAGCTGGGTCCTTCACTAGTGTGGTCCTTGGTCACAAAAATCTGTCCTGCCCAAGTTTATGTTTCCCTTTCAGGCTAGTAGAAGATACAAGGGCCTGGCCTCCTCCCTTCAATTTGGGACAAGTCTAAAGGGCCAACCTCACTCCAGAGCTCCCCATGTCTACTGAGGCCTAATTAGAATTGGTGTATAGGTCAGCCTCCCCGGCCTACCTTCTTTAAATCTGGCCAGTAGCAAGACCAGCAGGTGACATGGTAGTTAAAGCAATTGGAGTCCCATGTGGCCAACTGCAGTTGGATCCCCAGCCCTGGCAGCTTGAAACTCATCCCAAGCACAGGTGCATGCATGTCCAAAATCCCTAGAGGAGAATGGAAGAGAAGGGATTGTGATGTGGCTATCCTTCCTGGGGGGTGATTTCTCACTTTCTGTCTCTCTGTCTCTCCAGCAAGTACACATGCCCTATATAGCAAAATTCTCTCAAAAAAAAAAAAACAAAAAAAAATTCACAAAAAAAAAAAAAACAAAAAAACAAACAAACAAAAAAAACCCCCCAGCCAGTAGCAGTGGCAAAGACCACATGGTTTGTGAAACTCAAAATATTGATAATCTGGTCCTCTATCGCAAAAGTGGTCAACTTGTAGTTTAGGATATTGACTAGATGTGTGATTTGTCAGATACTAGCTGCAGTTATAAATAAATCCAAAATTTCAGTGGCTTAACCCAATAAAGAAATCTTTCTCATTCATGTTACATTCAAATGCAGGTGGAGGCTCTGCTCCAGGCAGTCATTCAGTCATTGTGGTAGATGCTACTATGTCCTTTTCAGTCTCCCTTTTTTAGATGCACCTCTTGATATACTCCCAATAAATCTTTTGTAGAAAGAAATTGACAAGCCAGTCCTAAGTTATATGAAGATGTAAAGGAACAAGAATAGCCAAAACAATTGTGAAAAGAATAAAGCTGAAGAACTTATACTTCCTGGCTTAAAACATACTACAAAGCAGGGCTGATGGGTGGCATGGTTCTTAAGGGAACTGGACTCCCACATGGTCAATTGCAGTTCGAGTCCTGGACCTAGCAGCTTGCTTTCTCACTTTCTCTCAATCTCTCTCTCTCTCTCTCTCTCTCTCTCTTTATCTCTCTTTCTCTCTTCTCTCTGGTCAAATTTAAGTAAATAAATAAATAAGTTAAATGAAATAATTCTTTAAAACAAAACTAACATACTACAAAGTTATGGTAATCAAGACACTCTGTGATCTATCAGAGGGTAAACATATCTATCAGTGGAATAGAATCTAGAGTCAGAAAGAAACTATTACATTGATGGTCAGTTAATTTTTTTTCTTTTCTTTTTTTTTTTTTTTTTTTGCTAGAGGGCACATGTACTTGCTAGAGAGAGAGAGAGAGTGAGAGAGAGAGAGACATAGCCATTATGCTAACTGCTGGTTCCCAGTTAATTTTCACCAAAGTTGCCAAGGCTAGTCAATGGGAAAGGATAGTCGTTTCAATAAGTGATGCTGTGATTATTGGACAGCCACATGCAAAAAGATCCTTACCTCTCACTATGCACAAAAATTAACTCAAAATGTATCATAGACCCATTTGTAAGAATAAAATTATAGGGGCCAGCAGGTGGCGTGGTGGTTAAGGCACTGGACACTCCCACATAGCCAACCACAGTTCGAGTCCCAGACATGGTCGCTTACTTTTTCACTTTCCCTCTCTCTCTGTCTCTCTCTGGTCAACCTTAACTAAATGAATGAATAAATACTTATTTTTAAATAAGATTAAAATGATAAAACTTATAGAAGGAAAAATAAGAAAA
>NW_006159727.1:1510499-1514678 GCF_000334495.1 Tupaia belangeri chinensis | reverse complement strand
TGTGGCCTTAAATTAGCAAAGAGTGCTTAGTTATGACACTAAAGGTGCAATCCATAAAATAAAAAAACTAATAAATTGGACTACATCAAATTAAAAAATTTTTGCACTTCAAAAGACATGGTTAAGAAAATGAAGACAAGTCATACACTAGGAGAATAGAGAATACATTTTTTGAATCCTTTATTCAATAAAGATCTTGTATCCGGAATACATAGATATGTGTGTGTGTGTGTGTGTGTGTGTGTGTGTATATATATATATATAATTTTTTAAGAGAGATTTTTTTTTCTACAGGGCACATGTGCTCACCAGAGACACAGAGAGAGACAGAGAGAGAGAAAGTGAGAAAACATCCCCCCAGGGGGAATGGCCACACCACAATCCCTTCTCCATTTCCTTCTCGGGATTTTGAGCATGCATCCACATGCGCCTGGCATGAGATTCAACCCACCAGGTTCAGGGCTCAAACCATGGTCAACTATGAGGGGGTCCAGCACCTTAACCACTATTCCACTTGCTGACCCCAAATATATAGATATAGATATGGGCGTCCTGTGGGGGGGTGTTTAAAAACCCTTAAACTTCTATAAGGCAAACAACCCAATTTTTTTAATGGGTACAAAATTGGAGTAAGGAGGCCTGTAAGTGGCTAATAAGTGTATGAAAAGATGCTCAATATCATTTAATTGCCAAGGAAATGTAAATCAAGACCTCGAGGTACCACTTCACACCCACTAAGATGGCTAGAATCAAAAAGTCAGAAAAGGAGCCAGTGGGTGGTAGGGTGGTTCAGGCACTGGATTTCCACATGACTGACCACAGTTCAAAACTGGCAGCTTGGGAACCAGCAGTTAGTGTAATGTCTATGTCTCTGGACTCCCACGTAGTCGACTGCAGTTCGAGTCTCGGACCCGGTGGCTTAAAACTCACGCCGGGCGCGTGTGCGTGCGTGCCCAAGACCCCGAGAGGAGAATGGAGGAGAAGGGATTGCAGCGTGGCCATCCCCCCTGGGGGGGTGATTTCTCACTTTCTGTCTCTTTGTCTCTCCCTATCTTTCTGGCGAGCACATGCGCCCTATAGCAAAAAGAAAAAGAAAACCTCTCCAAAAAAAGAAAGAAAGAAACTAAAAAAATAAATCAGACAGTAACAAGGGTTAGAAAGGATGTGGAAAAACTGGAATCCTCATACATCGCTGGTAGGAATCATGTAAAATGTTGCAAGCACTTTGGAAAACAATTTAGCAATTTCTTAGAAAGCTAAACTGAAACTTATGGTATGACCCAGCAATTCCACTCTTCCATGTGTAGCCAAAAGAAATGTCTATGCAAACACTTTACATAACAGCTGAAAGTAGAAACCCGAATGTCTGTTGACAGATGAATGGATAAACAAAATGTGTTACACCACACAATGGAATATTATACAGCCATAAAAAAGACACAGAGTACCGACACACACTGCAATGTGGATGAAGATGAGTAGCCAAAGAAGCTGGACCCAAAGAACACATACTGTGTAATTCCATTTACACAAAACATCCAGAAAGGGCAAATCTATAGGGACAGAAAGTGAGGGCCAGACAGTGCAGCAGTAACACAACTGGACCTACGAGGAAAGGTCCCTGGTTTGTGTCCTGGGACCTTCCTGTACACATTGGATGTGTCTGCAGGCCCGTGATTCAAGCTGGCCAAAGCTGGTGGTGGATCACTATGTGAAGACACTGTGGAGGTGTTCTCTCTCTCTCTCTCTCTCTCTGTCTGTCTCTCTCGGAGGAAATAAGCTTTTACAAAAGAGAGAGAGGGAAAGTAGACTAGCCGTTGCCTATGGCTGGGGGATGGACAATGGGCGGTCACTGCAAATGGGCAAGAGGGATCTTGTCAGAGTGGTGCAAATGTTTTAAAGCTGGATTGTAGCGCTGACTGTATGACTCAGTAATTGCTAAACATCTTTGAACTGCATGCTTAAAACAGATGAATTTTATAGTATGTAAATCATATTTCAATAAAACTGTTTTAATAGAAAAAAAAATACCTTCTGCATACATATCTCTACCTCAAAGTCTATTTCCAAGGAACCCAACTGAAGACAACACACACTGCATTTTAACAGATATGCCTATTACTTTTTATCTGTAGCTAAATTTGAGAAAATTGCAGTTTCACGATGAAAAGCCCCAAAGTATGCCCAAGCACACAGAGCTCCCCTCCACCTTTTCCTTTCAAGCTTTGTCCCTTTATAGCTCAACCACCATCACTGTCACCCTTTTCCGACACCAGTCCTAGGACCCAAACACTGGAATTAATTTCCACAAAGAAAATAAGTCAATCCCTTCCCACATGAAGCAGAGTTAGAGAGACATGTCCTACCATTTCTCATCATCTTTAATTGTGAATCCCTCCTTTCCCTTTTTTCCTTCTTTCTTTCTTTCTTTCTTTGGCTAGAGAGTACATGAGCTCACCAGAGAGAGAGACAGAGACATTTACAGGGGAAGAGTGAAAGCACAGCCTATGGGGGATGGTCACACCATAATCCCTTCTCCTCTATTTCTCCCTCCTTTCAAGATTCTGGGCGCACACACATGCAAGCTGCCGGGGTCCAGGACTTGAACTACACAGTCAGTCATGTGGGACCCAGCTTCCTTACCCACCGAGCCATGGAGCCAGCCCTAAATTCCTATTTTTAATCGCTGTTCCTGTGCAGTGCAATCTGTCATAATTCTTTGACCCGAATAGCACAGATACCTTGAGATGTAAACACAGGTGGTATAAATGGCCCAGGTTTGGCAGGAAATGAGGGTCGATGGGTTGGCAGGATGAACCCATGAGACAGACTAGGAAACAGAGAGAGGAAGGTGGGAAAAAGCCGAGTTGATAAACAAGGACTCCGAGTTCATCCCCACAAGGCTGGCTGCTCATTGCTCAATGTTGCGAGACACTGACTTCTTAGAGCCGTGCAGTAACAGCTCGCTCGAGCTGGAAATTGCTGTGAACGTGCGTGCTACCCGAGGCTGCGCTTGTAAAAAGAGTTCTCTGGCATCCTTGCCTCGCTGACAGGTCTGAGACGTCATGTGTTCCTTTGCGGAGTCTGAGCCCCAGAAGCCTGCCCTCAAGTTCTTGGCCACTAGATTGATTGTAGATGAGCGGTCCCATCTCCCTATCTCCCCTATCTCCCCCTGCTGTAGCCAACACACCCCCTTCCTCTGCCTGGAATGCCCTTCCTCATTCATTCATTCCCCCAAACATTTATTGAGCATCTATTATGGACCAATGGAGCTACCTCTGGGCTGCATTCTGATACAAAAGAGTCTCGAATAACACAGTTCTCACCCACAGGAAGTCGGCAGACATGAACATCAGATGGTGAGTAAAGGGGAAATACTGGGATAGATGGATGAGTATAGACAAGTCTGCCCTGAAGGAGACTTCCAAGAAGAGGGGATACGTACACAGTCTCTTCAAAGAACAACAGTCCGGGGTCAGACAGTGATGCGGTGCTAACATGTGACACTCTGCAAGGCAATCCCACATACGAAGGTTCCCGGTTCAAGCCCCAAGACCTCCCTAAGCACTCCAGGCACTTGTGTGTCCCTGATTTAGTAGTGGACTGTGGCTGAAGGCCAGGAGTGGACTGTGGCATTGTTAAGATGTCATCCAAAGGAGAGAGAACAGGAACGTAAGCAAAACCCCAGAGCAGCACTGTCCACTAGAACTTTCTACGACGATGAAGATGTTCTATGTTGGCACTGTCCAAAATAGCAGGCACTGGGGCCAGCAGGTGGTAGGGTGTTAAGGTACTTGACTCCTACATGGCCAACCATGGTTCAAATCCCAAATCTAGTGCTTGAAAATTACTGCAGGCATGTGTACCCAATATCCCAGGAGAGGAATGGAGGAGAAGGGATTGTAGTGTGGCCATTTCCTCTAGGCGGGAGTTGGGGGGGGGTGATTTCTCACTTTCTCTCTCACTGTCTCTCTCTGTCTCTCTCAGGTGAGTGCTCACACTCTATGGCAAAAACCTTAAAAAAAAAAAAAGCAGGCAGTAACTATTAGCACTTAAAATGTGGCTGGTGCAACTGGGCGACAACATTTTTCATTCTATTTCATTTTAACTTAAATTGAAATCTGCACGTGTGGTCAGCAGCTACTGGCAGGGGCAAGCACAGCCCTAGAAGCAGAAAAC
>NW_006159727.1:1505352-1510449 GCF_000334495.1 Tupaia belangeri chinensis | reverse complement strand
TCAGCGGCGAGGGTGTCGGGCTGCTGCTGCTAGAAACAGAAGCAGAGCAAAAGGGGCCAGATTGGGGGCCGGCACGTGGACTCCCACGTGGCTGACTATGGTTCGAGTCCCAGACCTGGCGGCTTGCTTTCCCACTTTCCCTCTCTCTGGTCAAAATAATAATAATAATAATGACGAATAAAATGAAATAAAGTAATTCTTTTTAAAAAAGAGGCCAGATCACAGGGGAGCTTGTACCAGGGCTTCCTTGCCCTGACAAAAATGTAACGACGCCCGATTCACCCACCCAGTGGAATAACTGGCTCCATCTCTGCCCTTCCACTGCCCCCAAGTCCCAGATTTGCAAATGCAGATGCGCATGACTGGTAAGAAGGGGCACACGTGCATGCTGTTGGTGTCCTGAGCACCGGGTCCAGCTGGACGTCACTGGTTCCATCCAAAAGGGACAGCCGCTTCTCGGCATCAGCCGTGCTAATGTTGGCCGCCACATGCAGGCCCAGAATCATCGCCTGGTCTTCAAATGTTTCCAGGGAAGCCAGAAACCATGACTTATCTTGTGAGATCTTTCAATGTTTAAATGTTGGATGCATTTTCTTTCTTTCTTTCTTTCTTTCTTTCTTTCTTTCTTTCTTCCTTTCTTTCTTTCTTTCTCTTTCTTTCTTTTATGCTCTGCAAGCCAAGGAAAGCCAATCTTGGCTCCAGGAACTACAAGTTTGGGTCCTTGAACTACAAGTTTGCAGCCAATGCTCCTCTCTCTGCTTGTTTTTGTTTGTTTGTTTGTTTGTTTGTTGTAAGCTTAGTTATTTCTCCCGTGGGTATGGAAACCCCTAATAGAGTCTTCATGCTGTGACCACTCCCAGCCTCAGCTAGCCCAGATCACTGCCACACACCTGGCATGGGGACCAGCAGTTAGCATAATGGCTATGTCGCTGGACTCCCATGTAGTCAACCGTGGTTCGAGTCCTGGACCTGGTGGCTTAAACTCCAGCCAGGCGCGTGTATGTGCATGCCCACCCAGGATCCCGGGAGGAGAAGGGATTGCGGCGTGGCCATCCACCCAGGGGCTGATTTCTCGCTTTCTCTCTCTTTGTCTCAAAAGAAAAAAAACAACACCTCTCCACACAGCTGGCATGTACAGGGAGGCCCCAAAATGTGAACTCAGGACTTTTTCCACCTCGGTTCAGTTGTATTACCACTGCACCATTGCCTGGCCCCCTCCCTATGTCTTTTGTAACGTCTGTGTTTGTAACGTCCATCTCTCCCAGACGGCCTCACCATTCCTCAACAGCAGGCAGTCGAGTCTTACTCAGCCGTCATTCCCACCTAGCATACCACCTACACGTTGCCTTTGTCTTGTGTTTGCTGAATGAATGAATGATCTCATTCATTTATGCAACGATTTTGCCAGCCAAGGCAATGGCTCCAAGAGACAGCAGCAAAGGAGTTAAAAGGCAGGAAATGAATGAGGCTTTGGGATAAAGCCCCATTAATTGCCATCTTACCAGAAATCCTCTTCCCTGCAAATCTGCGGGCTGCAAATGAAGATCTGAATTGTTGTTTCGAGCACAGCTTTCTCCAAACCACAGATTTGCAATCACATCTCTTCCCGGTAGTTTGAGGTCTGACTATAGGCTGTGCTATGAAATCTTTGCTGAAACGTGGGCTGAGACCACTAGGTCTCCTGTGAAAATGACCAGACTTGGGGACGGCTGATGTGGGATTTAGCAAAATGCCACTGCCCCTGTTACCTGGAGAGAGCCCAGCCTTGAAGAGGCACCTCAGGGAGGAATCTCTGACCTCAGGTTACCTCCCAGAGCCAGAGCTGGGAGGGTGGGATGATGATGGGGTGGGGGGGGAGAGGGACTGGAGTCCGCAGGTGGCCTCCTGAAGTGTAGAATGCAGGTCCACGGTCCCCATGCTTGTTCCGCTCCACATTCCTCTAGTAGCTTAGGGGGGAGCCATTTAAACTCTGTGCTCCAGTTGCTCCGAGCAGTGACTGGGAATAAATGGGCTACACGGCACAGCGGCTTCCTAAAGCCAGGTGGATCTTCGTGTAGCGATTTCAAACTCATGGCAGGAGGAGTGAGGCCTGAGCCAAGAAAAGCCACAGTAGGAGTGAGGCTTGAGCCAAGAAAAGCCACAGTGGAACTTCTGAGAGACGGTGGGAGTGCCACCGTAGACGCAAAAAATGCCTGCTTTGACATACCCACCTCAGCCACCCCAGTAGAAGCACATAACTGTCTGTGCTTTTATGATGTTTCCTTTGGAGCCATTTTAGATTTTTTAAAAAGAATTACTTTATTTAATTTTATTAAAACTACGATTGGTCATGTGGGAGTCCAGCGCCTTAACCACCATGCCACCTGCCAGTCTCACCTCTTTCGATTTTTGAAAGCCTAAAATTCATCCTTGCAGAATCAAGGGTGAAAAACATCAAGAATTCTGAACTGACTCCCCTCCATACTCACTGTACAGAATGAGGGAACTAAGGCAACTAAGGCCCATGGTTATGACGTGCTTTGTCCAAAGGCATGTGGCTGGGTTCTCCAAGACAGCCCCGCACTGCTTTGTCTCGCACCGCGATGCCCCTTGCTCATCCATATATCTGAGCGCGGCACAGTGTCCTCTCTGAGTCACTGATGACAAAGGCCATTTTTCACAGGAGAATAAAATCTGCTAAAATCTTCTCCTCCATCCCGGAGTAAAAAGCTCCCATATTTCACGGAGCCAGTTAATAACAAATATCAACTGATGAACTAGGAAGATCGACAGGGACTGGAAGGAACGCTGCCAGCCCGTGCAAACTTTTGAAATGAGACCCGTTTTGCTTACTCCCCCCCCCCCCCCCCCCGCTCATGCAACGACGACGAAAAATCTTAAAGGTTTGTAACACTTAGTAAAATTTTAAACTACCTGGATACAAAATCATATTCTCTTTTAAACTGACAGATCATCTATTTAGGAAAAATAATTGAGGCGTTATCTATATTAGTCCCCAGTGTCCAGCGCCACCATCATTGAGATGAAGTGCTCGGACACAGTGAAATTCCTTAATTACTCTCGCGTGTGTGGCGTGTCGCTGGGAAAGAAAACATAATGCCAAGTGCTTCTATATTTCAGTAGCATAATAGCTTGATGAAGATTTCTAAATTTTTCAAAGTGTCATTTCTTTCCAAAAGATGGATTATTTCTGTTGGGGTTTGGTCTACCTAATTATTCCTGCCTTGATTACTTAACTACTCCAGATATTTCATTCCTCCACGCTCTTACCACGTTCGCCATGTTGGAAGGACGGCAGCAGCTTATTAGTACAAACTAGGCAATCCTGTTTCCTGGCAGTTACGTGGGAGGGTGGGTGATGCCATGGAGCCCCAGGAACTCCTCTGACGAAGCAGCTGGCCTGGTTGAAGCCTCTGCCGGTTGGCCGTGGCCCGGGGCCTGTGTGCAGCATGTGAAGCCTGAACTCCATTGCGCCTTCGAGACCAGTGTCCACTCCCCGCTATCCCAGAAGACCGAGTATGGCGATTTCCTCTTGCTCTCCAGCACCCAGACCTTCAGGATGGGCTTTGCATTTCCCTAGGACAGCGCTTCTCAGCATCTCACACTTTGGCCTTATTGAAACTGAGTGGGTGGGAGTTCTGTGGCCTGGTGGTCGGAGTGGCTGGATCCCACATGGCCCATATGACTGACCACACGGTTTGAGTCCCAGACCCAAGAGCCTGAGAAACATGCTGCTGTGTGTGTGTGTGTGTGTGTGTGGTGGGTGTGTGTGTAGTGGTGGTGGGGGGGGGGGGGGAATGAGTGACCGAAATCCTGAGAGGATGGAGAAGAGATTGCAGTATAACCATGTTCCTTAGGGACGCTCTCTCACTCTCGCTGTCTCTTTAGCAAGTGCACATACCCTCTGGCAAAATTTTAAAAATAATAATAAATTGGGGACCAGCAGTTAGCATAATGGCTATGTCACTGGACTCCCACGCGGTTCGTGTCCCAGACCCAGTGGCTTAAAACTCACACCGGGCGCGTGTGTGTGCATGCCCAAGATCCCGAGAGATGGCGTGGTGGTTAAGGGCACCGGACTTCCACATGGCTGACCACAGTTAGAGTCACAGACCTGGCAGCTTGCTTTCTCATTTTCTGTCTCTCTCTCTCTGTCTCTCTCTGGTCAAATTAAAATAAATAAAGGGGCCAACTTGTGGCATGGTGGTTAAGGGCACTGGACTCCCACATGACTAACCACAGTTCGAGTCCCGGACATGGCAGCTTGCCTTTTCACTTTCCCTTTCTCTCTCTCTCTCTCTCTCTTACTCTGTCCCTCTCTGGACAAATTTAAATAAAAAAATGAAATTTAAAAATAAATAAAGTTAAATACATTTTTTTAAAAAATAATCAATAAAAAAACAACACTGTGGGGTTTTACCACAAGAGTTCTTAAGTCAGCAGGCCTGATCTAAGGCCAAAGAATTGACATTTCTAACTCATTCTCAGGTGATGACCATGCCGCCGGGACCACACTGAGGGTACATGGATTTGAGGCTTTTTTTTTTTTTTTTAATTTGCTATAGGGCACATGCACAAGGGGATTGGGAGAGCAAATAAGAAATTACCTCCTAGGGAGAACAGCCACACTGCAATCCCTTCTTCTCCGTTCTCCCCTCAGGATTTGGGGCACACACACGACCAGAGTATTTCTCAAACCACTGGGTCTGGGACTCAAACCCTGCATTCCACCATGTAGGATTCAGCTGCCTTAACCGATTTACCAATTTAATGTTGTAGTTGGTGTATGTATTCAGCTAGAAATTGGGGCCTAATGGCATTCATGTATTTGACTTTGTAAATGTCTACCCGATGTCCACCTTTGGATTCAGTGAACAAAGTAACTATGGGTAAAACAGGAGCACCTTGGGACCAGCAGTTAGCATAATAGCTATGTTGCTGGACTCCCATGTTGTCGACCCTGGTTCGAGTCCCAGACCCAGTGGCTTAAATTCACGCTGGGCACGTGTGCGTGTGTGTCCAAGATCCCGAGAGGAGAATGGAGGAGAAGGGATTGTGGTGTGGCCATCCCCCCTGGGGGGTGATTTCTCGCTTTCT
>NW_006159727.1:1504690-1505325 GCF_000334495.1 Tupaia belangeri chinensis | reverse complement strand
CAGCGCGCCCTATAGAAAAACCTTTCCCCAAAAAAAAAAAAAAAAAAAAAAAAAAAAAAAAAAACAAAAAACCTAACAGAAGCACCTCACTGTGGGAGAGAGGAGAGAAGGACCGGAAGAGGGAAGGAAAGATGGATGGAAGGGAAGTAGGGAGGGAGAGAGAGAGAGAGAGGAGGAAAGGAAAGATGGATGAAAGGGAAGAAGAGAGAGGGAGGGAGGGAAAGACAGGTAGTTGGAAAGAACACATTTGAGAACATCTCTGGAAGGTGTGATTATTCTAAATCCGCACTCCCAGGAGTCTGGGAGTGGGCTCTGTGGCTGGCCGTACTGAAAGGAACGTGGCTTTTCTCTGTGTTTCCCTATTGTGTGGGGATAACGGGTCGGTTACCCTACCAACAGGAGTCATTCTTCACTAACGCGGGAGGCTACGGGCAAAGG
The DNA here is from genome assembly GCF_000334495.1 of Tupaia belangeri chinensis. Classification (NCBI taxonomy): domain Eukaryota; kingdom Metazoa; phylum Chordata; class Mammalia; order Scandentia; family Tupaiidae; genus Tupaia; species Tupaia belangeri. Next base: position 1,504,887 of record NW_006159727.1, on the reverse strand, counting down.
GCAAGCCGGGAGCTCGGTGCCTGCCCCGGGCGCACCTGTCACGCCTAGGGAGGGAGGCTCGCGCCCTTTGGCTGATCCCACTGCCTGGAAACAAGCCAGACTGCGCTGCCTTTGAAAGCTTGCTCCTAGCAGCAATCTCAGCTCACTAGGTTTGGATTTTTTTTTTTTTTTTTTGGTTTGGTTCTTATTTTTTTTCC
>NW_006159727.1:1490620-1504556 GCF_000334495.1 Tupaia belangeri chinensis | reverse complement strand
CCAGGGCGCCCTGGACGCGCTCCTGTAATGCCCTGCGCCTGCGGAGTCTATGTCTGTCTCAAATACTGGCCACGAATTTTATTCCCTGGCGCTTGGGAAGCTAGAGGAAAAGGGAGTGGGGCAGCCCTTTTCCCTCAAGGAGTTTGAAAGCCTCTTCACTCTGCTGCTCAAAATGTGATTTGATGACTTGAAACATCACCTGGGAGGTCCTTAGAAATGCACATTTCCGGCCAGACCAAGGAATCAGAATCTTCATTTTAATGAATCCTAGGGTAATTCCCTATTTATGGCAAAGTTTGAGAAATGGCACTGAAACTGTTAATGGCTCTGAATCAGACAAGGGAAGGGAGGAGAAAGAAAAGTTCACTCCCAGATTCCAAAGGGGGTGTGGGAGGTTTACCCTGAGGTTGGCCAGCTGGGTGCAGAACAGAGAAATTTACATATGGAATGAGTTGTCAGAGTAGGGGAAGGAGTGCAAACTGAGAATCAATGGGGGGGAGGGGGATACAGATCAATGTGTCTGGGAGGGAGGATAGGCGAGGTGGTTAAAGGTGCTGGGCTCCCACATGGCCAAGCACGGTTCAAGTCTTGGACCTGGTGGCTTGCTTTCTCACTTCCTCTCTCTCTCTCTCTCTCTCTCTCTCTCTGTCTCTCTCTGATCAAACTGGAAAATAATAATGATAATAATAATAAATAAAGTTAAATAAAATAATTTTTAAAAAAGAAAGAGAAAGGGTGGGGTAAGTGGGTGCCACCCACACTCCCTGGAAAGTTGGGCACAGTGTGGGCTGTGACTTTGGCTCCTCTGGCTCACTGTCTTCTGAGTGTCAACCGAGGCATTTAACATGTACAAACTGCAGGGCCCCAGGTGAGGGCTGGTGTACGACTGAGGTAAGAAGCACCCGGGAGTTTTGTAATACACAGGCTGACATGTGGTGAATACAATTTTTTTTCTTGCAGAGGTGTTTGCTGTAGGGCATGCACACTCACCAGAAAGAGAGAGAGACAGAGAGACAGAAAGCAAGAAATCACCTCCCAGGGGGGATGGCCATACCACAATCCCTTCTCCTCCATTCTCCTCTCGAGATCTTGGGCACACACACACACGCATCCGCCATGAGTTTAAGCCACCGGGTCCGGGACTCGAACCACAATCAACAACATGGGAGTCCAGCAATGTAGCCATTACGCCATCTGCTGGTCTCAATGGTGAATACAATTCTAATGCAAGAAAAAAAGAGAAAGCACATGACCATAAAAAGTATACCCTTGCATCCTGCATCGTCACCAAGAAGACGCAATGGGCAGGGGATGTCTATGGAGCTGGCAGCAGTTGGGATGCAGCAATCGTCTCCTGTGGCCCCTGTGAGTGCCCAAGAATCAGCATGCCCTTCCTTTCCTGCACCGGTGGGGAAGAGAGGAGGTGCTGAGCTATGAAGGTGTAGGTAATCCAAAAAGAAATGCTTGTGATCTGAAAATGGCCATCTGACCTGTCTTGCCCTCACTTACTGTCCAGCCTGTAGGAACCAAGTGGCAGTGGGAGGGGTGGAGACTGGAGTTAAATCTCATTCCATCCAGAGTAGGTAATATACTTTTAGGCTCCCCTCTATGGCTAACTCTTCAGCCCTGTTCCATATTTTTCTACATAGAGCAGATGGACCAATGGAAGTCACACACCTATCAAATTCCTGGTTGCCCCCCCCAACCCCGCCACCACCAGCAGTTAGCAGGGTAATTGAAAGACTGGAAAATCTATCTGGATTCCAATGATGTCTCCCAAACTGCTGCAGTGGAGTGAATCTGTCCAAATGGTATTCACTTATTTACTTATTTTATATGCCTTTGCATTCTCTTCCATAAAGGTTTTGAGGCAATTTGCAGAAATTTATTATAGTAAATTAAAATATTAAATAGGACCAGCTCTGTGGCCTAGTGGTTAAGGAAACCAAATCCCACATAGCCAACCGCACAATTAGAGTCCTGGTCCCCACAGCTTGAGAAATACTCTGAGTGTATGTGTGTGCAGTGTCCAAAATCCTGACAGGGAAAGATAGAGAAGGGACTGCAGTGTGACCATGCCCCTTGGGGGTGCATTCTCCAGCTACCTCTGTCTCTCTGGATAGCACAAGTGCCCTCTAGCCTGTGAAAGTCATGTTCAGTTGTAGTATAAATCAGAATTAGCAGTTCAGACTGGTGGGGAATGGTGGCCTTGAGTAGGAAACAATATGAAGCTCTGTCCTCAGTCTACAAAGCAGAAGTTCAGGTGTAGAAAAATGGGTCATTAACATCTCACTGAAAAAGAGTGGAATATGGTGGTGGCTAGAAGAAGGAAAAAGAACCCTATCCCAAGGCCAGTCAGTGGCATAGTGGCTAAAGCAGCTAGATCTCACATGGCCGACTATACAATTTGAGTACTGTACCTGGAGGCTTGAGAAAATCGACAGAAATAGCCACCTCTGCAGAAATAATCATTATTGTGGTTTTTTTTCTAAACACAAATATGAGTGATCAGGCCTAGCGAAAGGCAAAGGTGTTTTTCTCAGAGTGTTCAGATACAGTGGTTCCTTTTATTTGGTTCTGAGAGTGAGAGACAAGATTTGGAATTAGTGAAAAGAGTTTTCCCATCGATCAGGCCCCAAAAGGTGGGACATCTGGAAGCGGGGACTTGCAGGTTATAGATGGGTTTTCTGTGTTTTGCAAAAGGATCAGTAAAGAGTGTACTTTAACAGTTAAGGGGGCTTGTATGTTTCACAAGATATTGTCCCAAGGACAGTATGTAGGAAGGGTCCTGTTATCAATGAGTCAAAATGGCCTCGTAATGTTTGTAGGTGCGCCGCACTCATCACAAAAATACTATGCCAGGGACCGGATGTAGGAAGAGTCCTGTTATCAAATAGGCCAGGATGGTCTGCTCAAGGTTGTTTCTCATCCCTTTTCTATGTCCAGGATTTTGGAAATAGGAAAAAGTAGTCAGACCTCTGTCCTCAAGAAACAAGTCAGGTGCCTACGGGTGCATGCCCAAGATCCCAAGAGGAGGGAGAGATGAAGGAGAAGGGTTTGTGGTGTGACCTGGGAAGCAATGGACCCACTTTTGTGGAGGCCATTCCTGGCACATTCTGCTCAGTGCTACAAGTCACACTTTGAAAAGCTGTTGGCAAACCGGACACATTCCACAGACAGCGATCTGGAATGATGGTGAAACATAAAGACGGCAATCGGAAATGCTGGCGAAGTTGGCTCTGTGTCAGCCCCTGGGTCTAATACCACCAGAGGACCGAAGTCACCGAAGACATGGATCCTGTGTTTCAGAAACTCAAGGCCCAGCTAGTAAATACGTAAGTAAACCACAGAGAGAAGGCCAAGCCAGACTGTGGAATCTTGGAAGAAATCGTGGAAATTGTGAAATACGTTGGACTGGACGATATCCAGCATTCGACACTCAGCAGCTGGGAGAATGAGTGGCTCCTTGTTAAAGGGGGAAGCCAAGCAGTGCATCCCCTTCGTGCTGCGCATGTCAAAACGCCTGACCACGCTAGGGCCCGATGGTGGTGGCGCAAACTATGCTCGGATTGTTTGTAGAGTCAGTGAGGCTGACTACATGGGAAGGTTCCAGGTTTGCATCTAGAACCTCCCTGAATATACGCCACACACATTCACACCTGTGATCTGGGGTTGTCTGGGGCTGGAGATGGAGTTCCTCTCTCTTTCTCTCATCTGTCTTGTTTACCAAGAAACATTTTTTTAAAAAATAATTATTTATTTTATTTTTTATTCATTCATTCATTTATTTTTTAATTTGACCAGAGAGAGACAGAGGGTGAGAGTGAGAGAGAGAGGAAGTGAGAAAGCAAGTCACCAGATTCAGGACTTGAACCCTGGTCAGCCCTGTGGGAGTGTCCAGCACCCTAACCACCACGCCACCTGCTAGTCCCCTTTTTTTTAAAAAAAATTAAATAATTATTTATTTTATTTTTTTATTCATTCATTTATTTTTTAATGGAAAGAACCATTTTTCAAAATTCAAAAGCAGACCCAACTGGTGGCACATGGCCAACTGCACGGTTTGAGTCCAGACCCAGCAGCTTGAAAAACACACCAGGCAAATATGCAAGCCCAAAATCCTGAGAGGAGGATGGAGAAGGGATCGCAGGGTGGCCGTCCCTCCTGGGTGTGTGTGTGTGGGGGGGGAGGGCTTTCTCACTTTATCCCTCCCTTTCCATCTCTTTCCAGCAAATGCACATGCCACATAGCAAATGGGGGGGAAATAAAACAATGAAAGAAAATGACAAAGCCTGATCATATTGGCTCAAACAAATAAGATGTATTTTTTGTATTTTTCGCACACAAGAAGAGAGGGTAAGAATATTGGTCCAAAAATGCCAGCATAGGGTCAACCCTACAGCTTGCTGCTTACAGGAGCTAGATCCCATATGGTTGACTGCACTTTGAATTCCGGCCCTAGCTGATTGAAACTCATGCCAGACGTGTGTGCATGGGTACTCCCAACCCCAGCAGGGGGGAGAGATGGAGGAGAAGGGATTAGAGCATGGCCACATCCCCCTGAGGGCTGCCTTCTCCTTGTTTTTCTCTCTCTGTCTCTTTGTCTTTCTCTAGCAAATACTTATAAACTCTGGCAATAATAATAATAATAATAATAAAGAATAGCAGCACCATTGTCTGTGATCTTCTGGGCCTTTCTCCCATGGTTACAGGATGACAGCTACTGTTTTTTTTTCTTTTTTTTTTTCTGGAGAGATTTTCGCTATAGGGTGCGTGCGCTCGCCAGACAGACAGAGAGAGATATAGAGACAGAAAGGGAGAAATCACCCCCCAGGGGGGATGGTCACGCCGCAATCCCTTCTCCTCCATTCTCCTCTCGGGATCTTGGGCACGCACGCACACGCATCCGGCGTGCGTTCTAAGGCACCGGGTCTGGGATGCGAACCGCGGTCGACTACGTGGGAGTCCAGCGACATAGCCATTATGCTAACTGCTGGTTCCCTGACAGCTACTGTTCTTGCCTTCATGTCTCCTTTCCAGCAGGAAATGTAATGGGAAGGATTAACACTCACATCAGGGCAACACGCTTTCTCAGACACCCACAGCAAACATCGGCTTAAAGTCATCAGGAAGTTCCACCATGTGGTTCGTTATCAGGAATGAGGAGGGTTAGGTCAGCCAGCCGCCAGTGTCTGGCACAGAGGGGTTTTGAGATTTAGGCTTGGGAGCTTGATGGTGATGCTGCCCACAGAGACAGGGAATCCAGAAGAACAGGTTTGCTGGGCATGGGGGAAGCAGTCACTGAGTTCAGCCTCCTACATACTGAGAAGTCTGTAAAATGTCTAGAAACAGAAATGCCACGTGGAACTTCGAGTTCCATTGCTAAGACAAGGATAGAGGAGTCACCAGCAAAGAAGTAGGAATCGAGGCCCTGGATGTAGGTAAGGTTCCTCCACGGGGCAGTGCAAACAGGCCAGAGGGGCTAGGGATGGGTACCAGTTTGGCATTTAGGCAGGAAGGGAAGACAACCATCTGAATGCATACTGGGAAGAAACAGCCAGAGAGGCAATCAGGAAGCCAGGAGCAAATGGCTCCCGAAGGCTGTGGGGAGAGAGACTTTCAGAGGGAGGGTAAGAGGGGCAGCCCATGCTATGGACACCCCACCCCTTACCCCTTCAGCTGACCTCTGAGTGCCAGGCGTTCTTGTGCATGCCACAGCTTCTACCTCGAGTGCTTGTGCAGCTCTCTGCGAGCGGCTTTCTCTGGCCTCATGGTTCATTGCTCAACCAAACGCAGGCACGAGTTGGAAAGTAGGGAGTTTACCTCTTCCCACCGCCAACGGCAAGTCTCCCTCAGCCTGTGGAGTCACCAGCTACTGGAGAAATTGCCCAACTTTCCTGGGTTGGAGCCAGACTCCACACAGATTCTCAGGGGATTGCCCAGAGGGATGGAGGATACCGCACACTGCAGCCATCCCCTTTTTTGGCTTGGCTCCCTTTTCCATCTCGTTCTCTCTACTCTATCCCCCAGGCTGCCTTGATGGGATCACCTCCCATATCGGCTATCAATTCCTGGGTCCTTGCCTTCAAGTCTGCTTCAGGGAAACTTAAACCAAGACAACAGAGCCGAGTCGATCCAGCTGGTCACGGAGCCACGCCTAGCCAGGGCTGGGCGTGCCTGCATAAAGCCCTCTGGTAGACCTCGTCAGCCTCCTCGGTCCCACAGTACACATGCCCCAAAAGGGAGGTGGCTTGGTATAGGAACAGCAGGAACTGCAGGACCTGGAGCCCAGGGTAGGAAGACATGATTGAGGTACAGAGTTGCCTTGTGAGGGAGGGTAGACTATTTCAGGGTGATGCCATGGCCATTCATATCAAAGGCAGAGAGCAGGCCCAGCTGCTAAGACACAGTGCTCCTCGGGCCAGGACCACTTGGGAGGCCCAAGTTTGATCCCCAGCCCAATCTAGAGGCTAGCCGTGGTGATGCACACCTGTAACCCTAGCAACTCGGGAGGCTAAGGCAGGAGGATGATGAGTTCAAGGTTATCCTGGGCAACCTAACAGAACTCTGTCCTACCAAAAGAGCGAGGCATGGGAGCCCATACCTGTGGTCCCAGCTGGGAGGCTAAGACAGGCGATGGTGACAGGGCAAGATCCTATCTAAAAGAAGAAGAAAGCAGAGCGTCCACCATTATTGTCTCAGTCCCCACAGGCTGCTAGGTCCATTGAAGCATGGGCATGCCTTGGGAGAGCCCCAGGAAAGTAAACCCTCCCACTTCCCCCCTACACACACACACACACACACACACACACACACACTGGTATCCACATCTCATTTCCGTCTATCCTTTGTGTGATTTAATTGCTACTTTACAGATAAAGCAAAATAAAAAACTACCTTGAACCAGATCCCAGTCATCATTTTCACCCAACCCTGACCCTGGACCAACGCTGCGGGCTGACTTAGCAAGGAGACCAAAACACATAAGAGGATTGAAAGGTGAAGCCTGGCCTTGGCAAAAGGATCGTCGTTGTCCTTAAACCAAGCAATTTCAGAGGTATGGTGGTAGCTGAGGCCAGGTCACAGTGAGATGAGGAGTAAATAAAAGAGAAGAAAGTAGTCAGTAGGTGTAGACAATGCTGCCCACACTCTTCACTCTGGGAGTCAGTTGGTGGCGAAACGTGACACTCTGTGAGGCTGAGCCATATGAGACCTCCCTGAGCACACCAGAAACACGCATGCCCATGACCTGGGGCTGGCAAAGACTGGGAGTGGATCATGGGGTCAAAACCCTGTTGAGGAGGGACCAGCAGTTAGCGTAATGGCTATGTCGCTGCACTCCCATGTAGTCAACCACGGTTCGAGTCCTAGACCCAGTGGCTTAAACTCACGCCTGGCACGTGTGCGTGCGTGCCCAAGATCCCAAGAGGAGAATGGAGGAGAAGGGATTATGGTGTGGCCATCCCCCTGGGGAGTGATTTCTCGCTTTCTGTCTCTCTGTCTTTCTGGTGAGCACATGCGCCCTATAGCAAAAACCTCTCCAAAAAAAAGAAAACAACAACAAAAAACCCTGTTGAGGGTGCTGTCTCTCTCGTTCACTCATAGAAAAAATAAAGAAACCTTAAGAAAAAGACTCTTGACTCTGAGAAGCAGCAGAAATACACGATCATAGCTAGAGTATGATATAGGTTCAAGGGAAACTGTTCTATTTGTCTTGTTCTGCTTTTTATTTAAGATGGACATGAGTTGGCAAGAAAGCCTCATAGAGAAAAAGCACTGGAGGGACAAGTGAGGCAATGGTTGGCTAAGTGCATCTCTGGCAGGGGGGTGCTTTGGTCTAAGACAGCTGTCTTTTCACTAAGCCTTCAATAAGGAGGAAAGAGCAGGAGGCAGAGGAGGTAACTCTGCAGAGAGAAAAGGAGGAGCCGTCTTACCATATGATCTTTTCATTTCTTTTCTTTTCTTTTTTTTTTTTCCGGGAGAGGTTTTTGCTATAGGGCATATGTGCTCGCCAGACAGACAGAGAGAGACATAGAGACAGAAAGCGAGAAATCACCCCCCAGGGGGGATGGCCATGCCTCAATCCCTTCTCCTCCATTCTCCTCTCGGGATCTTGGGCACACACGCACACGCGCCCGGCGTGAGTTTAAGCCACCGGGTCCGGGACTCGAACAGCGGTCAACTACATGGGAGTTCAGTGACATAGCCATTACGCTTACTCATGGTTTCTAACCTCTAATTCTTTTTTTTTTTTTTTTGAGAGGGTTTTTGCTTTAGGGCACATGCGCTCACCAGAAAGACAGAGGGAGACACAGAGACAGAAAGCAAGAAATCACCCCCCAGGAGGGATGGCCATGCTGCAATCCCTTCTACATTCTCCTCTCGGGATCTTAGGCATGCACGCACACGCACTCAGCATGAGTTTAAGCCACCAAGTCTGGGACTCGAACTACAATCGACTACATGGGAGTCCGAGGGCAGTTTCTGGAGTGATGAGAGTATTTTGATTTTATTGGTAATTTACATGGGTGCAGATATATGTAAATATTCATCAGCTGACACTTAAGATGTGTACACTTTATTGCTTGTAGTTCTACCTCAGCAACAAAAATGAACGAGAATAAGGGATAAGATCAGGAGTAAATAAAACAGGAGCTGACTGGTAAGAGACTAGGGAACAGAGGTCAAAGCTGGAAATAGCCAGAGACTTAGTCACATCACTAAGGGCATGAAGAATGGATGTCAAAAACATTTAAGGCCCAGCTAAGGATGGAGATCATGGATTTGTCACATTGTTAGGCCAAGCTGGTGCGTTTTCTCCCACAGGCCTCAGCTGCGTGGGTGTAAGAATAAAGATATATAGCTACTGGATTGATCTGGGATTGAGTTTCGCAGGACAGATGACCTGGAAACACGAGATGGACAGAGAGTCAAGGATGGAACTCTGGTTTCCAGAACTGAAGCCAGAAGTCACCTGAAAACAGCTCCAGAGTCCTCAGCTTGAGGCAATTAAAACAGCAGTGTTTTCAGGAGGAGGAGGAGGAGGAGGAGGAGAGGGTAAGAGACGTGGAGAAAGCTAAGATTTCAGACATGAGTAAATGTGACCATGACTATGCGTTGCCGGACCCACGCTATCTAGGGAAAACACTAGGGTACAGCAGATGATTAGCGGCAACGTGGGCATTGTTGCCAACTATTTCAACTTTGATTACATGCAGGAGAAATTAGATTTGTCTGGAGGATCTTAGTGGGAAGAGCCAGGACCAATCATGGGACAGGAAACCTGAGGGGCAGATCTTGGCTCGTAATAAGTGTGTCTTCTGTACCTGGATCCAGGGCTTCAGGTACAAAGTGACCAGTTGAGAACAGACAATCACCTCCCTCGTTCTAGCTTATATACCTCCATCAGTGTGGTGCAGTTGGATAATGCTTGGACATAGTAACTTACAGATTTTTTTCTGTCTGTATTGTCCCCTTTATTTCCTTGCATTGAAGGATGCTCACTCGGGCTCACTTAATTTCGCCGTTGACCCACTACCATGCTGTGTTAGAAGCTCTTGAGACCTTTGCAAATGCGACTTGTTGAGCCTTCTCTCTCCATCCTGTTACTTGGGCTGCAAGAGGTCACAGAAGGGAGAGTGACTTCTCACCCCGGAACTGGAAATAAAGGAAGGAAGTGTGTCCCTGAGCAGTAATCTTTGAATGTGTCAGAACAGAGTCACCTTGAAGGGCTAGACTACCCAGGCCAGCGAGACTTGGCAGCAGCCTGATTTCAGTTGCTAGGAAATTAGAATGTGTCCATCAGAGGGCCAGCTGGGGAGGTCTGAGTTGGATACCTTGCATTTTTCTCTCTGGATTCGCTCTCCTCCCTCCTCCTCCTGCTCTGGCTCCGGTAGGCTGACCTATGTGGCTTCCATCAGCAGGTGTTCCTGGCCTCACACTTTCCGTAGAGTTCAGTCAATGGGAAGCCCCAGAAGATGATCTGAGGAAAAATGATCAGAGGAAAGGGGAGAGGGCTGATTGCCTCTTTCCTCTGGATCTCTTCTCGTGAGGGCACGTCAGGGTGGCTGCACCCTTTATTAAAGGTCACTCACTGTTGTTCTTAAGGCTCTTTCTATGCCTAGGTTCTGGTAGCCACTCCATCCCTTGTTGCTTTGGGCTTTAGGCTGCTACTTGCCCGAGTTTCTGTGCTATCCTGTGTGGTTCCCCATCCACACATCTCTGTAAATTCCACCTTTACAATATGGCTTCCTCAAATGATCCCAATGCACGTGTTTGAACTCACTATTTGTTGTTTGAACCTTCAGGGAAACAGAGTTAGAGACAGAAGTTGGAAGTGCCTACCCCACAACACTCACCCTATTAGAGGCGTCCTTCTGCAGGGCCAGGAGCCAGCTCACAGAAGCAACCAGCCAACGGAATCATCCAGCAAACCAGTTTCTAATTCCTTCCCCTTCTAGAGCTCAGTGGTAACTTGGATCCAGAGCTGCCTCACACTGACCATCATGAGATGAAGTTCCTGAGTCTTCCAAGCTACGGGCCACACCAGGCCATAGATAGGCCACCGTGGTAAATGTACCCCTGAGGGGAGCTGTCTGAGGCCCAGCCAGCCTGGCAGTGTATCACACTTGTGCACCACTGTGCCTCCATGCCATTCAAATTGTATGCATTCAGACTTGACATCACATACAATCACAGACTCGCAGAGCTATAAGGAGCCTCAGAGATGAGATGGCCCAGTCTCCGTTCTTTATCTGAAGGTGGGAGAGCTGGCAATCAAAAAGACTAAATAAGTTGCCCACGGATATTCGCAGTGTGAGTGGGTCATGACAATCCCCCAGGGTAGCATCCGTATCTTGGTGGTGCCTATCTACACAAGTGCTTCTCAATTTGGGTATTCTGGATCTATCAACCAGCAGAATTTCAGAACCAATAAGGGTGAGTTTGTTGGGGGTATGGTAGAGTGCTAGACTCACCAAGACAGGCACAGTTGGGCCTGTGTGACCTTCTGGAAGCTTCCTAACCTCTCTGCATCTTTTCCTTATCTGCAAAATTGCAGATCATACTACTACATTTGGAAATTAAGTTTCGACATGAATAGAAGGAGACAAACATTCAAACCACAGCATTCTGTTCCCGGCCCCCTAAGATGCATGTCTTCTCATGTACAAAATATATTTATTCCATCCCAACAGTTCCAAAGGTCCTAAATTGTTCTATCATCAACTTGAAAGTCTAAGTCCGAAGTTTCATCTAAGTATCATCAAAATCAGATATGGGTGAGACTCAAGGTATGATTGATCCTGAGACAAATTCCTTCTCCAGCTATGAGCCTGTGAAATCACACAAGTTACGTGCTTCCCAAATGCAATGATGGGACAGACACAGGGTAGACAATCCTATTCCAAAAGGAAGAAACAGGGAAGAAGAAAGCAGTACCAGGTCCCAAGTAACTCCAATCCCTACAGGGTAAACATCAAAACTTGAGGCTTGCACATAATCTTTGATTCCATGTCTTGCCTTTCTGGACATATTGGGACAAGGGTTGGGTCCCCAAGGTTTTGGGCAGTACCACCTGCACAGCCTTGTGGACACAGCCTGTATACCAGCTCTCACACCTTGGAGTTGGGTGTCAACAGCTCTCCCAGGTTGGCGTTAGGTGCAGATGGATCTCCAGTTGTGGGGTCTTGAGAGCAGCCCGACCACTATGGTTCTACTAGACATTGCCCTAGTGGGGGCTCCCTGTGTTGGCAGTTCTTTGGGTGGGGCCCAAGAGTTTTCCAAGGCTTCCTTTCAAATTGCAGTGGAGGTAGCCATGCCTTCACGGCTCACACACGCTGCATACCTGCACAGTTAGCACCACATGGACACAGCCAGGTTTCTCACTTGTGCCTACCTGAACCCCTTTGGCCCACAGCGGAGGTGGCTAAGAAGTGATGTGTCAGAATTTGGAGAGCAGAAACTTGACGAAGCCCTCAGCAGTGAGCCAAAAGTTCCCACGGGTGCCCTGGGCCCTCCTTTAAAACCAATCTGACCAGAGTACTCTGGGCCTATGATGGGTGTGGCAGCACCAATCATCCCCAAAATGCCTTGGGGGTCATTTTTCCATTGTCATGATGAATAACACCTAGCTTCCAGCTATGCATACTAACCTCCTCATTAAATGAGTTTGGCCACACCTTTAGTGTTCTCCCCCCAACCTATGTTTTCATTCTCTTCATAGCCAAACTGAGAACATTCCAAACCTTGAAGTTCTACTTCCCTTTGAATCAGAAATTCCATCTTTAATTCATGTCTTTCTTCTCCCATTTTCCTATAAGGAGGCAAGAAAAGTCACGCAGCACCCCGAATGCTTCGCATTGAGATTTATTCCACCCAATATCCTAATTCATTGTTCACAAGTATTGCCTCCCACAAAGTATTGGGATCCTAACGCAATGCAGGCAACATCTTTGCCACTGCACAACAAAGATAGCTGTTACTCCAGTTCCAATAACATGTTCTTCAATGTGTCTAAAACCTCATTAGAGTGACCTTGACTGTCCCTATTTCTACCAACATTCTGATCACAATCCCTTAAGTGATTTCTACGAAGATTGAGGCTCTGTGGACAGCCCTCCTCTTCTGACCCCTCATGAGAATCACCCTTTATGGTCTGTTCATGGTAATCTAGCCTGCTCCTCCAAATTCTTCTAGCCATTACCCAGTACCTAGTTGCAAAACCACTTCCGCATGTTCCCATATTTATTATAGCAAAACCCCACTTCTCAATTCCAATCTCTGTCTTAGTCCATTTGTGCTCATCTTCTTCTCAGAGCTTCAACCTTTTTGTTTTTAAGTTGATTTATTTCATTTCTTCCATTAGAGAAAGATAGCCTTCATAGAGTAGTATGTCACGACTCCCACCCCCACCCTCTGCCTCCTAGACAGCCAGGATCACAGGAGTGTGTAGGTATATGCAGTATGTTTCAAGTTAATCAGGGATCTGAATCCCTGGTCTTCCGTGTAGCTCCAGCATTGCAGAGTGTAGTGCTACTATCTGGGGCCCCACCCACCCACCCCATTTTTTTTTAGCACTTTTTTTATTCACCAGAGAGAGACACAGAGAGAGGGAAAGTGAGAAATCACCCCCAGGGTGAATGACCACACTGCAATACCCTTTCCTCCATTCTCCTCTTCGGATTTTGGGCACACATATGACCACACATGAACTCAGCATGTTTTTCTTTTTTCTTTTTTTTTTTTTTATTTTTTTGAGAGGTTTTCACTATAGGGTGTGCGTGCTCGCCAGACAGACAGAGAGAGACAGAGAGACAGAAAGTCTCATGCATGCACACATAGCTTCTGGTGTTGTTTTTCAAGCTGCCAGGTCTAGAACTCGAACCAGAGTTGGCCATGTGGGATGCAGCACCTTAACCATTATGCCACCTGCTAGCCCACCTCTATCCCTCAATACGATCGCACTGGAGAATAAGTTTCAACCATGAGTTCTGGAGGGACATAATCATTCAAACGCACGTGCCCTATAGCAAATACCTTCTTTCAGTGTTCTTGTGAGCATAAACTGTGATATATTGCGTAAGACTCCCAGTTTCGTATCTGATGAAGGAAAGACTCAGTAAATGTTACTCAAAACTAAATAGGAGTCTGAAAGTGTCCACCAGATGTAAGCTTAGAACCCCACCCTTCATCCTGACCTCCATCCTTCTCCAGGTTGACCTGGACACTCTTTAATGCCAAGGACAGGGCAGCAGGTGCTTCCAGTGCCTCACCTATATCCCTTCAACCTACCCACGCTAGCTGCTCTTTCTATCCCTTTGCCTAAGAGCTCTTTCACTATTTTATTGTTTTATTTATTTATTATTATTATTATTATTATTTGCTATAGGGCACGTGCGCTCACCAGAAAGACAGAAAGTGAGAAATCACCCCCCAG
>NW_006159727.1:1488318-1490514 GCF_000334495.1 Tupaia belangeri chinensis | reverse complement strand
CTCAGTCGACTACATGGGAGTCCAGCAACATAGCCATTATGCTAACTGCTGGTCCCTATGTTTTATTTTTATTCACAAATAATAATTTTATATATTTGAGGGCTTGGGGGGGTACAATGTGAGGTTTTCCCAAATATACATTCTGGAATGATCAAATCAAGTTAACCAGCATATCCATCACCTCAACTATTCATTATTTCTTCATGATGAGAACATGCAAAATCTTCTCATTTAACCATTTTGAAATATATTCATACAACACTGTTATGAACTATAGTCGCTGTGCCGAGCAGTAGAACACCAGAACTTATTCCTCCTAACTGAAACTTTGTCCCCATTGACCAATGTCACTCCTTTCCTCATCCACCTACCGGTCTCCTCAGCTCTGGGAACTATCCCTCTGCCTTCTCCATCTATGAACTCAACTCTTAAGTTGAATGGTCAATTTCCACATGTAAATGAGATTATGCAGATTTTGTTTCTCTGGGCATGGCTCCTTTCACTTAAGATGCCTAGCTTATTTCACCAACTCGTCAAAAATGACAAAAATTTCTAAGACCGAATAGTATTCCATTGTGTATATATACCACATTGTTAATCCGCTCATCCATTCATGGACACAGGTTTTTCTATCTTTTGGCTATTGTGAATAATGCTACAATGAACGCAGGGAGTGAGTGCACACGCCTCACCCCTGTTTGACCAATCTAACAGGTATGAGGTGAAATCTCACAGTGGTTTTATTTTGCATTTCGGAGAGCTTTCTCAGTCTTCAGTTGTGTGCTCAGACCATGTCTACAGTAAACTAGAAGTGCCAGAGAGTTCACACTTTCTGGGACAGCCCTCAAATAATGTGGACCAAGAATTGATGGAGAAATAACCCAACTCCTTCACCTTCAGCGTAACCGTTTTTTGGGGGGTTTTGTTGTTGTTGTTGTTTTTTGTTTTTGAGAGGTTTTTGCTACAGGGCGCCTGCACTCACCAGAAAGACAGAGAGAAACAGAGAAATAGAAAGCGAGAAATCACCCCCCCCAGGGGGGATGTCCACGCCGCAATCCCTTCTCCTCCATTCTCCTATCAGGATCTTGGGCATGCACGCACACACGCCCGGCGTGAGTTTAAGCCACCAGGTCCGGAACTCAAACTGTGGTGGACTACATGGGAGTTCAGCGACATAGCCATTACGCTAACTGCTGGTCCCAGCATAACCATTTTAAGGTATGCTCCACATAGTCTCTGAGAAGGTCTGCCAAGTGATTGAGCCCCAGTGCCCACAGTGCAAATGCATTCAATAAGCTCCCTGCTGTGACTTCTCTTCTCTTGTCTCACCTCTTCCTCACTGTGCTCCCTGGGCTCACCTCCCAAACTACTTGTACTGAAATCTTTATCTCAGGGTTTGCTTTTTTATTTTTTAAAGAATTATTTCTTTAATTCATTCCATTTGTTATTATTATTTATTTTGACCAGGGAGAGAGAGAGAGAAAGGGAAAGCAAGAAAGCAAGCCGCCAGGTCTGGGACTTGAACTACAGTTGACCATGTGGAAATCCAGTGTCCTTAACCACCACACCACCTGCCAGTCCCTCAGGGTTGTTTTTCCTTTTCTTTTTTCTCTTTTTCTTTTTTTTTTTTTTGGAGTTTATTTAAAAATTTATTTGACCAAAATGTAGAAAAAGTGATACCATTACATACGATACAGTTGCAAGAATCTGGAGTGGATTTTATTCAATTGCGCAATCTACTAGTGTATCTTCTTGGTAGTGTGATGTTTAAATAGGAGTGAGGGGCAGGGGATTCGGATAAGCTGGAAGCAGGGGCATTTTTATTCAGAATTGTAAACTTGAGTTGGCCCCCACACTGTTGGGGACATGGAATGTTTCAGCTCTGAGATGTCCACTGAGAAAGCACGACTATAACAAAGCCAAAATGAGAAGCCCTGTCTACGCAATACTCCATATCCTGTTTAACCAGGAATTTCTTGGTCTTTTAACTTGGTCCCAAAGAAGGAATTCAAGTCCCAGGTAAGTGAATCTTCATTTTGCCATTCCCTGAAGTACGGAGATGAAATCAATTACTTTTTTTTTTATCTCTAGTTTGATTCCAGAGAAGTCCCTTCTGCAGAATTTTGTTAATAAACAAAAGTCTTTTTGCTTAATTTCTCGATAACTAGCAGTCGTTTTGACTTGACTTGACTAGGA
>NW_006159727.1:1451097-1487389 GCF_000334495.1 Tupaia belangeri chinensis | reverse complement strand
CCTTCTGTTTTGGTTATATACAATTAAGTTCCTTTAGCGTCTGACCCAGTGTCTGATGTAAGCCCACGTTCTCTTCTTTGGCCTGGGCAAGTTTTTCTTCCAGGTCATCGATTGTTTCTTCCAGTTTGGCAACCATTCGCTCTGCACATTCGGCATGCGTCTCAGCCTCTTGCAGTTTGTCAGAAAGGCGTTGGATTTCTGGGGGACCAGCAGTTAGCATAATGGCTATGTCGTTGGACTCGCATGTAGTCGACCACGGTTCGAGTCCCAAACCGGGTGGCTTAAACTCACTCCGGACGCGTGTGCGTGCGTGCCCAAGATCCTGATAGGAGAACAGAGAAGGACCGCGGTGCGGCCATCCCCCCCGCCCCAGGGGGGTGATTTCTCGTTTTCTGTCTCTCTGTCTCTCTGTCTGACGAGCGCACACGCCTTATAGCAAAAACCTCCCCAAAAAAAAAAAAAAGAAAGGCGTTGGATTTCTTCTTCATATTTGTCCTCCTTTTGAGAATGCTCTTTGGAGGCAGCCTCAAGCAATTCCAGATTATTAGTGACATTCTTGAGTTCTTCCAGGTCAACACATCTTAGTTCAGAAACACCTCCGCATGCTCCTCCGCCCTTTCCAGCTCGCCTTCCAGGATGACCCGTGAGCTACCTCCTCGTATTTGTAGTTGGCCTCCTCAGCAATGAGCTTGGCCTCTTTCAGCTCCATCTTCTGCATCTCCATCTTCACCTCATCTTTCAAGACCTGGTTATCAATCACCTTCGTTCTTCTCTCACTCTCATCCACCGCCTTCTCCACCTCCTCCAGCTTCTGCAGGGCTGTGGTCAGCCATTCTTGGGCTCTGTCCAATTCCTCCTCATCCAGCTGGATGCATCAACTGAGAGCTGCCAGGTCACCTTCGGCTTTCTAGAGCCACTCGCAGTCCAGCTCCCGCTGCAGGCCCTGCTCGAGGTGCTCCGGCTCGTCCGCCTCCTGCTCCAGGGCCTGAATCTTGCCTTTCACCGGCTCCAGGACGTTGAGGCCCACCATGGCGCCGAGGCACTGGGGCGCACGCAGCGGGTGCTCCACTGGGCTCCCTCGGTCCAGAGCTGCGGCACGGTAGCCGCGCACTGGCCTCCTGAGCCTTTGCCTGCGTGGGGGCCGCCTGTGCCTCTTCCCCAGGCTTTGCTTTTTATGGGACTAATCTAAGAGTATAAAAGGTCCAGCCATGGTGGTATTGGTGGTCATGCCAGAAGCTACATGGCCGACCTCAGGTTCAGATCCCAAGTGTGATGGAAGGCTGGGGGAAGGTGAATACAGCATGACTAGACCCTGTTAAGGAGTTAGTCCCTCTCTCTCTTTCCCCCAAATAAATCAACTTTAAAAATACAAAACCAAAAACCACAAGTGGAAGAGAATCGCATGGAGCTTAGCTAAGCCCACACTGAGGTTCTCCCTGCGTAAGTAGGCCCAGAAGGTTGGAGAGATTCAATCCCAGTTGCTCTGTACTTCCTGGAGAGAAATCAGCCTCAGGGAAGAGAGAATGGCAAGCAGCCACCTGGCCCAGTGCCAGAGAACAGAGCTGTGACTGAGGATGGAACAATCTACCATTAAAATCCTCTTCTTCTTCCTCCTCCTCCTCAGCCCCGTAGGGTTCTGCCTGCACCCAAGGGCAAAAAGATTTAGAGAAAGAGCAAGAAAAATCTGAATGACTGAGACAATGAGGCACCTCACCCTGTATAGAAGGCAGAGAGGAGCCCAGGGCCCTTGACCCCAGACATCATCAGTCTGTTCTTAGTGACAATGCCTGGCCATCTCAGCAGTCACTGCGGTGAGACAAGAGGATAACTTGTCACATATCTGCCTCCAAAAAGCCCTCCACTTTCACACCCATTAGGATGACTATTATCAGAAAATAACAAGAGCGGGGCCGTAAAATGGAAAAGCTGCTGTAGGGGATGGCTTGACAGCTCCTCGAAAATGTCCACGTAGAGGGCCAGCAGGTGGCGCGGAATTTAAGGTCCAAGATTCAACATGGCCAACCACGAGGTTTGAGTCCGCGACCTGGCAGCTTGAAAACCATGCCAAGTGGGGTCCAGCAGGTGGTGTAGTGGTTAAGACACTGAACTCCCACATGGTCGTCAGCGGTTCAAGTCCCAGACCTGACGACTTGAAAAATCACACTGGGGGACATTTGTGTTCGTGTCCAAAATCCTGAGAGGAGAATAGAGGATAAAGGGATTGAGGAGTGGTCACCTGCAGGGGAGTGGTTTCTCACTTTCTGTCTCTCTCTGTCTCTCTGGCGAGCGCACACATCCTATGCAAAACAAAAACTCTCTCTAAAAAAAAAAGAAGAAAGAGGGGAACCAGCAGTTAGCGTAATGGCTATGTCGCTGGACTCCCACGTAGTCGACCGCGGTTCGTGTCCCGGACCCTGTGGCTTAAAACTCACGCCGGGCGCGTGTGCGTGCGTGCCCAAGATCCCGAGAGGAGAATGGAGAAGGGATTGCGGCGTGACCATCCCCCCTGGGGGGTGATTTCTCACTTTCTGTCTCTATGTCTCTCTCTGTCTGTCTGGCGAGCGCACGCGCCCTACAGTGAAAATCTCTCAAAAAAAAAAAAGAAGAAAGAAAGAAAGAAAGTGAAATATACCAACCATGTGTGTATGCGTGCCCAAAATCCTGAGAAATGAAATGTAAACAGAGTTACCACATGATGCAGCCATCCCACTACTAGTTATTTATCCTGAAGAACTGAAGTCAGGGGCTTGAACAGGTATGTGTATACCCACATTCATAGCAACGTTATTCACAATAGCCCCAAAGTAAAAACAATCTAAGTGTCTCTCAGCAGATGAACGGATAAACAAAACGTGGTATCTGCATACAATGGAAGATTATTCAGCCTTAAAAGAGAATTGTGGGCAAGCACACGTGTTAGGATCCAAACCATGGTGAACTGTGCCTGGGCAGGGTGAAGCCAGAGGAAACTGGTGGAGGTCCATAGCAGTCCTGATGTGCCCTTCCTGGGTATAGGGGCGAAAGACTAATTGAACCCAGTAGTTGGTTCCCTCTGAAATCTCCCTCACGATAGCTGGCGCTCTCACAGAAACACAAAAACCTGAATGGGGAAAAGCTGAGAGCTTTCTCCCTAGAAACTGGAATAAGACACGACTGGCCACTTCCTCCACTCCTTTTCACCATCGTGCTGCAAGTCCTAACCAATGCAATCAGACAAGAGAGCAAAATAGTAGGCATTCAGATAGGAGAAGACGCTAACCTGTCCCTATCTGCAGATGATACGATTATATACACACAAAAAATCCAAGGAAATTCGTGAAAAAGCTCCTAGAAGTGATAAATGAATTCAGTAAAGTAGCATGATAGAAAATCAATACACAAACATCTATAGCATTTTTATACATCAACAATGAACGGGACGAGATAGAACTGAAAAAAGCAGTCCCATTTACCATAGCCACAAAATGAGTAAGATACCTAGAAATAAACCTAACCAGAGAGGACAAAGAACCTCTACAAGCAAAACTATGAAAAACTGAAAAAGAAAGAAATTGAGTATGGGACCAGCAGTTAGCATAATGGCTATGTCGCTGGACTCCCACGTAGTCGACCGCGGTTCGCGTCCCGAACCCGGTGGTTTAAAACTCACGCCGGGAGCGTGTGCATGCGTACCCAAGATCCCGAGAGGAGAACGGAGGAGAAGGGATCGCGGCGTGGCCATCCCCCCTGGGGGGTGATTTCTCGCTTTCTGTCTCTCTTGTCTCTCTGTCTCTCTCTGTCTGTCTGGCGAGCACACGCGCCCTGTAGCAAAAACCTCTCCAAAAAAAAACAAAAAAAGAAAGAAAAAAAGAAACTGAGTATGATACAAAGTGATGGAAAGACAGCTTATATCCTTAGATGGGAAGAATCAATATAATCGAAATGTCAGTTCTACCCAAATAAATTTACATATTCAGTGACATTCAATTGCCAGTGACATTCTTTGAAGAAATAGAAAAAATAATTATAAAATTTGTCTAGAATCATAAAAGATGCCGTATCACCAAGGCAATACTGTGTAAAAAGAATAAAATAGGAGGTATCTCACTACCCAACTTCAAAATATATTACAAAGAGGTGATAATCAAAACAGGCTGGCACCAGCACAAAGACTGACACCTAGACCAATGGAACAGAATAGAGAATCCAGAAGTAAACCCCAAATCATATAGCGAATTGACCTTTGACAAAGGGTATAAAGCAATACCGTGGAGAAAAGAAAGTCTTTTCGGGGACCAGCAGTTAGCATAATGGCTATGTCACTGGACTCCCATGTGGTCGATTGCAGTTCGAGTCCCAGACCCGGTGGCTTAAACTCACGCCGGGCACGTGTGCGTGCGTGCCCAAGATCCCGAGAGGAGAATGGAGGAGAAGGGATTGCGGCGTGGCCACCCCCCCCCCGGGGGCTGATTTCTTGCTTTCTGTTTCTCTGTCTCTCTCTGTCTTTCTGGCGAGAGCACGCACCCTATAGCAAAAATAAACTCTCAGAAAAAAAAAAGAAAAGAAAACAAAGTCTTTTCTGCAAATGGTGCTGTAAGAACTAGATATCCACCTGCAGAAAAAACAATGAAACGGGACTCCTATCTCTCACCATTAACAAGAATCAACTCAAAATGGAGCAAAGATTTAACTGTAAAGCCTCAAACTATAAACCTACTATTAGAAAATTTCAGGGAAGCTCTTGGAGACATTGGAGTATGCCAAGATTTCTTCAATCAGTCCCTTAAAGCACAGTCGATAATCCCCAAAATAGACAGGTGGGATTACATCAAGTCGAAAAGCTTCCTCACAACAAAAGAAACAATGAGGAGAGTGAAGAGATAACCCTCAGAATGAGAGAAATATTAACAAATTATTCCTCAGACTAGGGATTGATCATTAGAATACATAGGGAACTCAAGCAGCTCGCCCATAAAAAGAATAAAAAAAATGAACAGTCCAATTTTAAAATGGGCAAATGAATTGAACAGACAATTCTCCAACAGGTATAAAAAAAAAAAGTGTTCAAAGTCTCTTGTCATAAGGGACATGTAAATTAAAACCACAATGAGATGCCATTTAACCCCAGTTAGAATGGCTATGGGCAAAAAAGAAAAACGAGTACTGGTGAGGTCGTGGTGAAAAGAGAAGCCTCTTGGGAGCAGCAGTTAGTGTAATGGCTATGTCATTGGACTCCCATGTAGTCGACCGCGGTTCAAGTCCTGGACCCGGTGGCTTAAAACTCACACCGGGCGCATGTGCGTGCGTGCCCAAGATCCCGAGAGGAGAAAGGAGGAGAAGGGATTGCGGCATGGCCATCCCCCCTGGGAGGTGATTTCTCACTTTCTGTCTCTCTGGCAAGCACACACGCCCTGTGGCAAAAATCCCTAAAAAAAAAAAAAAAAAGTGTATCTAGACTGAAGGGCTGGCAGGTGGTGTGGTGATTAAGGGTGCTAGACTCCCACATGGCCAACCGTGGTTCAAGTCCTGGACCAGGTGGCTTGCTTTCTCACTTTCTCTCTCTCTCTCTCTCCCCCTCTCTGGTCAAATTAGAATGGATAAGTAAATAAATAAATAAATAAATAAATATAAATAATTCTTTAAAAAAAAAAAAGTGTATCTAGACTGAGAATGAAGAGATGGAAAAAGATAGGCCATGCAAATGGAAACCAAACGTGAACAAAATAGTGAAACTGACACCAGATAAAATAGACTGCAAGCCCAAATCTGCAAAAAAAGCAAAGTATGTGTGTGTGTGTATGCATTTGTAATATATATGTGTATATATATGCGTGTGTGTGTGTGTGTGTGTGTGTGTGTGTATTACTAGGCCTAGAGAGAGCAGTAGACTCCAGTGCAATAATATTTGGGAATCTTGACACCCCACTCTCAGCATTGAACCGATCATCTAGAGAGAAAACCAACAAAGGAAAATTAGAGATACACTGTATCATAGACCAAATGGACCTTACTGACATACACAGGACATTTTATCCAACAGCTGCAGGATGCACATTCTTTTCATCAGCACATGTAACATTCTCCAGGATAGACTACATGTTAGGCCACACAATAAGCTTCAAAACATTCTTTTTTTTTTTTCTGGAGAGGTTTTTGCTATAGGGCACACGTGCACGCCAGAAAGACAGAGAGAGACAGAGAAACAGAAAGTGAGAAGTCACCCCCCCCGCCCCCAGGAGGATGGCCATGCTGCAATCCCTTCTGCTCTTGGGATCTTGGACACGCATGCACAGGCGCCTGGTGTGAGTTTAAGCCACCAGGTCCAGGACTCGAACCGCAGTCACTACATGGGAGTCCAGCAACATAGCCATTACACCAACTGCTGGTCCCAAAACATTCTTAAAGATAGAAATCATATCAAGTATTTCTTCTGATCACAATGGAATAAAACTAGAAATTGACAACAAAAGGAATGGTAGAAAATATACGACTACATGGAAACTAAACGATATGCTCCTGAATGGCTAAGTCAATTAGGAGATTAAGAAAAAAATGTTTAATTTCCTGAAACAAATTAAAAGAAAACATGAAATAGCAAAATCTGTGGGGTACAAAAAATAAATACTAGGAAGAAAGTTTACGACAATAAATGCTCATATCAAAAACATTAAAAGATGGCAAAATAAACAACCCAATAATGCAACTGAAGAAACTAGAAAAGCTAGAACAAACTATAAAAAGAGAGAGAGAATCACATACTGATACATGCTATGATGAGGATGAATTTTTAAGACATTACGCTAAGTGAAAGAAGCCAAACATGAAAAAAAAAAATACTGTATGATCCCACTTATCTGAGTTATCTATAGTCAGACTCATATTGACCACCAGTAGAAGGTGGCATGAGAGTTAAGGCACTAGATCCCACATCCCCAGCTTTACAGTTCAAGTCCTGGACCAGTATGTTCAGGAAGGTTTCCAGACATGAGACTTGAGAATCACACCACCGTGTATGCATGTGTGTCCAAAATCCCGAGAGTGGAGGAGAAGGGATTGTAGACATGGCCATCCCCCCCAAGGAGATATCTCTCTCTCTCTCTCTGTCTCTCTCATGCATGCGCTCTATAATGAAAACAAAAACAAAAGGTAAAAATGGTAAATATCATGTCTTGTGTATTTTGCCACAATCTTAAAAATAAAA
Organism: Tupaia belangeri chinensis; assembly: GCF_000334495.1. Lineage (NCBI taxonomy): Eukaryota > Metazoa > Chordata > Mammalia > Scandentia > Tupaiidae > Tupaia > Tupaia belangeri. The sequence goes on along the minus strand of NW_006159727.1, from coordinate 1,480,209 downwards.
TAAATGCCTCCAGTTCTCTTCCCATCTCTTCTTTTCCCTACTGCTTTTTCTCAGCCACCCTGCTTTCCTGATTTCTTGAAGCCCTTTGGCTCTACACCTGCTGCCCCTTACACCTATGAATTGACAACCAGTTTATGATCCGAACTTTGACATCCAACACCTGTCTTGGGTCAGGTGCCTTTGAAGGAGAAACTGAGACAGATTCTCGTGCAAATGAATTAACAAGGAAATGTTCTCAGGAGAAACCTGCACAAAGTAAGAACAGGAAAGAAGATGCTACACAGAGACAGGGTCCAGCTAAGGTCTCACCTCAGCTTGTTCCCATGAAGAGCTCTGGAATGTGAGGGCAGACAGGCTCATCCACCTTGAGGCAAGGGGGTAAGTTTTTCTATCTCCATAACAGTCAGCTATTGACTGTTGGCCATGACTATGTGGGGCCTAGGGTTGGGAGGTAGCTTCCCAGGTATTTCCTAGGAGGTGGGTAGGAACCTGTCAGGAGAAGAGAATGGCTATGAGGGATCAGCAGCCAATACTCACAGCAATTAGGGCATGGGAGCACTAGCCTGGGAGAGGGAAACTGAGGCTTCAGTAGCTTCTTCCACGGTGCTTTTCCAGAAACTAAGTTCTGATCTCTGCTCTCCACCTTCAATCCTGTACACTTGGATAAGAAGCACCTGCTTGGCAGAAGCAACACTGTTGAGGTTGAGCCTTGACTCCATAGCATGGTGTGTATATCATTGGGGAAGTTTATTTACCTCTCTCGGCCTCAGTTTCCTTATCCATAAAATGGACACAGGAATAAAATAGTGGTAGTTCTTCTTTTTTTTTTTAATGCATTTCTTCCATGAGCAAGAGAGAGCCAAAGAAACAGTGCCCCCAACAGTGTCTTCATGCTACAATCCTCCCCTAGCCTCAGCCAGCACCCGATCATGGGCACACGTGCATCCAGCATGTTCAGGAAGGTCTCCAGACACGATTCCAGAACCTTCCTACATAGGTTAGCCTCGCAGGAGATCACATTACTGCTATACCATCATCTGGCTCCAGTGGTAATTATTTGGATCAACCAGGACTTTTAAAATATAACTTGCTTCTTCTGGTAACAGGAGAGGTCTATCCCATACTCAGTCATGGGGCATGTAACACAGACCCAGCCAATCAGAATATCCCACTCACCTGACTCTCTCTCAGGAATAAGACTGTGACCTGAGGAGGTCAACCAGAGGCCTTCTCTGGGATTATTCCAACTGAAACCAGTAGGGCAGGCCTGTCCCCTGAGGACCATGAAGCCGGAAAGATGTAAAGTAGACGCTGGGGGTGGTCATGTTTCTCACTATATTGAAGAAGTCTGCCTGCCAGAGCAATGGGAAGCCCACACAGGGAAGAGAGAATGAGGAAAAAATCTGCCCCATATCATTTACCTCTGTAGATCCAATCATGCCTATGACCAGCTCCGTCACTCTGCTTCCCAGCTCTAGGGACTTTATATATTCTCTTTTTTAGCTTAGTTCGAGCTGGCTTTCTCCACGTGCAAATAGAAGGCACTTGACTAGTATAGGAAGGTCTGTCTTGCACGGTTGTTTGAGGATGAAATAAGGTAGTACGGGTACCAGGAGGTGTCTAACAGTGGCCATTGTAATTCTCAGAAGACCAATACAAAATGAGTGAGAGCCCCTCCCTCTGGTGCCTGTGAACATTACTCATTAGACCCTCAAGCAGTGATCAGACTTCTTTCTCATTCACCCTCCTACTCGGAATTTAACTCAAGAAGCTTTTTTGGATGTCCTGATACTGTTTAAAGCTCAGTTCACCCTTTAGCATTTTTGACACCACTCTTAGCATTTTTTACAACTGTTTTATGTTCATTTTTGGCTAATATGCCAGCTCTTCTGCATGATGTTTTAAAATCCTGTTCATCAGGGCTCACTGCAAAGTAGTATCACTTCATCAGATTCATCTTTTCTTCCTCCTTAGGCTCATTCATAGTGGTTGACTTGGAATTTCAATTTTGAGTTCCCCCCAACTCAAATGGTCACTAAAATGTCTCAACCATGAGTTCCTACCTCAGTTTTGTTTAAAGCCCTATTCCTCTAAGTGCCTTCTGGGGATCCGCCGCATCAAGAACACCTGGGCTTCCTGGCCCCCCTCCCAAACTACATACCCAATCAGACCCCCAGGGGAATTGTGTCAGTCTTGGGTGATGTGTATGCACCTCAGGACCACTGTTAGAAGACTTTTGAAGTCTGAGCAGCCCACTACAAACTCACCTCCTCCCAAAGTCCCATCCTACTGCTCCACCAAGCAGTTTCTCCTTCTCGATCTGAATTAACTCAAATAGCCATTGTCTCTTGTCACTCCCCTACCTTACAGGAGGTGAAGCTGCCAGTAAAGCGAGCCAAGAGTTTGTTTAGATGCACCACTTGCTGCTGACAGAAACTGAGCAACCATGCAGTTGGTGATACCTCCCATCAGCAGGTCTCTAGCTTCTGGGCCAGTGTGTGGTCTCAGTTAGGAACCCATCATCAGTTTCCCCCATCTGGTCCAACTGCCTGTAATATGTTTCTATAACAATATGACTTCTGTTCCCTTGCCTTTGATCTCCACCCACATGGTTTCCAACTCAGCCCCATTCTCAGGACTGTGGATTTCCACGTGGATATAAATCTTTTTATCATGCATGGATGTTCCACTTCCCCTTCTAATGGTTTCTTTTTAACAGGATCAACCATTCTATGTCTGCTCCACCCACAGCCTACTTCTGTGAATGGTCCTCCTGCTCAAGTGACTTTGACCAGAGCTAATTGGACTAGTATTTTAGTTTGGGTTCCCACAGATGCAGACAAGGGGAAGGCAAGCTTCACGTGTAAGTTTATAGCAGGTGATTCTAAGATGCACCAGGAGTGGAGTAGAGAACTGAGACAAGGAAGGCAACCAATACATAGTGCACTGTCAAGAAAATTACCAATGTGAGTAACTGGAGTTCAGTCTTGCTTGAAAATAGCATCACAGACAAGCCTTGGAGTTATTCCAACAAAAGGGCAAAGGAATTAGGGTGTTTACACACTAACTCTCATCTGTCACTGGGCATTCATACCCAGCACTTCTAGCCAGCTACACTAGCCAAGGCACAGCAGTAGCCAGAGAAGCCCCAGGCAGAGAGATGTAGGGGCTGGCAGTCTGAAATATGGCCAGCATGCACTGACGTAGTAAATGCTGAGGGGCTATAAGTTGGGCACTGCCAGAATGTGCTACAACCAGACAGGGTCCCCATGCTGAAGGCAATACATATCCATGTCAGAGTCTCCAAAAACTTGAACCAAGGATTCAACCTGGAATCTCTAGTCCCAGGCCCAGAAATATCTTCTATTAACATGTTATATCCTGCTATAACAACATGCCTAATACTGGGTAATTTATAAGGAACATGAATTTATTTCTTAGTTTTGGAAGCTGGGAAACCCAAGAGGAAGACACCGGGCAGATTCAGTATCTATTAAGGCAGCTCTCTGCTTCCAAGGGGCACCTTATTGCTGAGTCCTCACATGGAAGAAAGTGGAAGAACAAAAGTGAACAAACTCTGTGTCCTCACATGTCAGAAGAGATGGGAGGGAATGAACATACTCCTTCAAGTCCTAAACCCACCCATAAGATTACAACTTAATGGCCATCACGACTTAATCACTTCCTAAAGGCTCCACTTCTTAATAACTGTCACGTCGGCAATTAAGTTTCAACATAAGAATATTGTTCACGTTTATTTATTTCTTCTATGAAAGAGAGAGACAAAAAGAGAGGGAGAGAAACAGTAAAACAGGCATCCCCAATTTGTGTCCTCATGCTGTGCTCCACCACCAGCATAAGCCATCCCTAAGTCATGAGCACTTGCGTCTGACATGTTCGAGGAGGTCTCCAGATGCAAACCTTAAGACTTCTCATGTGGCTCATCCTTGCAGAGCATTGTCTTACAGCTGTGCCACTGTCCACTGCATAAATTTTGAGGGACACATTCAAACCATAGGACCAGGAGACAAAGTTGTAAAGTATGATTCCTTGAAATGAGAAACGCAACCAAACTGGAATGGAGTGGGCTGTTCCAGGAATAGGGACACTGATGAGGAACAAACCTATCTGCAATGGCATGGAAGAGAATGGGGAAGAAAAGCAGGGAGAGAGGGAAATAAGAATGCAAGTGACCCCAGCAAGGCAGATGTTGACAGCCTTGGACTCTATCAGCTTGTTTACAATGCCAGCCCTCAAACCATTGTGCCTTGTCTCTTAAGTTGCCCATGTGTCTTTGTAAAGGTCTCTTTGGTTGAGCCAACATAGGTAGGCCTATGTTCCTTCCTACCAAAAAAGTCTTGGCTAAGACTACCTATGAAGTTTTCTGTTAATATTTCAAATTTATTATTTGTGTTTATACTCTGTACACGGGTATATTGATTTCCAAGGCAATAGGCCTTAGAAAATTCAATCTCTTCCTCAAGTTAGTTCAAAGCATTTCTCCCAACCTACCTCCCTTTCCATTTACCTTTGATTCAGGTCAACATGTCTCACTATAATGCAAGTTCTGAGTCCCTGTGAGAAGCGTTGCCTCAATATCGCCAGCCTGTCAAGACATTCTCTTAGGCTGAAATTCTCACCATATTATGCATCTTTGAGAAATCAACAATGAACCCTATTCCTGGAATTTTTCCACAGCCTGAGCTGAAGGTCAATTTCCCACTGCCTTTTTACAGCAAGTGTGGTACAGACAGGAGGATGATAGGATCTTTAGATGCCATAAGATCGTGTGGTTAACCAGACCTCAGGAGAACTGGAGAGGGCCATTTGCAAATAGAGTCAGAGAGTTGTCTATAGGCTCTGTGTTGCCTTGGTTTGACTGACTGACCCCGGGCCTCAAAAGTAGGATTACTGGGTAATCATGGTGAAAATTCCCATCTTTATATAAACAACAAATAAAAGTTCCTCCCATCCCTAACCCTCCTCTAGTCCCAGACCCAGAAATATCCTCTACTAACAGTTTCTTCAGTGTTCTTCTAGAATTTTCCATGTATACATAAGTATATATACAGAAAAATATTTTTAACCTAATGGCATCATACTTGGCATGCTATTCTGGCATTTGCATTTTGAGCATAATAGTATATAGGTTAACTTTATTTATTTCTTTCTTTTTGCCAGAGGGTGTGTGCGCTCAACAGAGACAGAGTGGGGGGAAAGTGAAAGCACCACCCATGGGGGATAGTCACACCACAATCCCTTCTCCTCCATCCCTCCCTCCTTTCAGGATTTTGGGCACACACACACATGTGCCTGGTGTGTTTCTCAAGCCATCGGGTTCAGGACTCAATCTCGAGGGTTCCCCCCATGTGGATCCAACCAGGCCACAGAGCCAATCCTGTTAACTTTCTTCAAGAGTGTTTCCTTCTTTCTTTCTTTCCCCAACATTTTGCTGCCCGTGGTCTGGCTTCTCGGGCCCTGGTACCTCCATGTCTGTGAATAGCCCCTAAAAACCACCTACTCAGGCCCAGGTACTTCTCATCCTATTTAAAGGTCCTGATCTCCCAGTTCAGACATCTTGATCCTAGTCTTGATTCAAATACGGTTGGGTAGATCTGAGCTAGAAGCCCTTGATAAAGTCAGAGAATGTGTTTTATTTTTCCAATTTGCAAATACAGTTTTACAGCAATGCTACTTCTTCTACTTGGCTAGAAATTCTGCTTTAGCAGCATTTAATTAATGCATTACTTTAGGAGTTTCAAATATTTCTTGGAAGTAGGTGGGAAATTAATACAAAACTAAATAAATAAGCATTTTCTTTCTTTAAAGCCAGTGTTTCTGACATGCAGCAAATGCTTACCAGAGAAAAAAACGCGATTCACTGGCGCCTACGCTGACAAAAATCCTGAAGTAATCAAGATATATTTTGGACATTGAGATTTTAAGGGGGAAAAAAGTACAAATGAAACCAAAAAAACACAGCTCCTTGAAGTAGCCTGGTTCTCTTGAACCATTTGGTGATAACACTTTATAATTATTTTTTTAATTTTAGGGTTATTATAAAATGAACAGATAATTATGCTTACAATTTTCAATTTGATATAAACAACAAAAATTTCCTCCCACGTTTATTCCACCTCTAGTCCCAGGCCCAGACATTATCATCTGTTAACAGTTTCTTCAGTGTTCTTCTAGAATTTTCCACGTATAAGCAAGTATATATCTAGCATAAATTTTTTTAACCTAATGGCATCATACTTGGCATACTATCCTGGCATTTGCATTTTGAATATAAAACTATATTGATTAACTTTGCTTTTCTTTTAGTTTTTTTTTTTTTTTTTTTTTTTTTTTTTTGGGCATTGGGTTTTTTTGGAGGGGAAAAACCAGAGAGAGTGAAAGTGAGAAATCATTCCCCAGGTGGAATGGTCACACTGCAATCCCTTCTCCTACATTCTCTTCTCAGGATTTTGGGCTTGCACGCACATGTACCCAGCTTGTTTTTCAAGCCGCAGGGTCTGAGACTCAAACTGCACAGTTGGCCCATGTGGGATCCAGCTGCCTTAACCACTATGCCACCAACTGGCCCAATTAACTTTTCTTTTAAAGTGTACTTCTTTTATGAGAGAGAAAGAAGACAGATACCTTTGACAGAGTCTCACCATGCTGCAATCCTCCCTCTAGCCTTCCAGTCAGCCAAGATCGAAAGCATACGAGAGCTTGCCTAGCTGTTCATATCAATGCAGGATCCAAACCTGGGCCTCCATGTGTCTCCAGCATGGCACACTGGTGCTCTGCCACCTGCATCACTGCAACTGGGCTTTTTTTATGAAGAGACAGAGTCTCACTATGTTGCCCGGACTGGTCTCAAACTTACAATCCTTCTGCCTCAGCCTCCCAAGTAACTGGGATTACAGATATGCACTACCGTGCTCAGCAATATTTATTAACATTTTTTTAAAAAGAACTTAGAGGGACCACCAGGTGGCGTAATGGTTACGTTGCTGGACTACTATCTAGTTGACCGTGGTTCAAGTCCCAGACTGGCAGCTTGAAACTCATGCCAGGCACATGTGTGTGCATGCCCAAAATCCAAAATCCCAAGAGGAGAATGGAGGAGACGGGATTACGGCATGGCCGCAACATTTTCTGTCTGTCTCTCTCTGTCTCTCCCACTAGTGCACGTGCCCTATAGCAAAAATCTCTAAAAAAAAAAGAAAGAAAGAAAGAAGAATTTAGATATATCCTGGACTTGGTATAAATTCAAGCTCTGTCTTTTAAATCTATAGTCCTCTTGGAACCAGCAGTTGGCATAATGGCTATGTCACTGGACTCCCATGTAGTCAACATGGTTCAAGTCCCGGACCCAATGGCTTAAACTCATGCTGGGCATGTGTGTGTGTGTGTGTGTGCCCAAGATCCTGAAAGGAGAATGGAGAAGAACGGATTGTGATGTGGCCATCCCCCCTGGCAGGGAGTGATTTTTCGCTTTCTGTCTCTCTGTCTCTCTCTCTCTCTTTCTGGCAAGTGCATGTACCTTATAACAAAAACCTCTCCACAAAAAAATAAATAATAATAATTTTAAAATAAGTAAATCTATAGTCCTCTGTGAAAAGAATTGACCCTCAGTCTACAATAACAGGAATTATTAAATGCCAATTCACCAAACATTGGATTGTATTTAGTAACCTGCAGCAGTTAACTTTTTCTGTGCAACGCCCTGCCCCATAATTCAGTCTCTTAAACAATAATCATTTATTCAGCTCACGAGGCAGTGGTATATGGCAATTTTGACTGAACTCAGCTGGGAAATTCTGCTAGTCTTAAGCAAGCTCACCCATGCATCTGTGGTCAGCCACCAGGTCAGCTGAGGTCACAGGGGTGACCAGACCACAGGTGTCCTATCATCCAATAGGCTAGCCTAAGACTCGTTCCCACGCAGTGGCCACTGAGCCCCTGAAAGCATGAGAGGGTGAGTTCTGGTGCACAAGCATTTTGTCAGAGTCTATTTGTGTCATGAATGCTAAGATCCCATTGGCCAAAGCAAATCATAATGTCAATGTCAGAGTCAAGGGATGGAAACGGTGTGTCTTCCCCTCTTGATGGGAGGGGAAAAACCTGTGGCCATTTTTGCAATCTACCCCATATTTTGAGAAGGAGGAGACAACAAGACTTTAGTTAAACAGAAACTCAAATTAACCAACCTCCACTATTACCCTAAATGCTTGGGATACTTCAAGTTTTCCACGAGAAGTAGGGATGCAAACACAGTCCATCGTACAGAGCTAGTCCCATATGGCACCGCAACTCCTGCTCTGAACTGTGCTTGACTTGATGCCAACAGTCATGGATATTATCTTCATCAGAAACAGAAAATGCAGCAAACCACAGGGGCTTCACGTGATTCTTCCTGATGACGACCACAAAGAAAGGGCTACAACTGGGGCCAGGTGATGGTGCAGTGGTAACATGACTGGACCCTCATGGGAAGGGTTGAGGATTCATGTCCCGGGAACTCTTCGAATGCACCAGGTACATATGTGCCTGTGATCCAGCCCAGCTGAGGCTGGCGGTGGATTGTGGTGTGAGAACTCTGTTACGGGTGCCTGCCTCTCTCTATGTCACTCTCTCTGTCTCTTTCTGCCTCTCTTATGGAAGAAATAAACATTCTTTAAAAAAAGGATACAGGAAGCCTACAGACTACCTAGAAGCACCATTTACAAGCCATTTTTCTTTCTGAGGTTTAATCATTTGGTTGATAATTAGCAGGGGGAACTCCATTGCGATGGTATAATATCTTGAAATATAACAAGATTTCCTTTCCTAGATTTTCCCTCTTGCCTTTATGAGCCTTTGGTGCATGATGTCAGTGGTGCTTTGGTGTGAATGTGTCTGGGAGGGGTAAGAAGACAGCCTAAGACAAAGAAGGCATTGGAGTTTCAACAGACTCTTAGACGACCCAGGGCAGAGGCCAAAGTTTGAAAGTTAGGGTTTTTGCTGACAAGCACAGAGCTCTTGAAAAAGCCAAAGTGTCTGTGTGCCAAGAGAACGAGAACCTAAGGAGTCCAGAACAGACACTGAAAGTGCAAACAACAAAGCTGGAAGAGACAAGTTCTTGCTCCAAAGGAGATCAAGGTTAGGCTAGCTATTGAGAGGAGAGAATTGCAAAGGGAAAGATTCAAGCTCAGATGCTGGTGGGCCTACCATCGGAAGGAGTCCTCAGGTCATCCTCAACTAATCTTGGCTGATCCCTGGGGTCAGGAGAAGACAAATGCCAGGGGGAAGAACGGATGGGTTTGGGTGAATCCCAGAAGAGCCTTTCAGAGATACCATACATCCAGCCAAAAGAGTGCCCAAGGGATAGAGAACATGTGTTGGTAGGCAGAGTCTTGGGGATAGAAATGAGAATGATCTCCTAAGAGCCACTTGCAACTCAGTGAGACCCAGAGTGGCTGAGAGCCAACCAGAAGAGTGTGGAAAGACCCACAGTCAGACAGAGAAGCTGCCGGGTGGACCACATGCACTCACGTCCTCACCAATCGGCCATGCCAGTACAATGGTCAGCCCATCAGAGTTTAGAAGTTAGGCACAGAACCCTAGATTGAGTTTGTAAAAAAATCATGAAGTGACCCCGTTTAGGTGTAGAACTAGGTCAAGTTTTCTGCAACTTGGTAGACTAAAGCTCCAGGCCAACAGTTCATTTTCACAGAAATAAAAATGTTATACCCTTGAGTTGATGATTGTGACATTTTTACTAAAATCTCTTCATGTCTTCATCCATCCATCCACTTGGACTTGGGAGAGGGGCCATGTGCTCTTTCCTGGGCAATACAAACTGTAATCGTGATGATAGGCAAGAGAATAGAAGTAACTCTGATTGCTAATACGTTGGGCATGTTTGGCCAGGTGCTTCAAGAAAACAAGCTCAGGGGGCACAAGTGGTGTGGTGATGAAGGTGTCGGACTCCCACATGGCCAACTACAGTCTGAGTCCTGGACCTGGCAGCTTCAAATCATGCCGGGCATGTGTGTGCATGCCCCGAATCCCAGGAGAATCGAGAAGAAGGGATTGCAGCATGGCCATACCTCCTGGAGGAGGGGTGATTTCTCACTTTCCCTCTCATTCTCTCTCTCTCTCTCTCTCTCTCTCTCTCTCAGGAGCCCTATAGCAAAAAACAAAAGAAACAAACTCAGGCAGATAGTATCTTTGTACTCTAGACAGACTCCAGCAGCTTGTAACATGAGGTAATGACCCATTCAACAGGACCATGAAGACCAGGCAGCCAGAGCAGAGACGTGATTAAGGAAAGAGGACTAATGTAGCAAAGCTGCAGATGCCCACAAATATAACTGACTTATTGGTGGAGGGGATACCCCCAGTCCTCATTCATGTCATAGCTACCTTTCCTGCATGCATAAAGGCAATCAGGAGCTGACTGGTCATCTTTGTGGTGGTGGTTGCTGGACACAGTTGCTATTGTGCCCCTCCCCACTTCAGAAACCATCTGTGGTTCTCCACTGCCCAGCACTGTAGTCCCTTCTTAGCAAAACCCCATAGATATAAACGATAATAAGGATACCTGTCCCTCTGTATTAGTTAGGATTGTGTTGGCTATAACATATTTTGTATTAATTACCTAGTCTCAGGTATTTTGTTATAGCAGCAAATATGAACTAAAGCTCTTATTACTCTTCATAGTCCTAAGGCCTGCAGAATAATTATAAAAGTTGATTCCCCCTTTAAAAGAAATCCAACGTATAAAACATAGATAGAGGGACCAGCAGTTAGCGTAATGGCTATGTTGCTGGACTCCCATGTAGTCGACCACAGTTCAAGTCCCGAACTCGGTGGCTTAAACTCATGCTGGGCACGTGGGCATGCGTGCCCAAGATCCTGAGAGGAGAACAGAGGAGAAGGGAATGCGGTGTGGCCATCCCCCCTGGAGGGTGATTTCTTGCTTTCTGTCTCTCTCTGTCTTTCTGGCGAGTGCACGCGTCCTATAGTAAAAATCTCTCCGAAAAAAAAAATAATAATAATTAATTAATTAAAAAAAGAACAAAGATAGAATTATCTTATTTTTGCTAAGATAAAAGGAATACATAATGGTCACTGTGTGACTATTATTGCCACTACACAATGGTCAGGGAGTTAGATTACTCCTACTTTATTACTCAATCATGAATGGCTTCCAATGTCACTTCAAAATCAAATATTTACATTGAGCCAGCTGAAAGGTATAAAGAAGTCTGCATCTCATACCTTTCTCTTGAAAGTCAGTCCCTAGAAGTACCTATACCTCTTCTACTTAAACTCTACCAGCTAAGACATGGTCACATGGCCATATGGCTCTATCTAGCTGCAAGGGAAGCTAGAAGATGTAGTCTTTATTCTAAGCATCCATTTGCCCTGCTGAAAATCAGGGATACAACTGAGGAAGAAAGGGAGAACAGATGCTAAGGGACAAGCAGTCTTTGCCACCGTCCTCAAGGCAAGGCAAGCCCACAGGCACCTCTAAGGAACCATTGTACTGCACATAAGTTTTCAAAAATGAATACTTGTTGGGAAAATTCTAAAGTCCTTATTCTGGTGTCCAAGATGTCTCAGAATATGAAGCCAACTTCCCTTTCTTTCTTTCTTATATAATTTTTTTAGAAGTCTTTGCCTTAGAGCATGCATGCTTGCCAAAGAAAGAGACAGACAGTGACAGGGAAAGTGAGAAATCACCCCTCAAGGGGATGGTCACACTACAATCCCTTTTCCTTCATTCTCCTTCTAGGATCTTGGGCACACATGCAAATGCGCCTGGAGTGAATTTCTTTTCTTTTTCTTTTTCTTTTTTTTTTTTTTTAGAGAGGTTTTTGCTATAGGGCGCATGCACTCACCAGACAGACAGAGAGAGACAGAGAGACAGAAAGTGAGAAATCACCCCCCAGGGGGATGGCCATGCCACAATCCCTTCTCCTCCATTCTTTTCTCGGGATCTTGGGCACGCACGCACACGCGCCTGGCATGAGTTTAAGCCACTGGGTCCGGGACTCGAACTGCAGTCAACTACATGGGAGTCCAGCAACATAGCCATTAGGCTAACTGCTGGTCCTGCGCGCCTGGAGTGAATTTCAAGCTACCAGGTCTGAGACTCAGACTATGGTCGGCCATGTGAGAGTCCAGCCACATAACCTCTACACAATCTGCCGGCCCCAGCCAATTTCCCTTTCTGGCCTCATCTCCCATGGTCTCTTATCATAAACGTTGTTGTGCCTTTCTGAAAACTCTACCAACCTATGCACTTACACTCACCCCCATCCAGGGATTTTGTTCATTCTGCTCCTTCGGCTCTGTGCAATCTCTTCTCTAATTCTACCTGTCCTTTATGTAACCATAAAAGATATCCCATAAAACCTCTTCACATTCCTGGAGACAAAGTGGAGAAAGGAAGGCTGGATGGTGGTGAAATTAGATGAATTACTGTTTAATATGCCAGACCCAAGGAATGGAGAATAATAGACACCTGGTAACCCGTAGGGCAGTCGTCGACAGTGGGATATAGGGCTCTACTTAGCTTTATCAAGTCAATTCAACATTGTCATCATCGGCACTAATCGAAACCCCAGTAACATCATGAGATCTTATTTTCATCATATGAGAAATAAAAGAACAAGTATAGATTTCATCTTTTTTTAAAAAAAAAAAAAAAGAAGTATTTATTTAATTTAATTTATTCATTAATTTAATTTGATGAGAGAGAGAGAAAGAGAAAGTGAGAAAGCAAGCCACCAGGTCCAGGACTTGAACTACGGTCGGCCACGTGGGAGTGCCCAGAGGCTTGACCACCATGCCACCTGCTGATCTCTAGATTCCATCTTACTAGAATATTTTGGGACCTTGATTCCATCAAGGTAAAATTTAATAAGAGTAAACGTCTTGTCCCGCATTTGGCTCTAAGAGATCAATGTCACAGGTCCAGAGCTTGACAAATATGTCTTTAAAACGTTCAGTTTCTACTTTATTGTGAGTTCATTGATAGCCATCAGTATGGGTACCTAAGAGGGTCATTAAATCTTAGGTCAAATGAACATAAATATAGTGTCCAAAAAGAGAGAGAAAATAATCTAGCCCTCCTCTAATCTGATCGGACCAAGTATACAATAGGCTATATTAATGGCCTCATTTTTCAGCCTTCCAGATGGCCAGACCTTTTGTCTTTAAAGTGTCTCCCACAGGGGCTGGCAGGTGGCATGGTGGTTAAGGGCTCTGGACAACCACAGTTTGGGTCCTAGACCTGGTGGCTCGCTCTCTCTCTCTCTCTCTCTCTCTCTCTCTCCCTCTCTGGCAAATTAAAATAAATAAAGTTAAATAAAATAATTAAAAAAAAAAAACTGTCTCCTACAAAAATGTCAGAGCTCCCCTCTGCCATTGGCTTTAAGTTTGCCCATGTAATTTGTTTTGCTAGCAGACTTGACAAGACCAAAGGTTGGAAAATCACTTGTACAATTGGCTTGTTCTCTTATGCATCTACCATCCTTATGAGGATTTTCAGGTGAGTCTACTAGTCCTGGGAGAGGATGAGAAACATGTGATGAAGACTGAATGGCCCCAGCTAAGCCCAGCTTAAATCAATTGACCCCAGAAATGTTAGCAAATCCAATCAAGATCAGCAGATTTGCCCAGTCAAGCCCAGCCTAGATGAGCTGGCACCAGCTGACCCAGAGATTCATGAGCTAAATAAATACTTACTGTTGCATTCCCTTGGGATTTTTTGTGGCTGATTATTACACAGCACCAACTAACTAAAGCAAGAACTAAGTGAAGTTCTGAGAGTCACATTTGATGAAGGACACTGACAAACTACAGTGCATCCAGAGGGGGGCAGTGGGAGTCATGAAAGGTCACAGAGCCACGGGATATAAGAAATAGTTGGTAACACTGATACCTCTTATGCTGAAAAAGGGGAGAGTCATGGAAAACATGAACGCCTTTTTAAATATGTGAAAAGCTGTCACATGAAAGGAGTTAGCTTTTACTATGATCCAAATGTATCCCTCAAAATTCATGTGTTGAAACTTAATAGCCAATGTGATAGTATTAAGAGGTGAGACCTTCAAAGGTGATTAAGTCACAAAGGCAAGGCCCTTATAAGAGATCTTTAGGGAGTAGATGCTCTCTCTCCTGCTCTTCTGCCGTGTAAGGACAAATCAAGAAGATACTCTCTAGACACCAAATGCTAGAGCTTTGACCTTGTTACTTCTCAGCCTCCAGAACTGTGAAAAATAAGTTCTTATTATTTGTTAATTATCCAGTCTCAGTTATTTTGTTACAGCAGCACAACTGGACCAAGACTCTTAATAACATAGTCCTGAGACCTGTTGAGTAATTATAAAAGTTGATCCAACCTTTAAAGCAGTCTGAGATTGAAATAAGTTTTCAGAAGTTGTGAGTTCTTCTTTGCTAAAGATATTCAAGTAGTAGAAACAGGCCCCTTGGGCAGGTTTGTTGTGAAGTATGCTTGGCAATAGAGCGATGACTCCTTCTGGCCTTGAAAATATTTTGAGAAGCCATCATTTGCCCCACAAAACATTTGTCTTCCTGCTGTGCTCCCTAAAGTGTTTATTCTGCCATCACACTCTCTTCTGACCCCTGGCTTCCTGTCTCTGCTTCACAACGCCCTTTCCAGTCCCCTCTTGGCTGTTTCAGCATACTTCTCCCCACTGCTACATCTGAGATTTGTGGCCTCCTCCTTGATGATGACAAATGAGTGCTACTCACATACCTCACTATACGTTGGGGAGCATCTCCTATGGGTTTCCTGGGCCCCTACTCCCACTAGAGAGGACTGCAGTTTTGTATAAGTCCTGGTCCCCACTTTCTATAGTATGACAATCCATCCTTCCCTCCACATCATTTCCCACCTTGGCTGGCCAGATCCCTCAAGTAAATCTAAGAATGACTTTCTTTCATTCTTTTTTTTTTTTTTCCTAGAGATTTTTTTACTATAAGATGCATGCTCTCACTGGAGAGACAGAGAGACAGAAAGCAAGAAATCACCCCCTACTCCCAGGGGGGAAATGGCCACACTGCAATGCCTTCTCCTCTACTCTCCTCCTCGGATTCTGGGCATGTATACACACATGCCCAGTGTGATTTTTAAGCTGCTGGGTCTGGGACTTGAACCACAGTTGGCCATGTGGGAGTCTAGCACCTTAACTACTACGTCATCTGCTGGCCCCAAGAATGACTTTCTAATACGAGTGATTTACACCTTAGAATGATTGAAGTGCAAGCCCAAGTCCCTCTCTCAGGAGCATTTTGATTTGAAGTTCTCTCTCTTACTATAGAATGAAGCTGGGTCAACCCCCACATCTTCGCCAACGTTTTCCTTTCGGAGTCAGCCTCGCTTGGGAGCCTCCAACCCCTGTCTTTACTTTCATAAATAAGGATTTAAATAGAGTGGGACACCCATGTGTGAATTAGTGCCTCCGACACCAGCCCAAACAGGCAGCTGAAAACAGAAAATATTAGCCAACAATCTGATATCTCCAAGTAATCCCACGTACTTAGTGGTGGGCAGAAATAGTCTTCCGCCTGGGTCTTTTAAAGGTCATTTAAAAAAAAAAAATGCACCGGCAATAGGGAAAGTCAGACATAGGACCTGAAATTAGCAGCCCAGTTCCTGTCAAGCGTGTTTCTGCAAGAAGCAAAGCCCGATGGTCACAAGTGTGTGGCCCCGGCTTGTCAGAGCTATTGATTGACTGCTCGCAATATTGCAGGTGATTTAAAGAGTTCCCCGCCACCTTGTTTGTTTAATGTCACCTCCATATGAGAATACCTCCATAGGAGAATGCCAGCCTCTGACATGTTTGACTTCTCCACAGGACAAATGCCAAGCCACGTGCACTTGCCCCACCCCCCCTCCCCACATAGATGGCTCCTTGCCCTCCAGAACGATGATGATGATAATTTCTAAATGCTTAATTTAGAAGAAGCACTAAGTACAGTCATTCTTGAGAGTCTCCCGAGTGGCGGCTTGGCCAGCCCAAGACAAACAGGCTGGAGATAGAAAGAGGAGAGGAGGAAGCATCGCCAAGGATGGCAGAAACAACAGAGCTGGAAAATAAACAGTGCAGAGCTGGGAAGGCGAGAGAGATGGGTGGGGAGAGAGAGGAGGCTGAAGAGGACACATAGGAGCCCCCCCACCCCGCCCTGCACCCAGGCCAGGGGTGTGGAGGGACCAGAGGAGAGAAAAGGAAAGAGAGGAGTAGGTGGAGGGAGGGGAGAGACTGGAAGACAGAAAGAAAAGGGCAGGAAAGAGAGAAGGCTATAAGGGAGAAAATGAGGGGAGGAGACAGGAAGGGACAGAGGAGGGGCACTTACCAGCCAAAGAGGGCAGCACACAGGCCCGAGGACTCCGCACCCAATCAGAATGACTGATTCTTTTTGCTAGGAGGAAAAAAAAATTCCAGCCTAATCTGGTATGTTGTTCAAACATAATGAATTTTTGGCACTTTTAGAGCAGATGTAAAAGAAATGAAGTTCAGATTTAAATTCAAGGGGTTTTTTTTTCTTCTTCTTTTTAATGTCATATGCTCAGACTCAGATGTAAAAAAATGCAAAACAAAAAAGTATCTTCATGCGTGTCTAGACAGGTGGTTCTTAACTGGGAGGTGTAGAGGGATTTGGCCCCTCACCCAGGGGATATTTGGCAATGTCTGAAGATAATTTTGGCTGAACAGTCGGTGGAGGTGGGGGGTGCTCCTGGCACCAAGTAGGTAGAGGCCAGAATGAGGCTGAACAACTCGTAATGCGCAGGACAGCCTCCCACGAAAAAAGGATTTTCTGACCCAAAATGGCAATCTTAGGTTAAGAATAAACCAACAAGCAGCAAGAGCATGCCCTGGAACCCAGTTAGAAAGGCAGATTCTAGGGACCAGTAGATGGCGTAATGGTTATGTCGCTGGTCTCCCACATCACTGGACTCCCACATAGTCAACCAGGGTTTGAGTCCCAGACCCAGCAGCTTAAAACTCACACCAGGTGCATCCCCAAAATCCAGAGAGGAGACTGAAAGAGAAGGGATTGCAGCATGGGTTGCCCCTCTGGGGGATGATTTCTCACTTTCTGTCTTTCTCTGTCTCTCTGGCAAGTGCACCTGCCCTATAGGAAAAGTCTCTCTCAAGAAACAGAAAAAAAGAAAAGTGGATTCTCGGGCCAGTCTTATAGCCTAATAGTTAAGGGAGTCAGATCCCACATGGCCAGCAAGAATTTGAATCCTGGTCTTGGTGTTTTGGAAAACACACTGTGTGTGTGTGTGTGTGTGTGTGTGTGTGTGTACACAACAGTGCACACCCAAAATCCTGACAGAATGGAGAGATGAAGGACAAAGAATAGCAGCATGACCACACCCCACTAGGAGGTGCTTTCTCCCTCTCTCCCTCCCTCCCTCCCTCCCTCTCTCTCTCTCTCTCTCTCTCTCTCTCTCTCTCTCTCTCTCTCTCTGTCTCTAACAAGTCCATGCTCCCTCTGACAATAAAAAAGAAGAAAGAAAGAAAGGCAGATTTACAGATTCTCAGGCGCACTCCAGAACTATGGAATTGGAAACTCTGGGCTGGGCCCAACTCTCTGTGTTTTAACCAGACCTCCACATGATTCTGAGGCCTGTTCCACTGTCACAAACCAGAGCTAGAGTGATACAGTCCAGTCCAGAAGCCGCTACTCTGCAGCTACTGAAATAAATTAAAACAAAATTCAGTGGAACATTGAGTTCCTCAGTCCCACGATGCGACGTCAAGAGCTCGGTGACCACGTGTACTAGTGGCTACTACATTGGACAGCACAAATCTAGACCATTCCTATCACTATAAAAAGTTTTAGAGCAGGCCTTACACAGCAGCCTCCTGGAGTTGACCTGTGCAGAGGACAGGGCCATGTGGCATATTTGTCAAAGGCCTGGGCTGAGGTCAGAAGGACAAGATGTCAATTTCAGTATTCAGATTTACAAATACATGGCACTGTCATGTGGTGACTCAGGGACACAGTGCCAGGGGTTTTAGGTTTGGGATTTGTTTTTTGTTTTTTTTTTAGTTTGCTGTAGGGTATATGTGCTCACTAGAGAGAGAGAGATACTGGGGGGGGGGGGGGTGAGAAAGCAACCCCCAGCAGGGATGGCCCCGCCACAATCTCCTGCATCTCTTCCATTCTCCTCTCGGGATGGACACATATACACATCAGGCGAATTTCTCAAGCCACCAGGTCCGGGACACAAACCGCACATTCGGCCATGTGGGATCTAGACACCTCAACCCCCACACAACTAGCTGGTCCAGTTTTCATTCTTTTGTGCCATGGATTCTTTGGCGGTCTGGTAAAACCCATGGGCTGCGTCTCAGATTTATAAATGCAGAAAATAAAATAAAATTACAAAGAAAAGCAATTACATCGAAATGTAGTTATCAAAATAAAAACCACACAGTCACGATATTGTAAGGCGTATGCTCCTTTATTAACACAGTAATTAACAAAATAGAATGGCAGGGGGCAAAGCCGTAATTTCAAAGCGAAACTGATATTTTGAGATGTGCGTAACGACGGTAATATGATATGAAATATCTGTGATTTCTATTGCAGACAGGTCTCAGGTACTGCTAATACGGCCGTGGTTTGTTGCCTGTGTTCGTAATTGAAGGAAAAGCTAGATCTCATTAAAAAGTTAGCAGAACTAAAGAGGCGATAGGTTTTGTTTTTTTGTTTTTTTTTTTCCCCTGTCTAAATTAACAGCCTGACAGATTTGGAACTTCTGGTAGAGTGGCTCTACTGTCCCCTGAGGGCCTCACGTCCTCCAAGAGCCAGTGAGTTGACAGTGAGCAAAGACAGAGAGGGGAGAAGGTCACAAGGGAAGTTTCAGCGACCAGGTCCAGAGGTGGCAATACATACGTCACCTCTGCCCTCGCCCATTGGCCAGAACTATGAGACCAGTGAGCACTTTCGGTCACCGTTAGTAACAAGCTACCTCAAAGATCAAGTAAGAAAATAAATATGGGGTCATCCGAGTAGCACAGCGGCAGCACACTGCTCAAGCAATGCTGGATCCATTTGAAGATCATGGGTTCAATTCCTAGATTGACCTGTACAAGTCAGGCACATGTGCCCATGGTCCTGGCCAGCTGGAAAGGTTGGGGAGGGATCACAGTGTGACACCCTGCTGACGGTGCTTGTCTCTCTCTCTGTGTCTCTCACTCTTGTGAAAGAAATAAAAGTTTCAAACTAAGCAAATAAATAAATAAATAAGCATTCTGTTGCATGGGAAAAAGAGTTTGATTTATTGAAGGCTGCAAACAATACGACTGGGTCCCTTCTGCAGAGCTAGAAAGAGGAAACACCAGCTGGGGGAGAAGAGTTTAAAGGTATTTCCACCACTCAAGGTCCCATCTTTAGTACCAAGGCTACCCCTGTACCATTTCCATGAGACCCCACCTTTACACCCTTCCGTTCATCCCTACCACAGAAAAAAACCAGAAGAATTACAGGACTTGGGGCCTGGTGCAGCCCACCTCCCTCGGTCATTCCAATCCTGGCAGGCCCCCAGGAGGGAGGTAACAAAATTAAAAATAGCCTTGCCTCCAAGGAAAAAAAAATTAAAAATAGATTTCAACCCACATGAAAATTTGGGTGGAAAGAAAAGGAAAGGAAAACAAAATGAATCATCTTTATGTGTTTTGCTGAGCGGGAGCCTGTTGCCATGACGACAGGACCCTGTGTGCAGGCCTGGTCTTTTCCAGCAAGTTCAAGGCCCGCCAAAGAGCTGATGGGGGCAGCCCCATCACCAATATGTTTCAGCCATCGGATCTGTGATTCCCCCAATGCAGTTGCTGCCACCAAGCAGGTTGTATTAATGACTGTCACAGTTAATTTAGTGTTTTTCTTCCACTGTGATCTGTCTATCGCTGTAATTGAGCAAATGAGAGGACTCGTCTGGGTCTCCTGGGAGTTTAGGGAACTCTCGCCTGGCTTTGCAATCTAGACAGCCAAGGGAGGTTATGAGAACTTGTGGAGGAGTGGAAAGACCAGCTTTCCAGCCCGCGTCAGCCAGCTGCTGCCTGCCTTCCTGGTGGACTCGCTAGTGCACACATGAAAGCCCCCAGGAAGGCAAAGAAAGCTAAGAGGATCAGCAAGGCCCCATGGTCTCAGTGGCTGGGCAAACGACACCTGGGCTGTGCCCTAGATTAAGGGGAGGGGGGGCTGGATTTAGGAGGCTGCCTCCTCAGAACTGGAGTTTCAGGCCTTACCCCAAAACTAGAAAAGGGAACCGCTATGTGGTATATTCTGGATGGGAAACCACATTTTGTATGCTGTAATGATGTTCAGTGGATGAATGTAAAATAAATCAATTAAAAGAAAAAAAATAAAAAGACTTTGTCCCACATGCACTAAAATAGTAGTGCTCCCTTAGAAAACCCAACATAGGGGCCATATGGTAGTAGCACAGCAGTAAGACCCAATACTCTGCAAGGCCAACCCACATGGGAAGGTTCTGGGTTTGAATCCTGAGACCTCCCTGATTACACTAGGCACACACGTGCCCATGATCTGGCACTGGCTGAGGCTCAGAGTGGCACAGCCTGAAGAGCCTATTGGGGAGCCGGCAGGTGGCGTGGAGGTTAAAGACACTGGACTCCCACATGGCCGACTGTGGTTCGAATCCTGGACCTGGTGGCTTGCTTTCTCACTTTGCCTTTCTCTCTCTCTCTCTCTGTCTCTCTCTGGTCAAATAAACAAATAATAATAACAAATGGAATTAAATAAATAAATAAACCTTTTTTTTTTTTGGAGAGATTTTCACTATAGGGCGCGTGCGCTCGCCAGACAGACAGAGAGAGACATTAGAGACAGAAAGCGAGAAATCACCCCCCAGGGGGGATGGTCACGCCGCAATCCCTTCTCCTCCATTCTCCTCTCGGGATCTTGGGCACGCACGCACACGCGCCTGGCGTGAGTTTTAAGCCACCGGGTCCGGGACACGAACCACGGTCGACTACGTGGGAGTCCAGCGACATAGCCATTACGCTAACTGCTGGTTCCCAATAAACCTTTTTTTTTAAAAAAAAAAAAAAGATCTATTGGGAGTACTCCCTCTCTCTCTCTGTCTCTCTCGCTCATAGAATAAATAGGTGGATAGACTTTTGGTTCGTTTGGGTTTTCACTTTTTTCTCTTGCTGAAGAGCATGTGTGTTCAGCAGAGAGAACAGAGAGAGCGAGAGAAATCCCCCCCCAAGGGGGGAGGATGGCCATACCATAATCATTTCTCCTCCATTCTCGTCTTGGGATTTGGGCACACACATATCCAGCATGATTTTCAAGCCACCGAGTCTGGGACTGAAACCATTCAGTCAGCCATGTAGGGTCCAGCTGCTTTAACCACCATGCCACCGGCTGGCCCAGGGGATAGACTTTAAAGAAAGAAAAGAACATCCAACATGTTGAAAAGTCAAACTTACAAAATAAGATTGGGCAGGGGCAGGAAGAGGAGACTCACTTGATTTAAAAAAAAAAAAAAAAATCCTTTACTTTAAAATAATTGACCTAGAGGGGCCAACAAGTGGCATGGTGGTCGAGGGGTTGAACTCCTACATGGTCAACCAGGGTTCGAGTCCTGGACCTGTGGCTTGCTTTCTTACTTTCCCTCTCTGTCTTCTCTAGTGAGTATATGTGCCCTATGGCAAGTTAAAAAATAATACTAATTAATAAAATAAACGCTATTGGAGACATTACTGGGGCAACTGACAAAAAAGGAATCTGAATGGTAGATGAGATTAAAGCATTGTGTTGATAAATGTACTGAAGTTGGTAACTATACTACTGCTAACTACTGGATTATATAAGAGAAACCTTCTATTGTTAGGAAATTCTCAAGGATTTAAGAATCAAGGGCCGTGATGTATACAATTGCTACGGTAGGAATGTATGTGTGCCCCCTCCATCACTCATATGTTGAAATCCAAGGCGATGCCATTAACAAGTGGGGCCTTTGGAAGGTGATCAAATCATGAGAGTGGAGCCCTCATGCCTGGGACTAATGCCCTCATAAAAGAGGCCCTGAAGAGCTAGGTCGTCCTTCTACCATGTGCAGACAAAGCTGGAAAGCACCATCTGTGAAGCAGAAAGCAGGCCCTTACTAGACACTGGTTCTGCTAGTATCTTGATCTTGGACTTCCTAGCCTCTAGAACTGTGAGAGATAAATTTATTGTTTGTAAGCCATGAGTTTATAGTATCTTGTTATTGCAGCCTAAACTATAACAAAAGCAACAACTTACCCTCAAACAGTACAAAAAAAATTGTGTGTGTGTGTGTGTGTGTGTGTGTGTGTGCGCGCGCGCGCACGTGTGCATAGACAGATACAAAGAGAAGATGGATAAATGCTAAAGCAAACAAGGTAAAATGTTAAAAAAAAAAATAGGTGACTGTGGATAAAGGGTTTGGGGCTATTTTTTAAATGATGACTATTGTTGCAACTTTCCTGTAAGTTTGAAATTCCTTGCAAATAAAACTTAAAAAAAAAAAAGAAAGGCTTCAGTTTCCCTGTAAACAGTCAGCCCTCCCAGTGTGCTTAAGCATCATTTAACTCTACAAAATTCAATTTACACTCAACCTTTTAGGGACAACTCTAGTACATGAAATTTAAGTACATCTGGGATTATATTCCTTACTTCTTTCATTCGTTACAAATACACTCTAGACCAAAGTGGTCTAACAGAAGTTTCGGTGATGATGAAAATGTCACATATTTGCACTTAACAATACTGTAGCCAATAGCCACAAGTGATTAGTGAGCATTTGAAATGAGGTTAGCCTTAGCCCTAATGGAGATGTGTTACAAGTGTAAAATACACACCTGATTTCAAAAATTGGCAAGAAAAAAGAAAGGAAAGTAGTTTGAGTACTGTGGGTTAAATGTATTAAGGAAATTAATTTCAGGCAGGCAGGTAGCATGGCAGTTAAGGTGTAGAACTCGTACATGGCCAACCACAGATCGAGTCTCAGACGTAGCAATTTGCTTTCTCACTTTCCCTCTCTCTATGGTCAAATTAATAATAATAATAATAATAATAATAGGGACCAGCAGGTAGCGTAATGGCTATGTCACTGAACTCCCATGTAGTCGACCGCAGTTCAAGTCCTGGACCCAGTGGCTTAAACTCACGCCGGGCACGTGTGCGTGCATGCCCAAGATCCCAAGAGGAGAAACCCAAGGGATTGCGGTGTGGCCATCCTCCCTGGGGGGTGATTTCTCACTTTCTGTCTCTCTCTGTCTTTTTGGTGAACACACGCACCCTATAGCAAAATAAATAAATAAATAGATAATTTTAAAAATAAAATAAAATAAATGTCAATTTTTTTAATTTTTAAAGTTTATTTTTATTTATTTCTTCCATGATGAAGAAAGAAAGACAGAGAGAGAGAGACAAAGAGCACACCCGAAAGGGTCCTCTTGCCATGATCCCCCTCAACCTCAGCCAGCCCCAGATCATGGGCATGGATGCCCGGCACAGTCAGGGAGGTCTCCAGTCAAGAACTCTCTCATGTGAGTTCACCTCACAGAGTGCCTCCTCCACTGCACCACTGTCTGGCTCTGTTTCTTTTTACTTTTTAATGTGGCTATTAGAAAATTTTAAATCACATGGCTCACATTCATGGCCCATTTCATATATCTGTTGGCCAGAACTGGTCTAGAAAGTCATGAAAGATAGACTGGTTCTGACTTGGCCTCTCCTGGCCAGTCATCCATCATGGTGAATACTCTTGGGGAATAATGGCTGATTTCAGGGTCTCCAGGAGCTGGATCCTTCAGACACTAAGAATAAACAAGGGAAAGAATTGGCAGAGAAGTGTTACAAATAGAGGCAGCACTTCGTAGAGGAGATGTTATGTTCAAAGGAAGGCAAAAGAAGGTGTGGTAAGTTGGAGATACGAACTGGAGCTTGGAATGGGAGGAGAGCAGGAAGAGCTGGAGGTGAAGTGGGAGATACAGGCCTTATACTCTCTGCTGACCCTTGCACCCTCCATCTTTTCCTAAGGCTGGTGAGAAAGCATCAAAGTCCTTAGGTAGGGAGTGTCGCGATCCATACTGAGTTTGCGAAAGGTCATTCTGGTAGTTCCTTTAAGTGTAGCTTTGTGGTCAAAATGTCTACCACTAGAGAACATTATTGAGGTGATTGCTCGGGCCTCTTCTAGTCAGAAGATGATGACCAACAACTCTCTATTGGAGGAGAGAATGGGACCTCACCAACTATGGTTGACTGTGTTTTCCCAAAATGCCCATGAGTCCCATGTATTCTCCCAGCATCTTGTACTTTTCAACAAGAGGTAGAATCCATGTTCCACTACTGCTCCCACCAGCAGTGTTCAGCAGAAATGACACTATGAGGGCCAGCAGGTGGCATGGACGTTAAGGTGTTGGGTCCCACATGGCCAAGAGTACAATTTGAGTCCTGGACCCAGCAGCTTAAAAATCATGCCAGGTGTGTGTGCATGTATGCCCCAAATCCCAAGAGGTGAATGGAGGAGGAGGGACTGAGATGTGGCCATCCTTCCCTGAGGTGGTGTGTGTTGGGGAGGGGGTGATTTCTCACTTTCGTTCTCTTTCTGTCTCTCTCTGTCTTTCTGGTAAGTGCATGCACCCCATGGCAAAAAACTAAAAAAAAAAAGAATTAAAAAAATTAAAAATTTTAAAAAGAAAAGAAATGGTACTGTGAAACTTCCAAGGTGAGGACATAAAAAGGGTGCAGCTTCTACTTGGCTCTCTCTGGGGACACTCACCCTTGGAACTCAGTCACCAAGCTGTGAGGAGCTACAGATGACAGAGAGAGACCACAGCCAGCTAGCATCTCAGCCGACAGCCAGCCTCAACTTCCAGACACATGAATACAGGAGCTTTCCGAGGGCTCCAGCCCTCCAAGTCTTCCAGCTGAGACTCCAGACATCATGCAGCACAGACAAGCCATTTCCATGGTGCTCTGTCTGAATTCCTGACCCCCAGAATTCATGGCCACAACATATGATTATTTTAGGCCACCGAGTTTGAAGGAAATTTGTTTTGCAGCCCTGGTACCTGGAATATCCAGAGTGTGGCCAGAAACATCTAAGTTTGACTAAAAGAGGTCAATAGCTGCAATGCATGCTGGGGAGGGGGTAGGGCCTACGCAAAGGCCACTTCCCACCAATCCTACCAGCTGGTACCCCACTGTGAGTTTAACATTTAGCAGCTGGTCCATAGTTCTTAACTTTTACATTTTTTTTAGAATTATCAGTGGTTTGGGCAACTTTGTAGAGGAAAGAGTCAAATAAAATGCAGAGCAGATTTAAAAGCTCTAAATTTGACATTAAAGAAGTGTTAAAATACTTTGCATCTCTATTGCCTTTCAGCTCTAGAGAACTCCAATCATGACAATAATTAATATAATGGCTTGATTTACTGCTACTCTTCCTCAGGTTTGCTCTTATTTCATTAATTTAAAATGTTTGAATCACCCAGGCAGGCTGGCTAAGGGACAAAATGGGGAGATGTGTTCTACAGAAAGATAGGTGGGGGTGGGGGGAAATAATTTATAAAATTGGCAACATGAAGGAAAAGTGTCTGCCCATGTACTTTATAAATAAGCTGGTCTTACGAGATTTGGGAGCTCAATTCTGGAAAACATAGAAGAAACCGGAAGGTGACTGACTTCAATGGTCAGATGACACGTTCTTTTTTCTTTTTTAATTTGGCTTTATTTATCTTTAAAAGAATTACTTATTTAATTTTACTTATTATGATGATGATCGTTATTCAGTTTGAGCAGAGAGAGACAAAGAGAGAGAGAGAGAGAAAGCAAGCCGCCAGGTCAAGGACTCGAACCACAGTTGGACACATGGGAGTTCAGCACCTTAACCACCACGCGAGCTCTGTTCTTAGAAACTGGTTGTCAGTGTCTTCTACCCCAGCCTGAGTTTGCTATCATGCCCAACAATGCCCCAAGGAAGGAACAGTGGTGTTGACCTTGGTAGCTTGGATCACGTGGCTGGCAGGGGCCCACCCATGTGCTGTCACCCACCGTTCACACTTCACTCCACCCTGCACCAAAAGAGCACATCCCTCTTGCCTAGACAAGATGCCCTGTCAGCCTATCAAAGTGAGTCACTAGGTTGGGGACAGGGCAAGGGGAGCACAGAGGGACATGTCCCTCCAAGTGAGAGACAGATCTGTTAAGACAGGACCAAAAAAAAAAAAAAAAAACCCTAAAGTGATCCCCCTCATAAGTGGGAGGGGGAGGGAAAATGCTGGCACTCTCCCGTGGCTCGTCTCCTGACCCCAGCATCATTTTCCTTAATCCTTATGACAAGCATATGAAGAAGAGCTTTGTAATCCCCATATTACCGACGAGAAACAGAAGCTCTGGGTTTAATTTCCCAAGACCACAAAATCAAAAATCAGAGAACAATAATAATCAGATGTAATAACAAATATGCGAGGCTTTCCTATGGCCCCCAGAAGTATTCCTAACAACTTGGCTTGCATTACGTGGGTTATCATTATACGTATAAGGTACAGATACGAAGAATGAGACAGAGAGACAACTGGCCCAACGTCTTCAGACACCCCCCCTCCAGTCCCCCTCCTAGAACTTTCCAGGTCCTTGTTCAGCCCAGAGAAATGGGAGGGCTGCACCAAGGGGGTGAACGAGGCAAGAGGTGGGGAGGAACCTGGAGGGCTGGGCAGGGCCAGGCACCCGGGAGGGGGGGAACAGTACTGATGGATGCAGCGCAGAGGGTATGACCCCTGAGACGGACAGACAGAAAAGGCAAGCTGCAGCCACATCTCCGTGGATGGTGGGGACGCCCGCAGCCACATCTCCGTGGATGGTGGGCCCGGGGCGTCACAGCCTAGTGAACTAGATCATGAAATCTCATTTGCATGTTCAATACATCCTGCCATGTGCTTAGGTTCACTTAGGACAGAAAGAAAAGGGAAGGGGGGGCCGCTGAGCAAGGGCCAATTTTTGTGCTTTCGAAGCGTAGGAAAATTGATGAGAAAAAACGTTCCAGGGTGTCCCCTGGGGAGGCAGGCTTGACCCAGTCAGGCTGAGAGAACAAGAGAACTGAGAGTCAAATCCAAACACGGGATGAATGTCCTCAGCGAGCCGTGGCCAACTGGGCTGTCTTCATGGAGCCAGGCTCTCTGTCCACAATTTCTAACTGAATTTACCGAAAAAGCAGCTATGCATGGATGGTGGCCATGGGACCCCACGGAGCAGCGCTTCTGAGGCTCTCTGTGCTGAAGGCCTTATTGTCATTTATGTTTGGTTTTCCTAATCTGTCATGGACAAATCTTTGATAAAGTACAAGAGAAATGAATTACTGCGGGGGGGCGGGGAGGGGGATGAATATTTAAAAGCCCAAAGTTTTAGTGTTTGGATGCAACAGACCTAAAATTACTCAGTCGCATTATTGTTTTAAGAATTTTTTATTGGGATCAACAGTTAGTGTAATGGCTATGTCGCTGGACTCCCATGTAGTCGACCGCAGTTCGAGTCCCGGACCCGGTGGCTTAAACTCACGCCAGGGTGTGTGCGTGTGTGCCCAAGATCCCGAGAGGAGAATGGAGAAGGGATTGCGGCATGGCCATCCCCCCTGGGGGGT
The DNA here is from genome assembly GCF_000334495.1 of Tupaia belangeri chinensis. Lineage (NCBI taxonomy): Eukaryota > Metazoa > Chordata > Mammalia > Scandentia > Tupaiidae > Tupaia > Tupaia belangeri. Next base: position 1,452,545 of record NW_006159727.1, on the reverse strand, counting down.
GATTTCTCGCTTTCTGTCTCTCTGTCTCTCTCTGTCTTTCTGGTGAGCGCACGCACCCTATAGCAAAAACCTCTCCAGAAAGAAAATAATTATTTATTTATTTTATTTTATTATTATTATTATTATTAATTTGGCCAGAGAGAGACAGAGAGAAAGCAAGTCGCCAGATCGAGGATTCAAACCGCAGTCAGCCATGTAGGAGTCCAGCACCCTCAACTGCCATGCTATCTGCTGGCCCTGTATAATTATTATTTCTTTTAGAGATTTTTGCTATAGAACAGGAGAGACAGAAAGAGTCAGAGAGACAGAAAGCAAAATATCACCCCCCCAGGGGGATGGCCATACTGCAATCCTTTCTCCTCCATTCTCCTCTCAGATTTTGGGCACACATGCACAGGTGCCTGGTGTGAGTTTTAATCAATAGAGCCCAGGACTAGAACCATGGTCGACCATGTGGGAATCCAGCACCCTAATCAATACACTACCCACTGGCCCCACTTGGCCCTATTATTAGAGAAAGTTCTAAATGCTTACTCACTGTTTCTGGACTATCTTGTCACTTAGAGGTAAACTGTTGCTGAACCAGCCCTGCTCTGCCAATCATTCTTTTGAGCAGTGCTGCCACAGAGGACACTCCCCCACACAGGATGGTTGAGCAGAACCTCCCTCCCCCAACTAGTCATCCAGCCGAGGAGGAGGGGAGTATGAGCCATCTTTACAGAGATCTCTGGGCAAGGGGTTTGGCTGGACAAGAAAACGTAACAGCCCTTAGCTGAGTATGGAATTCTACCAGTGTGGATGCTTCTGTCACACTTTTACTCATGACAAGTCCCTAAGGGACATAGCTAGGACACATGGTACTTTGGGACTTCCTTACATGGGGAAACCAAGACACAAGATAGTTAGGGGACCCATTCAAGTTCACAAGGAGTGTGGGAAGCCCAGGTCCCCTTTCTCATCTCCAATAACCTCTTGAACCAGTTTCCTCATTCTAATGAGAAGATACCATTGTCTACGCAAGGGCACCCGAGGAACATAGCTCTTCTGCAGGGCCTCCTCGTCTCTGTGGTTGCGGCCAGCGCCACTCAGATTCCTCACAACCTTCTACAGAGTTCTCGGATAAGTCATGACATATTTGTAAGACCTGGGGGAAGGGAAAAGAAACATAGGGAAACATTCCCACCGCCAGAACTTTCCTGTTTTCCGCATCTGGCCTGCCACCACCAGCCCTTCAGCATTTGGCATGTCTGCCAAAGTTGAACAGAAACAGCGACCTTCATTAGCCAGACAAGGACCCATGATGACCACCTATTGGACAATGGCCCTTTAAGAACAAGCAGCACCCACCCTGGGAGTGACTCCCTCAGTCTCTGACCAGACCAAGGGACCTCAACCGAGAGCTTTTGGCAGAATAAATGATATTGGTTTTATTAAACCTCAAGGCCTGA